>NC_026000.2:107649575-107744988 GCF_000442705.2 Elaeis guineensis | reverse complement strand
ATTTTTAAAAAATATTTCACATCTTCATTTTTAATTATAGTAAGATAATTCACAAATTCATTCACAGACTCTTATTTGTTGAGAATTTCTCCTATTTGTTCTTCTAAAATGCTCATGAATTGAGTTTTTGGGTTAGAAGTTGAGTTTGAAGCAATAGGTGTTGAAAGGGTATCACTTGATTCACATGCATACTCAGGTGTGATAGAGGGCGATTTCAGTTCTGAAGAAGGTGATGATTCTAGAGTAAAAGAATCGATCTCTAGGGCTGAAGAAAATGGGACTCTTGGTGAATATATCTTGGATAACTTATTCGCTCTCTTCTTTTCTTTATCTTTTTCGCTTAGATCAGTAACAATTTCAAACTCAGGTTCTTCTATTGGGTTAGCCTCAGTACTAACCTCTTATTTCAAATTCTCTTTTTAGCTAGTATCAGTACTAGCCTCACTCACCTAGACTTGATATAGGTCTTTAAGAATCCTATCACTTTTAAGCTTAGAGATTACTTTGTCATTTTTAAATTGAAGATTCTTAGGTTGGACATTAGATTGATGACTAGGTCCAGGTGGTTGGTGGGTGGGTGGGTTATTTTTGAAATTCGATATTTGTTGGCTCGATAATTAACCTAGTTCTCTCCTCATGAAAGACTCAGCTAACTGTCCTATTTATACTTCTAGCTTGATGAGGGATTGCTGTTGGATCATAATTATTTGTTGAAGTTTATTAAATCCATCATCGGCTAGATTGGTCTGTTGAGGAGGTGGGTATTGTTGGTGCAGAATTTTGCTGAAGTCGGAGAAGCTAGAGCTGGGATGACCGTGGCCACCATCGGGACCTGCAAGAAAAGTCTAAATCGGAGTTGGAGGTGCTTCGGCAAGACCCTCCGACGCTCAAGTCAGTACTCTGCTTCAATAGAAATGGAGTGCTCGAGCGAAAATTTTAGCAAAGTTTCGAGATAGAGTCTAGATCTTAGCGAAGAATGTATCTAGGGGTCCCTTTTTATAGATGGAGAGTGTAACTGATTGACAGCGATGTCTGTAACCATCTGGTAGTGGGCCATTCAGAGCCACGCGGAGTTTGTTATGGAGAGTAGTGGCGTCAGGGGCCATTCAGGGCAATGTGGAGTTTGTTACGGAGAGTGGAGTGGTGTCCGTTGTCGTGACTTGCCAGAGAGTGGTGGAGCCCAGAGAGTGGAGTGGTGTCCGTTATCATGACTTGCCAGAGAGTGGTGGAGCCATGTGAAATCTATTGCAGAGAGTGGAGTAGGGTAGTGGCCATTGTCGTGACTTGCTAGAGAGTTCGAATATGTCAGTTGGAGCTCGGTTGGGATGTCTGTTGGAGTAGAATGGCTCTCTATCTCATCGATCTAGGAGAAGCTCGGATGTTTTCGAGGTCGCTGGCGAGTCTACTGTTGTCGGATGCCTCGGGCGCTGATGCTACAGGCGGGAGTCATCTGCTATAGAAGCTCGGATGGAGACTTTCTATTGGTGAAGTCTGGTAGGAGTCCGATTGCTAGAGAAGTTCGTCTGAGATTTGCCTGATGTAGAAGCTCGTTTGAAGATTATCCGCCAGAGAAGTCTGGTTTCATGAAGAATCTGGCGGAGGGTCGGCCGGCGGTGGACTTCGGATGGTGTTGGGGAGGTTCGTCCGCTGGAGGAGTCTGGGGATCCTGTGAAAATCTAGGTGGCATTGTGGAAGTTCGGCTGATGCTATTGAAGGCTGATGGCTTGGGAGGTTCGGCAAATACCAGAGGTGATCGGCCGTTATAGAAATCCAACTGCTGGAGCCTGTCTGTTGTAGAAGCTCATCCGAAATCCATCCGTGTGGAAGTTCGAACGGAGTTCGGTTCTTGCAGAAGGCTGAAAGGAGGTCGCTTGTTGTAGAGGCTCGATCGAAGATCAGTTGTCGTGGAAGCTCGGAGTGGTGACCTAGCTGGTGGAACCTGTCCCATTGTAGAAGCTCGTCTGGAATCCATCCATTGTAGGAGCTCGGCTAGGATCCGACTATGAAGAAGCTCGCTGAAGTCTGCCTATGATAGAAGTTCGAAAGGAATTCATTTACAGTAGAGGCTCGGATGGAATTTGCTTACAGTAGAGATCCGGAGTAGACCGTTTGCAGTAGAAGTTTGGAGTAGACCACTTGCTGTAGAAGTTTGGCTCTCGCAGGAGCTCGGGTGGGATTCGGAAGGTGATCGACCATCGTAGAAACTTGGATGGAGTCTGGTTACTGTAGAAATCTTGTTGTCGGAGAAGCTCGGATATTGACGAAGTTCGAAAGAAGTTTGGAGTAGGGTCGTCCGTGGCCGGAAGAAGTCTGGAAGGGATTCGTAGAATAGTTGTTCATTGTAGAAAATCGACTGATAGTGAAGCCTAGAGAGCCTTTGGAGTGGCCCGGTAGATGAGTGGAGAAGCTCATTGTCGGAGTAGTCCGGATGGTATTATGGAAGCTCGGACGGTCGAGGGGGTTCAAAGAGACGCCGCACAAGGTCGGAAGCTGGAAAAGTCCTGAAAGGGTCGGTCTTTTATAAACTTCAGTTGGGGGTATTTTATACCCAACACCAGTCTCCCTACTTTCGAGTTCGAGTTTCGAATGAAGGAAGTACAGAGAAATTCTCACAACCGAAGTTGCCCCCCTCGATTTTCGCACTCGGTGGTTGCCAGATATTTTGGCATTTGGCGTGCTGGTGCTGGAGTCTTTTCAAATCAGAGCGATCCAAAATTTTTTTTCGAAATTTCTGCTGGGATGTGGCTCTAGGTACAGTGCAATAATGATTTTATCAGCTGTCAGTCATTTTCAGCTGCCTGCCATGGTGAGTGGGACACACGGCGAGCGTAGGTCGGCCAGAGAAGATTCGTAATCATTATTGCGCCAGACCCCAGGGTCTATTTATACACGTCCTCCTCCTTCAGGGGTTTCACTTTGCCTGAGAGAATCCCTCGGTCCCCTTCTTTTCCCCAAGAGCTCCAGCTTCCTCTAGCATCCTTCTCGGCCTTAGGCATCCTCCAGGTTGACTTCCATCATCCTTACCGTCTTCCAGCAATCCTTGGGCCAACCTAGGTTAGTTTCGAAACTCCTTGTCATTTTTTTGTTCTTTCTTCTTCGTATTCCGTTCATTTAGCTTCCTCGAGAGCTTGTTTGCTATTTTTTTTGATTTTTTTTGGGATTTTTTGTGGCTTCCATTTGATCCAAAATGTCTTCTGATATCTCCTCTTCTAGCGGTTCTAGGAGTTCGTCGGCTCCAGTTCCCCAAAGTCCTTGTACCGTAGACGAACCCATAGTTAGGATCGAACCTCGTCCGGTCTTTGCGTTGGACACCATCCCCAGCTCTTTGACTCCGGATGAACTCTCACTGATAAGGATTCAGTATGGAGTTCCTTCGGAGTACGAGCTGGAGCTTCTCGGCCAACTGACAGGGCTAGCGCCCCTCCTCCCGGCCGCTTCTGTTGTACCAGGAGGCCTTCCGTGTCGGACTTCGGCTTCCACTTCCATCTTTTGTCATCGTTCTCTTTCGTTTTCTGAACATTTCTCTAGTCTCAGTAGCACCAAACTCCTTTAGGTTTTTGAAAGGATTTCTTTCCCTTTATCACCTAGCCGAAGTCCAGCCAACCTTTTCTTTATTTAGGTATTTCTACACCTTCAAATGTCACCCCTCGACAAAGGACTGATGGTACTTCTCCCCCCAGTTCGATAGAAAGGGGTTGCTGAAAGGTGCCCCCTCTTCTATCTACAATTGGAAGGAGAGGTTCTTCTATGTCTGATGCCCGACCTTGGAGCTAGGATTACCCCTTGGGGCTCTTTGAGGGATTCCGTCTTCAGGCTTCTAGCTTGGAAAGGGACGACCTCGAAGCCTCCAAAAAGCTTGAGGCCTATCAAGCCCCCCTTTTCTCTAAACTTCTAAAAGAATAACTTTTGTTCAACGTCGGCTTGAGTCCTCTTAACCCTGTCGGTATCATTATTTTATTTTATTTTATATTATTTGCTGCTTCCCCTTTCTCTTATTCCATCTTTGAGCCGTGCTGATCTTCTTTTATTGCAGACATGGATGCAGGCGTGGCTCGGAGGTTAGCCCAGGGTCTCAAGACCCATAAGAGAAAAGGTGCCTCGACTTTGGGGTCGGCGAAGAGGGCCAGGACAGAAGGGACAAGCTCGGTCGTGCCTACCCAGGTGGTCGTTGCCATCGACGTCCCTTCCGACGTCGAACCCGAAGTCCCCCGAGCCCTTTCAAGGAGCCCTCCAGTGGAGGATCCCGCTCCAGAGGCTCATCCCGAGGGGGCACTCGGAGCCGAAGGGAGGAGGAGAAAGAAGACCCTGGCCCAGAAGAGCCGCAGCCGCAAGGCTGCCGTCGAGGGGGCCAGCGGGTCCGAGGAAGACCTGAGGGAAAATCCCTTCAACAACAGGGATTTGATAAAGAGGCTGGTCGAAGGGTGCATTCTGCCCGAGGTCGTCCAGAGGATCGTCCTCGCTGATCCCGAGCTGCGGGTTTGGGACTCTCTGGGATCTTTCTTTGAAGTAGGTTAATTTATTTTTTTCTCCTTCTTGCTTCTTTACTTAATTTATTCCTTAGCCTTTATATTGACTCCCCGGCCTCTCTTGTAGATTGGACACCAGCTTGTCGCCAATGTCGAGGCAGTGAAGATCACCAAGAGGGAGGCAGCTCGGGTGGAGGAAGGTCGCCTGCTGAGGCCGCCCGCCTCGAGGAGAAGATCGTCGAGGTCCTAAGTCTCCAGGAGGCACTGAAAAAGGAGGGACAAACCTCATCCGATCTGAGGATAGCCTTGAAGGAGGAGAGAAAGAAAACTGAGGCCGAGGTCTCTGAACTGAAGGCGTAGGTTTTCGAGCTGAAAGCACAGATCCCATCCCTGGTCTTGGAGACAGGGGCCGAGCAGTGGAGGAGTTCAAGGCCTCCTCCGAGATGGAGGATCTACAGGTCCAGTTTGGCCAGGACGCCTTCATCAAGGGTTTCGAACTCTGTCAAGAGAAGGTGGCCGGAAGGTTTCCCGAACTGGACCTCAGCTTCCTGGACGAGGCGTCCGACGATGAAGTCGGACCTTTCGAAGCCGTTGCCGGTCCTCCTCCAGCCGAGACCTCATCGACCGCTGCGGCCGTCGCTGTCGATCTTTCGGGGATGCCGAGCCCCTTCGCTTCTGCCCCAGAGGTCCGAAACCTCTAGTTTTGTATTTTTTCTTTGTGGTGTCTTTTCTTCATTCTCTTGTACTTGAAAATTATTTAATCAATGAAATCAGATTCTTCTTTACAGAGAGCCCCTTTTTTCTTCTGCATTCTTTTCTTTCTTTTTTATCTTCTTGCACTAATTTGAGTCGTGGTGCTCTTGTCTTCCAACGACAGTGCCCTACCGAAGCTCTTCTCCTGTCAGAGGGGATTCCTCTGAAGTCGATGATTTGAGGCCTCCGAAGGGAAGTTCGTCAGTTGATGAAAAAATCCAAGAAGTTGGAAGACGAACTTCACCGACTAAGGAAGAGCCATTCAGAGGTCACTACGAAGGCTATTCACTTTCAGGACCTCCACAGAAAGGGTCTCATAGACTATACCCAGAGGAAGGCTGACTTCGTGATGGAGCTCGAGGAACTTCAGAAATGTGCCAGCGACTGATCTTGGACTCAGGCTTCGAAGATCACCTCCCTTGAAGTTGAGTTGGCGGCCGCATGGGAGAAGATCGGCCAGTTAGAGGGGAGCTCATCTTGGCTCACAATCCAGGCTGACCGCGATCGAGACTGGTCAAAGAAGTTCTCCGACCTTCAAAAGCAGCTGTAGGACGTCGAGGCAAACTACAACGCCTATTGAGTTGGCTGGAGCGGGCAAGTAGAGGACTACCGAAGGAAGCTCCAGACAGTGACCGACAAAGTTTCCCACCTTCAGAGGTAGTTATCTGAGAGAGTCCAGCTCACCTCTGCACAAGGCTCCGACGAGCTCCGTTCCTTGAGAGGGACCATGGCAAAACTGTCTGTGGCCCTTGGGCGGGAGGAGGCCGAATTGTAGCGGCTGAAGATTCAGCTGGTCCACGAGCAGCAGGTGATCAAAGATGCCGAGGTGGAGTCCGAGGTCCTAAGGAAGAGGCTTCGAGAGTCAGAGGGTGAGAGCCGGCGGTTCTCCCAGATGTATTGAGATATGCTGCTGAGAAAGATGGAACTAGAGGAAGAAGTCAAAAACTTAAGGCAATCCCTAATAAGGACTGGAACCGAGAGCTCAAAGTCAGAAGAAGTTGAGCTTCCTTAGAGCCCTTTTTTTTTGTCTTTCATCCTTTCATGTATTCTTTTTCTTTTCTTATCATTTTTCTTTTTGGGCCTTCAAGGCTTTGTAATGTATAATTCACTAATGAAATAAAAAAGAAATTTTCCATTACCTTGTCCATTCTTGTATTAAGTTGTCGTTTACCGAACTTCTTTTGTCTTCCGTCTTGTTTGGCATCGGCGTTGTTTGTAATTTCTCATCTATTCTTGCTTTGAGTCATTGTTTACCGATTTTCTTTTATCTTTTGTCTTGTTCGATGCCGACGTTGTTTGAAGGTTTCCGATCATCGTCGTGTTGATTTGCCTTTTTTGTTCATGACTATAGGTCTTTTCGAGGCCATTTGAGTTTGATGCTTCCTCCCGGTGCTCGAGCTTGGGGATCTGAACTTCTCGTTACTTTGAGGAAGTCAATTTCTCCTCGGACTGTGTCAAGTTTTCTCTTAGCGACTGAGGGTTTTTGATAGGAGTATCCTTCCTTGTTGAGATGAGGTCCCTTGTGTCTTTGATGTAGTTTGTTTTTCACTTATCACTGGTGTAGTTCGTCGCTTTTTCTTTTCATCTTTTTCTTTTTTTTTGTATTCGAGTGAGGGTTTTCCCTCTGCTCTTAACGGGGTTGTGAGAGCATAGAGGAGCCGTTGAGGAGGCTTTCCTCCTCGTCCGATCTTGATCGACTGGGTCTTTGCTTGTGTTAGGATGAGGTTCTCCTCTTGTTCTCAATAGTCAATTTCAGCTCATATTAGGATGAGGTTCTCCTTCTGTTCCTAACAGGCCTGTGGGGGCACGTAAGGGCCGCTGCAAGGGCCTCTCCCCCATCCGATCTTTAAGTAACCGAGCCTTCGACTTTGTTCATGTTAGGATGAGGTTCTCCTCCTGTTTCTAACAAGGCTGTGGGGGCACATAAGGGCCATTGCGAGGGCCTCTCTCCCCATCTGATCTTTAAGTAACCGGGCCTTTGACTTTGTTCATGTTAGGATGAGGTTTTCCTCTTGTTCCTAACAAGGCTGTGGGGGCACATAAGGGCCGTTGTGAGGGCCTCTCCCCCCATCCGATCTTTAAGTAACCAGGCCTTCGACTTTGCTCATGTTAGGATGAGGTTCTCCTCCTGTTCCTAACAAGGCTGTGGGGATACATAAGAGCCGTTGCGAGGGCCTCTCTCCCCATTCGATCTTTAAGTAACCAGGCCTTCAACTTTGCTCATGTTAGGATGAGGTTTTCCTCCTGTTTCTAACATGCTTAACTTCGATTGTATGAGGGGGTTACTTCCTGTCGTTATAAGCTCATGCTAAAAGAAAAAGAAAAAATATGCAAATATAAAACTATTATTTAAGGCAAAGTTATTGGTAATACATCCGTAGATTTTTCGAATCCTATAGCTGTGAAAGGTCTGCTCCTCATCCAGGATCCTCCTGAGATGGAGTTGATAATCCCAATCAGAGGCCGATCTTCAAGCTGCTCCTCCCTCCTCAGTGGCTCTGACTGCAGCAGGGCCCTAGGCCGATCTTTCCTACCTTCAGGTCAGCATCGAATGAATCTGTCGAGCCGACCTCATCTGATGAGCTCCTCGATCTCATCTCGAAGCTGAATACACTCCTCCATGTCATGGCCGTGGTCACGATGATAGAGGCAGAACTTGTTAGGATTGCACTTCCCGGGGTGTGTGCGCATCCTTTCCGACCTTGGTAGCTGCTCCCTAACCTCCATCAGCATTTGAGTTTTCGATGTGTTGAGAGGGGCGTAGCTGTGAAATCTTCTCAGTGGAGAGCTCCGTCGAACTCTGTGGTTCGGACTTCTTTGCCTACGAGCCCGGAGAGGAGTCTGGATATGCTTGTGTCTGGAGGGAGTTTGAGAACATGATCGAGCTTCACTCGGCCCTTTTTGAACTGCAGGCTTGCTGGAGTCTCCCACCTATTGCTCCTTCACAGCTTCCTCGTCCTTCATCTTGAAGGCTTCTTCTGCTCGGGCATATCCTTCAGCCCGAGCCAACAAATCAGTAAAGTCCCTGGGATATTTCTTTTTTAGGGAGAACAAAAGATCGTTCTTTTGAAGACCACCCTTCAGGGTGGCCATCGCGACCGATTGGTCCAAGTTTCGGACCTCTAACGTGGCGACGTTAAAATGGTTGACGTAAGCTCAGATGGATTCTCTCTCCTTCTGCTTCATGTTGATAAGGGACTCCGAACCTCTCCGGGGACACCGGCTGCTAACAAAATGAGCCGCAAACTGGTGGCTCATCTGACCAAAGGAGAAGATAGTACCCGGCTTCAGCATCGAGTACCAGTTCCTTACCGCTCCCTTCAAGGTAGATGGGAAAGCTTGGCACAGGATGGCATCTGGCACGCCATGGAGCAGCATCATTGTCCGTAAGGCCTCCAGGTGGTCAACCGGATCTGAGGTCCTGTCGTAGCTTCCGAATTGGGGGAGCTTGAAGTTTGGCGGGATCGGTTCGTGCATGATCATTTGAGAGAAAGAAGGGTCCGTACAGATATCCTCACCATAAGCAGGGGGAGCGTGGTGGAGCTCTTTGATCCGTCGGTTCATCTCCTGGAGCCTTTGATCCAGGAGGTCCTCTCAGCTGCGAGTCTCGAGGGTCTTCTGGCAGAATGGAGGTAGGGATCCTCTGGGAGTGGAATCGTGATTAGACTGAGGGCTCTCTACCCTCGGATTCTCCTTTCCAGGGAAGACAGGGTGACTGGCCCAAGTGGCCCACCCTACTGCCGGATTTTGAAACTCCGATGATGCTCTTTCCAACTGCACTAACGCCTGCGGTTGTTGCTGCTGCTGCTGCATGGCCTGCACTACTTCGGTGAGGCCTCTGACCTGCTGAACCAGCAAGTCGAACTGCTCCATGCCGATCGCCATTGTCGGAGGAGGAGGAGGAGCCTGAGAAACTGGAGGCGAGGTCGGAGCCTGAGATCTGGTCGTGGAGGCCGTGGATCACTTGGTGGATGCCTTTCGGAGAGGCATCAGGTGGAGATCTAGTAGGAGAAGGAGAAGAGGATGTTGGAGAAGATGACCGGAGACAGTCTCATTGAGCACTCCATTAAGAACAAGGGTACTGCGAAGACACAGCCCTTCCTCTAGCGCCAATTCTGTTGGTGCAGAATTCCATCAAAGCCAGAGAAGCTGGAGCTGGGATGACCGCGGCCACCATCAGGACCTACAAGGGAAGTCTAAACTGGAGTTGGGGATGCTCCAGCAAGACCCCCTGATGTTCAAGTCAGTACTCTGCTTCAACAGAAATGGAGTGCTTGAGCGAAAATTTTAGCAGAGTTTCAAGATAGAGTCTAGAGCTTAGAGAAGAACGTATCTAGGGGTCCCTTTTTATAGATGGAGAGCGTAACTGATTGACAGTGACGTCTGTAACTGCCTGGTAGTGGGCCGTTCAGAGCCACGTGGAGTTTGTACGGAGAGTAGTGGCGTCAGGGGCCGTTCAGGGCCACGTGGAGTTTGTTACGGAGAGTGGAGTGGTGTTCGTTGTCGTGACTTGCCAGAGAGTGGTGGAGCTCGAAGAGTGGAGTGGTGTCCGTTGTCGTGACTTGCCAGAGAGTGGTGGAGCCACACAGAATCTATTGCAGAGAGTGGAGTAGGGTAATGGCCATTGTCGTGACTTGCCAGAGAGTTCGAATCTGTCGGCTGGAGCTCGGTTGGGATGTCTGTTGGAGTGGAATGGCTCTCTATCTCGTCGATCTAGGAGAAGCTCGGATATTTTCAAGGTCGCTGACGAGTCTACTATTGTCAGATGCCTCAGGCGCTAATGCTACAGGCGGGAGTCATCTGTTGTAGAAGCTCAGATGAGACTTTCTGTTGGTGAAGTCCGGTACGAGTTTGATTGCTAGAGAAGTTCGTCTGGGATTTGCCTGATGTGGAAGCTTGTCTAAAGATTATCCGTCAAAGAAGTCCGGTTTCATGAAGAATTTGGTGGAGGATCGGCCGGTGGTGGACTTCGGATGGCGTTGGGGAGGTTCGTCCGCTGGAGGAGTCTAAGGATCCTGTGAAAATCTAGGTGGCGTTGTGGAAGTCCGGCTGATGCTATTGAAGGCTGATGGCTGGAAAGGTTCGACAGACACCAGAGGTGATCGGCCATTGTAGAAATCTAGCTGCTGGAGCTCGTCTATTGTAGAAGCTCATCCGAAATCCATCCACTGTTGAAGTTCGGACGGAGTCCGATTCTTGTAGAAGGCTGAAAGGAGGCCGCTTGTTGTAGAGGCTCGATCGAAGATCGATTGTCGTGGAAGCTCGGAGTGGTGATCTGGCCTGTGGAACCTGTCCCATTGTAGAAGCTCGTCTGGGATCCGTCCATTGTAGGAGCTCGGTTGGGATTCGACTATGAAGAAGCTCGGTTGAAGTTTGTCTGTGATAGAAGTTCGGAAGAAATTTATTTACAGTAGAGCTCGGATGGAATTTGCTTACAGTAGAGATCCGGAGTAGATCGTTTGCAGTAGAAGTTCGGAGGAAACCGCTTGCTGTAAAAGTTCAGCTCTCGCAGGAGCTCGGGTGGGATCCGAAAGGTGATCGACCGTCGTAGAAACTTGGATGGAGTCTGGTTACTGTAGAAATCTTATTGTCGGAGAAGCTCGGATATTGACGAAGTCCGAAAGAAGTTCGGAGTAGGGTCATCCATGGTCGGAAGAAGTCTAGAAGGGATTCGGAGAATAGTTGTTCATTGTAGAAAATCGGCTGATAGTGAAGCCCAGAGAGCCTTTGGAGTGGCCCGGTAGATGAGTGGAGAAGCTCATTGTCAAAAAAGTCCGGATGGTATTATGGAAGCTCGGACGGTCGAGGGGGTTCAGCGAGATGCCGCACAAGGTCGGAAGCCGAAAAAGTCCTGGAAGGGTTGGTCTTTTACAAACTTCGGCTGGGGTTATTTTATACCCAATAGGTATGATGGCTGATTGTAATAGGATGGCTGGATAGGCTAACTAGGCTGACCTCTATTATAGGCATAATTCTGGTATTGGGGTGTATTTTGAAAGTTCTGCATAGAAAAAATTTGGGTCTTAACCTGAGCCTGTTGGGGTCTCCAATAAAAAATTAGGGTGGTTCCTTCAATCTTGATTAGATGTGTTAGAGAATGGATTATTGATAGGATTGGAGTAACCTTGAGTAGCTTGAACTTATTTTTGGATGAAAGGTAAAAACTATACAACCGTGGAATATTCACTCACATGATGGGTTGGGCTAGTACAGATAAAATAATTCTCCTAATAATTAAAAGGTGGTGTGTATTGCGTAAGAGATTGTTGACCTAGAATTAGATATTTATTTATAAGAAGATCAATTTTATCTAATTTTTGGGCTATTAGGTTCAAATTGACCTCAAGACTAGAGTCAAAATGTTTGATTCCATAGAATGATGAAAACATCGATGGATTATAAGTGGAAAGAATAAAATATTTCTTCATCTGCCTAGGTGGTTCTCAAGATTTGCAGTCATTTGATTATTAATTTTAACATGGATTAGTCATTCAATTTCAGAATTAGGTTCAACTAGGTCAGAATAAAACAATTATACCGTGTATGTACTAGTGCAAACCCTAATATGTGTGGTTCAGATTTTTTTTCTTCTTCTTTTTTTTGAAGAAGAAGGAAGAAGAGAAGAGAAGAGAAAGAAAGAGAGAAGTTCTAAAGGTGAGATCCTTAAGAAAGCCCTAGACCTAAGGATGAAAAATGAAAAGAATTAGTTATGGTTAAGTGTTAATTACAATCAAGTTAGCAAGCAATTAAACCTAGACACCTACGAGTTTCTTAGACCTAACAGTTTGATGTAGAGTGGCTGGGCCTAGATGCAAGTTGGGTCTGCTCTCACTTTCTTCAACTAGCTAGGTAAGAGATGGGATCGTGGGGGTCCCCCCATTGCTTGCCTTAAACACCAATTAGATTGGCCAGGTAAGCTAACAGAACCAATTAAATAACTATGAGTCCACTTAAGTTGAGCCTTTGTAACCTCTTGCCTTAGACAATAGTTGCAGGGGTGAGTCCAAACTTACTTTGCACTTGACTTCACCTTAATACTCAAACTGAACTCAATTGATCCTAGGGGTCAACGTCTACTTGATTTTAGTTAGGTTTGGATTAATGTGGGATGCTGGTTGGTTACTTTTGGGCTAAGAAAGGGTGATAAAATTTCTACCTTATCTTGTTATGGGTGTTGCCCTTAAATTGATTTGAGATGAATATGCATAACTAATTTCAAACAAGGGGTTCTATGCAACTAAATTAGATGCATGAAATTAATTAAACTTGAAAGCTTACCTTGTCTCCAGCGATCACCAAAAGAAAATCTAAGATGATGAATGCTTCTCACAATTAAGTTTCTACTCTCGTCATGTAATTTTTATTAGGTTTATGTGGATGAATTTTAGGTTCATTTAAAAAAAATAATAATTAATACTAAAAAGATATTTAGGGTTAGGGTTAGGATTGATCTCACCAAGCAAAATTGGAAGCTTTCTATCTCTTTTTTTTTGAATTTGGCTCTTTTTTCTATAAAAAGATAAAAAAATTAGAAAAGTTAGTAAGCTATACTCACAAGAAAATCAAAAAAATCAAACATTAAAATTGATACCTTTTCCGACAATGATGCCAAAAATTGATATGATCTCTGACAACGGTGCCAAAAATTTGATATGCTCACGATGTTGTCGTTAGGACACCATGATTATCAATCTAATTTTGATTTTAATAAAAATTAAAAATATGTAGAGAGTAGTGTGTCGGGTCGAATCTATAGAGAAGGCAGAATTTTGATTTGAAATCTTTGATTTTATAAAAAAATAAAATTTTGAAGAAAGTAATTTAAATTAAAAAATAAAAATTAAAAATATAAAAAATAAATCGGGTACTAAGATTTACTATTTAGATCTTAGCTTTTACTTGCAATAAAAATAAATAATAAAAATTTAAAGTGCATAAAATAAATTGGTACTAAAATCTACTAATTAGATCCTAGCATCTACTTGCAAAAAAATAAAAGACAAGAATTTAAAGTACAAAAAAATAAATTTTACATTAATTAAAATTAAAATTTAAGTACAAAAAAATTTTAAAAAAATAATAAAATAAAAAAAATAAAATTATAATAAAATTCTAAAGTTGATCAGTCCAGCCTTGTCGGAAAGATGGTTGATGACCTCTCCTTCTTCCTTCGTACTCCGTAGAGCGAACCAGCTTCTCTTCTTCTTTTTTTTGGGTCTCTAAAGTTGTCTTATATTTTTTTTTTTCTTGACTTTCTACTAATTTTTTCTTCTCCTCATATTTATTTTCGGATCTCCTATTTATAGATAAAATTTTCACCTTTTTTTGGTAGCAAAATGAGTCCTAAAACCCTTAAAATTTGTATAATACCCTTATGATTAATTTCTGACCGTTGGATCTTGATTGGACCATCTAGATCACTCCAAAAAATGTTATTTAAGTCCTTCTTATGATCAAAAACAATGCTAGCCATCTGATCATGCCCTTAATGAGTTTCTGGCTATTGGATCGCACCTTTTATCTCCTTAACACTTCGGGATGAATACCAGCCATCGAATCGAGCCTCAGATGGAATCTGGGCCATCAATCAGCACTTTGGATTTCCTATTCAAAGTCAGAAACCACCACAACCATCGGATCTCACATCAGATTTGATCTGGATTATTGATCAGTGCAAAAAATCTTCTGCCCGCCCATAGACTGCGTCGTGGACCGCGAACTGTTCCTGTAGATCGTGACCTTGATTCTGTGGATCGAGCGATCGGTCCACCATGCACGGAAGGTAATAAAAATTATATTTTAAGATATTTTGACTTGATTTTTGCTTCAATTTTTTCCTGAAGAATAAGAAAAAATATGCATTAAATTTCTTTAAAAAAAATTATTATTTTGATGCTTAAATTACTCAATTAAATCAACATCTATTTTTCATAAATATGCTCTAATTTTATATTTTTTTAAAATTATCTATTTTATAAAAAAAATTAATTTATTTATAAAATTAGATTTTTTAGAAGATGTTAGCACCATAAATTACCAAAAATATCTTCAATAAATGTAAAAATATGCCACTTATCACTAGACTAGGACAAGCCAAGAATTCTTTTTGATCTATCCTTATAGATCTTTATACCATGTGTATAGGATGCTTCACCCAAGTCTTTCATGAAAAACTTTTGAGATAGCCATATTTTGATCGATTGCAATATGAGGATGTCATTTCCAATGATCAGTATATCATCCATATATGAGACCAAGAAGATAATGGTACTCTCACTAGTCTTCTTATGCACACATGATTCATCCATATTTTTGATAAAGCCAAACGATTTGACTGTCTCATCAAAATAGATGTTCCAACTCCTCGATGCCTGTTTTAATCCATAAATAGATTTTTTTAGCTTGCATACTTGATTTGTCCTCCCATTGGAAATAAACCCCTCTGACTGAGTCATATAAACTTTTTCTTCAAGGTTTCTATTGAGGAAAGCAGTTTTGACATCCATCCATCAGATCTCATAGCCATGATGTGCAGCTATAGCAAGCATAATCCGAATAGACTTGAGCGTAGCTATAGGCAAAAAGGTTTCTTCATAGTCAGCACCTTATCTTTGTCTGAAATCTTTTGCCACTAGCCTAGCCTTATAGGTCTTTACCTGATCATTTGCTCCAATCTTCTTCTTGAAGATCCATTTGTAGCCTATTGGGGTCACACCCTCAGGCACATCAACCAAAATCTAAAGTTAGTTGACATACATGGAGTCCATTTCAAATTTTATGACCTTAAAACATCTGTTAGAGTTACTACTTATGATTGCTTCTGAATAGGTTGTGGGATCATCATTCTCAATGATATATGATGAGTTGTCATTCTCAATGATAAATCTATATCTGAGTGGTACATTACATACTCTATCTGACCTTCGAAGAGGAGGTGTGTGTTGTGACTGTATCTCAACAATGGGTACATCAGGTTGAGGATCAACTTATAGACTCTCCACATGTTGCTTCTGAATAAACTGTAGGTCTTGAACTTTCTCAAGTTCAACTGTCCTCCTATTGCCTCCTTCTTGGATGAACTCTTTTTTCAAGAAAGTAATATGCCTATTAACAAACACCTTTTGTTGAGTAGGATGGTAGAAGTAGCATCCTATACTTTTTTTAGGATAACTTATAAACCTACATTTATCCGACCTAGCACTTAGCTTATATCCTTCGATATTCTTAATATAAGCAGGATAGCCCCAAATCTTAAGATATTAGATTAGGATTTCTATCTCTCCATATCTCATATAAAGCACTAGGTACAAATTTACAAGGTACCCTGTTTAAAATATATGCGATAGTCTCTCGAGCATGACCCCAAAATAAGATTAAAAAATCTATGAAGCACATCATGGACTGTACTATATCTAATAAGGTGCAATTTCTTATTTTTGTAATACCATTTAATTATGGAGTACAGAGAGGAGTCCATCGAGAGAGAATTTTATTTTTTTTTAAATGATCAAGAAACTCACTAGTTAAGTATTCGCCTCTTCGATCAGATTGAAGAGCCTTGATACTCTTACCAGTTTTTCTCAACTATTCTTTGGTACTCCTTAAACTTATCAAAGATTTCAAATTTGTATTTCATTAAATATATATATCCAAATCTAGATAAATTATTAGTAAATATGATGAAGTAGGAGTATCCACCTCTGATCTGAGTCAATATTAGACAACAAACATTAGTATGTACTAGACCTAAAATATCACTCACCCTATCTCCATGTCCAGTAAATGGAGTCTTGGTCATCTTATCCATGAGATAAGATTTATAATTTACATATGCTTCAAAATCATAAGGATCAAAGAGCTTTTCTTTATATAACTTATTAATCTTTGACTCATTGATATGACCAAGTTGGCAGTGCCAGAGGTACGTGACATTCATATCTTCTCTCTTTCTTTTCTGTATTTGATTAATATGAAGAACATTATCATTAAGTGACAAGAATAAAAGATCATTATCAATAAAAGTATTTCCATAACATTCATTAGAAAAATAAACAGAGCAACTATTGCCCTTTTCTCTTATTTCAAAATCTTGTTCCAATAACATAGGTACAGAAATAATATTTCTAACAATGTTAGAGACATAATAATAGTCCTTTAAATCAAAAACTTTATCCGAAGGCAACTTCAATAACTTAGTTCCTATGGCTTTGGCCTGGATGGACTCTCCACTAATGCCGAACAGTATGAAGTCACCTTCATTCAGACTTCTTATGTCCTATAGATCCTGCAATAATTTACAAAGGTGTGAACCATAGACGGTATCCAATATCCAAGAATCTGAAGTTGAAGTACTTAATGATAAATTTGTTTATATTATATACAAATCTTTAGCAATACTTGCTTCCTTGTGCTTCAAACTTGCAAGGTAGTCCTTACAGTTCCACTTTCAATGCTCTTTCTTACCGCACTGATAACAAGTACCCTTGGCAGAGACCTTCTTCACCACCTTCTTCGAGATGCTAGCTTTAGGGTTCAACTTTTTCTTAGAATTCTTCTTGCCTTTCTTCTTAGAGATCTTATCTACAAGAAGAACATGAGCCTTATCACCCTTGAAATGGCTCTCTACTATCTTCAACATATTGAGTAGCTTAGGCAGGCTAGTGTTTAGTTCATTCATATGATAGTTTATGACAAATTGTGAGAAAGAATTAGAAGTCACTATAGGATCAAATCCTGACTAAGCTCACCATCCATTGCAAAATCCAACTATCTCAGATGAGTGATCAGATCAATCATCTTCAGGATATGAGTCTGCATGGATGTACCTTTACTCATCCTAGTATGAAACAACTGCTTAGATATCTCATATCTAGCAGTCCAACTTCATTCTCCATATAACTTCTTTAAATTAAGGAGTATGGAAGGAACATCCATGCCTTCATGTTGCCTCTGAAGCTTATTGCTTATAGAGGCAAGCATGACATATTTGATAGTCACACTGTCATCTTACTACATCTTGTATATGGCCATTTTCTCTTCAATTGCATCTTCATCGAGCATATCAGGTGCAGGGGTATCCAGAATATAAGAGATTTTTTTCTGTGTAAGAATAATTCTCAGGTTCCTCAATCCGTCTACATAATTGGATCTGATCAATTTGTTGGCATCAAGTATGCCATGCAGTAAAAGTAAGGATGCCATTATGCAGATTAGTCTATAATAATGAGGAACCAATATAAATGGATAACTCATGATGACATGCACAACTAGATTAGATCTTTTATCTAATTATTATTTCTACTATTTTATTGAATACCATAGCCCTCTCCTATGATAAACGAGAAATCCTATTAATTTTTTAGTGGGGTTGAGATCCTAATTTCTCATAAAAGGTCTTGTAGTTGCACAACAAACCTTCATTAATTCGAAGGTAGGAAACTTCTTTCCAATGCATCTCATGCAACTCTCAACATTTTTTTGCCTCTAAAATATTCATAGCCTTGTGGTTGCACAATAAACTATAATATTTTAGTTAAGTTAGACTCTTCATTTTCATACGATCATATTTGAATGATGCTATCCTTGTGGTTGCACAACAAATCAATATATCTAAAATGCTGTAATCATTAAATATGTACTAAGATAATCCCACATCAATCTTCATAGTAAATCTGTAGTTGCACAACAAACTCACTACAGTTATTGACATGATATTGGCTTAGTATAAAGGAAGGCACATGTAGTGTCTACATCACTAAGCAATCCAAACTCGAAACTCAATAGACCAGATTGGCTAGTTGAGTAGGTGGGAGGCTCCTCAATGCTTTCCTTAGACACCATAACTTGATAAGGTAAGCAAATGGATCTAATTAAATAACCACCCTTGATACTTTCCTAAATACCAACTAATTAATGAATCTGACATTTGGTTAGCAAAGTAAATCCTGATACTACAACTTAATATAATTTTTGATGAAGATTTTAAACTGATCTTTAACATATCCTAACACTTACATCATATGTAATATGCATATAAAAAGAATGAAAATAATTTTCATGTATCATATCATGATAGATAACATGCTATTCAAGTTGTAATATCATTCATATAACTATGCCAAAAATTATATTTACTAGAATCATGCAAGGGTGTACTTTAGTTCAACACTTGAGCCAATACTATTTGACTATGATCTAGATTCAACCCTTTGGTCTAATTCACATGTCAAATTTGACTTGAGTCAACAAATTGAATCAACATTCAAACCCTAATCATATTAGACTTGACCAAGTTAATAATAGGCTAGAAACAATACACCCTAATAAAATCAATTCAAACATCAATCTACCATAAATCATAAAATTTTAAATTATGATAAATTTAAAGTTTAACAACTAAAATTAAAAGTCATACTTGAATCATAGTCAAAAATAATTTTTGATTTTAAGATCGATGCAAGAAATCGATAGAATGTTTCAGCATCATATGAATCAAATCACATCTATACTACAATAACAGCACTTGTTTGATTGAATCTAATAAGGGTGGCTCTAATAGCACTGTTAGATTTCAATCATGTAGTAGAATATGGATTTCAAAAAATTTAACATAAATAAAAAGAGTTTTAACACGTAAAACCAATATACTGAAACTCAAAACCTAGAATCACTTTGTAGACTCCAATCAAACCATTCAAGCATGCAATAAGATAGAAATTATACTTTCTAAAGAAGATAATCAGATGGCAAAATGATCTTTATAAGGCTTCAAAGTAGAAGCCCTCCATCGGTGATCCACACAGAAGATGATCAAGATCCTTCCCAACCAAAATAGTGCTGCAGCCTTTCTTCATAAGAATACTGCCGATGTCCTTTTCCAATAATGAATCACACCACTATCTATATGCCTTTGATTTCTCTACTAGAACCATACCAAGAACCTCTTCTCAAAAGATTTCACTACCTAGAGTTTGGTTTTGTACTCCAATATATGAAAAAATCAAATCCTAAGTCAAGCAGCCCTCACTTGCCTTTTTCACTCTTCTTCTCTCTCTTTCTCTCTTTTCTCTTTTCTTTTTCTTAATTTTTTTCAAAATTTTTTTGCTTAATCCTCACTTATCTAATGCCCAAATGCTAAGATATCTACTCCAAAATTCATAGGAAGCATCCTCTATAAATAGGAAATGAAGAGGTGCATGGGTCTCCTAAGGGGCGCCAACTCTTGGTAATCCACCTTCTTGAAGGAAAAATATCCATTCTAATCAAATCGTCAGGGTGTAATTTAAAAATTTTTCTATTTAATTAATTTATAACCTTTATAAATTACCTAAATTGTAGTAGAATAGGGATCAAATATTGAGGGTTTCTTTCTTGAATCTAAAGCCTTGCGAGGTCTGAACATACAGATCCTCTATTTTGCACGCATGCCAAGCTCCGCAAGAAAGAGGGATGATCCTTTTGGGTATTAATCTTTAGAAGAAAAGTAAGGGGAGGAATGAGATCTAATTTATAAAGCCTTAAAGGGTTCTTCATGCCAAGAACCAAGGCCCCAAGGGTCCCCACGCCAAGAAGGGGCGTCCAAAAACAGCACCTCCTTATTGTTGTCGCACAACATCTTCTCCCTAATTTTTTCTTATTTTTGTTGCACAAAAATAATACATGAACCACTGATGGTTAGGCCTCCTTTTAAGTAGATATGGAATCTAAATCTGATTAGAAGTCCTAAATAATTTAGGACACAAAACCTTATCTAAAGAAGGAAGTGTAAGAGAGAAAAGAGAGTGCCCAAATCGCTTCACGCGAACCCTTCACGCATGCACTCTTCTTGGGCAAAAAAAATCAGCGCTCCTCTTCTTATGGTCCACCACTTTATGAGAGAGAGTCTTGGGTAATTGGAACTCTTTGGTTCTAAACCAAATGGCTTCAAATTTGACTCATTTTGGATCTGATTCAAACTCGATTTGAACCAGATTTGAAGAGCCTGTCAATCCTAATCCAATTAAGATTCTAATCCAAATCTAACTTAGATTTTTAATCTAATTAAGTCTTAATTAAATTAGATCTAATCTAAAATTAATTAGGATATAAATTTAATCTCTTATAAATTTTTTGGATCATTGGTCAGATCATCATCTTTGAAATTAAACCTGAACCTCATGTCTAGTGCTAGCTAGACACAATCAACTGTTTATTCCCGCATGATCTCTAACTTAATTCTCAATTAAGCTAATCTATTTGTTCAATCAAGTCACTTTCAAATTGAACTCATAGACTTAGGTCAATTCTTTCTTACTTTGTCTGACTTTGTGCATGACTTAATAGGTTCGAACACTAAGCCGATAGCACAAGAACTATTCTTTGTATTAATCGAAGTTACCATCTAGCAATGATTCTTAATATCTAGATAGATCGAATATTTGTAAGATAATACTCAAGAATTATAGAATATGGTTACCGCATAATTCATCCCTTTGATCTTGAATACTCAGGATGATCTAGGGTTTAATTGTCAACCCTGGATTAGTCATCTACATTATATTTCAATCTTTTTCAAATTCTATGACCTATCACATGGATTGCCCTAACTAAAGTCTTACTTAATTAAAATATAGTGATGCATCAACTCCTAAAATCTAGAGAGGTCAATCCCATCTTGATCCACACACCGACTACTACAAGTACTTGATTGTGCTAAAAATCTTCCGTCATTGAATTAAAAATTTAGATAGTCTGGCACCAAAGCATAGTGAGTTGCTTGCAAGTCACCATGGTGATCTCAGATTTGAGGAATACTTATTCTTTGTGAGTAGCTCTTGATAGCAGATCACTCCGCAAGTGAGTCACTTGTTCTATGATGATGTACTCTTATATGTCATATCAGTGTCTCCACACTCTTTGATTACGAGGACAACCAACCTATATGGCACACAATGACCTACACTTGATAAACGTCATTGTCCCTTAATGATGTATCATTTGATCGTGAACATGTTTAAGAACTATTCGATAAATCTTCTTTTATTTATTATCTTATAGTTCTACAGACTTCATCACAATACAATAGTCCTAATAAGGAAGATGTACACCTTGTGATGAATTATGTCAAAAATTTTATTATTTCATAATTCAAATATAAATTACAAAGTGTATAATCATTCAATGATTGGCTTTAGGATATATTTCCTAACAACTCCTATTTAGATTAAAGCCAATCGATACAGTATATAATACTTATCTTTCATTTGAGTTCAACGAACTCTTTGATTCCGAAGGCTTTTGCAAATGGGTCGGCCAAGTTCTCCTTTCCATCGATCTTTCGAAGATCGACGTCACCTTGATTCATGATCTCTTGTACAAGGTGATAACGATACAAAGTGTATTTAGTTTTTTGGTGGGACTAGTCATTAGTTTGAGCTATGGCTTCAGTACTATTAATACAACATGACTGAACTATCGATGGAGAGTGCCACTCCATGCTCACTAATAAACTTTCCACAACCAAACTACTTCCTTAGCAGCATCAGATGCCGTAATGTACTCTACCTCGCATTGGCAATAGTATGCTATTTGAAACTTTTTCAGTAGATCACTCTTCCATATAGGGTAAATACATAACCCAACATACTTTTGCCATTATCATGATCTGACTAAAACTGAAATCAATATATCCCATAAGTTTTAATTTAGTATCTCTATAGATTAGTCATTGGTCCTTTTAGTATTTCTCAAATACTTAAGGATTGTCTCTAGAATCTTCTAATGATTTTCACGTGGATCAAACTAGTATCTACTTACTACCCCTAGTAAGTATGCCATATTCGGCCTCATACATGTCATGGTGTACATGATAGATTCTACTATCAAAATATATGAGATTCTACTTATATGCTCTCTCTTATAGAGTTGTTGGACAATCCTTCTTAGAGAGAGTAATTTCATAATCTATCGGGAGATAGCCTTTCTTAAAATTCTCTATATTGAATCGTTTCAGCATAATATCTATGAATATGGATTGAGATAATCCAAGCAATCTTTTAGATCCATCTTTATAGATCTTCATCCTTAGGATGTAGGATGCTTTTCCCAAACCTTTATGAAGAATTGTGATAATAGCCACAGCTTTATACTTTATAAAGCAGAAATATCATTTCCTATCAAGAGTATGTCATATATATATAGTATAAGGAATATAACTACAGAACCATTAGCTCATTTATATATGCATGGTTCTTCTTCATTCCTAACAAAGCCATACATTCTGATCTTATCAAAATGTATGTTCCAACTCTTAAAGCATTGCCATAGGAGAAAATATCTCATCATAGTCAATATCATAATGCTGACAATATCTCTTGGTAACCAAACAGACTTTATAGGTCTCCACCTTTCCATCTATGCCTCTTTTTATTTTTGAAAATTCATCTACACCCTATGGGTTTTATCCCTTTAGATGGATCAACTAATATCCATATATTAATGATCTCTATGAACTCCATCTCGGATGGCATCAAGCCACTTAGCAGAGTCAGATCTCTGCATGACATCTGAAGGAACCAGATCTAGGGTTTCAGGGTTAGATCTTAAAATTTTTTTAAGATCAGGCAGCGGAAGACCAAAATAAATCAAAATTTATCTTATAAAACTAAAGAATCTCTAGATCTAAGATCCTATTACATGATTATTACATGATATTAAATCAAAAATAAAAATATAAAGAGCAAGAATTACATAGTGATCATATCAACATGTTTCTATACTACATCTAATGTATGTAAAATATAATAGATCAGATCTATTATCTTGCAAGTTAGACATTCTAACTTTGCTGATCCAGGCTAGAGGATGATGTTGCGAGCCGCACACGTCCGGCCCCTAGGAGTCGTCCACACGAGCCCATGAATCACGATCAGAAGTCCTAGTCTAGAAAATCAGCACAGTATGCTAGTACTGTGCTGATCCTTCTTCGATGGTCGATCAGATGCCTCTTTCTTCTTTATTTGGAATCTTCCAAAGATGAGAAATAGGAGAAGAAGTTTTAGATATGAGACACTCTTAGAAAACTCACAGATGGAGGAAGGGAAGAAGTGAACACAGCAACCCTAGAAGAAGACCCTCTTCTTCTTCTCTTTGCTTTAACCCAGACATAGTTTTGTGTCTATTATATCTCCACACCCCAATACTCTTTATTCCTGATTTTGACACATCTCAAAGATCTCTCAATTCTATATAATCCACAAAAATCTCAAAAAGAAATTTATCTTAAATAATGAGATATGAAGAATCCTTATCTAGGTCAAATACCTAGTCAAGGAAAATCCAAACAGGGCAAGACAAGTGGTGCCCAACTCTTGGGTGCCTCCTCCTTCTTTTTTGGCCATGGATAATCAAAAAAGGGTACACGATATGTGCCATAAAAGCCATAAAAATTTCAAAAAAAGTTTGGATAAAATCAGTGCCATACGGAAAGTATTTTGGTTTCCTAAAATTTTATCTCATAGAATTTGAAATCCAAACTAATTCCTACTTTGACTTGGTCCACAACCACATTCCATGTAAGAGAGAAAGAGAAAAAAACTTTGGGCATGTGTGAAGGCCTGGGAGAGAAGGTTTTGTCGTATAAAATAAGAGAAAGTAGGCATGGGGGGCTAAGGTGGCGCAAGGTGGAATCATAGTCTTACTAGAATTTAATCTATGACTTGTTCAAATTTGGTTTCTCAAACCAAATCAAACCAAAATCAAATAAACCCAATTAAAATAGATCTTAACCCAATTAAGAACCTAATTTAATCATATTAAATTAGATTTAAATCTGATTTAATTTTTTAATCAAATTAAAAATTAGGTTGATCCAAGTCCTAATTGAACTAGGACTAGCTTTTTCTTGCACTTGGCTTATCCAATAAACCAATTAGACTTGATCCAATCAAGCCCAAACCAAATCTAATTAAATTATATTCAATTAAACTTAATCTCAGCCTATTGACTTAATCAAATTAAGCTAATTAGCAATAGAATTGCTAATTGATCTCCTGTAACACTTGCACTAGGTTAAATATCAATCATATTGATCGTTTAACCCTAGAATGATTCTTAATCATTGATCAACCATCCGATTGGATCATGAACTCTAATGTGTGTAATCTCATAGGTCTGAACCTAAGTTGGTAGCATAGGAATAAATTTTTATACCAATCAAAGTGATCATTTAGCAATGGTACCCGACGGTCGGATAGGTCGAATGTGTAGAACAACATCCTTAGAACCTATGCAGATATAGTTTTCATATAATTCATCCCCTTGACCAAAATGCTCATAGGACACCTCAGAGTTCAACTGTCAACTTTGATCAGGTTGTCCGCATTATATTTCAAAATATAAAATCTATTTGATGGATTATCCTGACCAAGGTTTTGCTAAATTGAAATACAGTGACTCATTCTTCTCCAACTCTTGGAGTGGTCAATCCCATCTCGATCACACTCTAACTTCACAAGTACTTGACTATATCCAGAAGCCTTCTGTTACTGAATTAAAAATTCAGTTAGTCTAGTACCAAAGCACAGTGAGTTGCTTGCAAGTCACTGAGACGATCTCAGGTCTAAGGGACACTTATACCTATATCCCATCAGAGACATTCTCGATAGCAGAATATTCTGGAGTTGGTCACGTTCAATGATGATGTACCCTTACATCTCACCTGTATGCCAAATCAGTGTCTCCACACTTCTTGATTAAGAGGACAACCAACCCATATGGTCTACAGCGATCTATGCTCGATAGAAGCTGTCATCCTTATTAACAGCCTATCATTTGGTCATGAACAGTTTTAAGGACTAATCGATAAATCTTCTCTTTATTGAACCTAAATAGTCCTAAGGACTTCATCACAACAATGGAGTTCATTAGAAGATGAAAATTTATGATGAAAATATCAAAAATATATTTTATTTATTAACAAATCAATTACAATACAAGGTTGCTCAATCGTTAATAGTTTCTAACAACTCTCACTTATCCTAAAGTCACTCGGCACAGTATCTAATATCCATCTTCGACTTGTGATTGTTGAACTCCTTTATCTCTAGAGCTTTAGTGAAGGGGTCAGCCAGGTTCTCCTTTCTATCAATCTTCTGATGGTCGATGTCACCTCGATCCATGATCTTTCAGATTAGGTGGAAGTGGCACAAATTATGCTTCATCTGCTGGTGTACTTTGGATTCCTTTGCCTGAGCAATGGCACCAGCACTGTTGTAGTAGAGCAGGACTGGACCATCGATGGAGGGTGCTACTCCGAGCTCGGTGATGAATTTTTTCAGCCACACAGCTTCCTTCACGACATCCGATGCTGCGATGTACTCTACCTCACAAATAGAGTCTGCCACAGTATGCTACTTGGAACTCTTCCAGTAGATGGTTCCACCATTCAGAGTAAAGATATAACCTGACATGATTCTACTATCATCATGGTCAAATTGAAAGCTGGAGTCTGTGAATCCCACAAGTTTTAGATCTGACTCGTCATAAACCAACCATTGGTCCTTAGTATTTCTCAAATACTTAAGGATGGCTTTAACCACTTTTCAGTGATTTTCTCCAGGATCAGATTGGTATCTACTCACTACTCCTAGTGAGTATGCCACATCTGACCTTGTACATGTCATGGCATATATGATAGATCCCACGATCGAAGCATATGGGACTCTACTCATACGCTCTCTCTTTTTAGGAGTTGTCGGACAATCCTTCTTAGAGAGAGAAATTTCATGGCCTATCGGTAGATAGCCCTTCTTGAAATTCTCAATAATGAACCTCTTCAGCACAGTGTCTATGTATGTAGACTGGGATAATCCAAGCATCCTTTTAGATCTATCCCTATAGATTTTCATCCCTAGGATGTAGAATACTTCACCCAAGTCCTTCATGGAGAACTGCGATGACAATCAAATTTTTATTCCCTGTAGTGCGGGGATGTCATTTCCGATTAAGAGAATGTCATCCACGTACAAGACAAAGAATACCACAACTGGACTATTTGCCCATTTATAGATGCAGAGCTCTTCTCCGTTCTTAACGAAGCCATATATTTTGATCACCTTATCAAAATGCATGTTCCAACTTCGAGAAGCTTGCTTCAATCCATAAATAGATCTTTGAAGCTTGCACACCTTGGACTCATCTGTGGATGTAAATCCCTCAGGTTATATCATATACATCTCTTCGGTCAGCTCTCCATTTAGGAAAGCTGTCTTAACATCCATCTGCCAGATCTCATAATGTAGATGGGCAGCTATTGCAAGCATTATCCGAATGGATTTGAGCATTGCCATAGGGGAGAATGTCTCGTTCTAGTCAATACCATAATGTTGACGATACCCCTTGGCAACCAGACAAGCTTTATAGGTCTCCACCTTTTCGTCTATGCCCCTCTTCCTTTTGAAGACCTATTTACACCCAATGGGTTTAACCTCTTCAGGTGGGTCAACCAATGTCCATACATCGTTGACCTTCATGGACTCCATTTTGGATTTCATGGCTTCAAGCCATTTTTTGAAATCAGATCTCTGCATTGCATCCATATAGGTGATCGAATCTTTATCATTCTCATCAAGTTCGATGGGATTACCGTCCTGAACCAAGAAACCATAGTATCTGTCTGGCTGACACAATACTCTATCGGATCACCTTAATGGTGCAGGTACATTGGGCTCCAAATCTGATCTAATCAAATCTAACTCAGGTTCAGTTATTGATGTCGATCCTTCTATCTATTGAACTTCATCAAGTTCAACCTTAGAGGCAACGGTTCGTTCACCAAGGAACTCTTTTTCTGAAAAAATTGCCTTAAGGCTGACGAATATCTTTTGTTCATCAGCATGATAGAAAAAATATCCTTTGATCTCTTTGGGGTACCCTATGAATGTGCATTTCTCAGACTTAGGTCCAAGTTTATCTGTAACTAATTGTTTGACATAGGTCGAGCACTCCAAACCCTAAGGTGTGAAAGTGCTGGCTTACATCCTGTCCATATCTCATATGAAGTCTTAATTACAGACTTACTTGAAACCTATTTAACAGATAACAGGCTGATTCGAGTGCATATCTCCAGAAGGATATCGACAAGCTGGCAAAATCCATCATAGATCGGACCATGTCTAACAGAGTCGATTTCTCCTTTCAGACACACCATTATGCTGTGGTATTCCTAGAGGTGTCCATTGGGAGAGAATCCCATTCTCTCCTAGATATGTGAGAAACTCACCAGAAAGGTATTTCCCTCCTCGATCAGATCGATGAGTTTTAATACTATTTTTAGTTTATTTTTCTACTTCACTTCAGAATCATTTGAACATTTCAAATGAATCCGACTTATGTTTCATCAGATAGACATATCCATTCTGGATAGATCATCATCCGTGAAAATGATGAAGTAGAAATATCCACCTCTAGTACTTGTGCTCATGGGCCCGTATACATCAGTATGTACTAGGCCTAAGAGCTCAGTATCTCTCTCACCTTTTTCAGTAAAAGATGACTTGGTCATTTTACCAAGAAGACAGGACTCACAGGTTGGAAGTGATTCACAATCACTGATTTCAAGGATTTCCTCTTGAGTCAACTTGTTTATCCTATTCTTGTTTATATGACCTAGCCTATAGTGCCATTAGTAGATATCTGATACACTATCTAATCTAGAGTGCTTGCCTGTAGAATATACTATGTTAACAGGTTTTGATAATATATACACACCATTGTTCAAATATCCACAAAAAATAGTAACACCATTCATAATGATATTACAAACTTATTTCTTTATTGAAATTTCATAATCATTTTTGGTTAGAAGGCCTACAAAAATAATATTTAAAAAAAAAATTGGGACAGAAATGACAATCATTAAGAACAACGGTATGAGACTCAAATACAAGTTTCAAGATTCTTAATGCTAGAACTAGAACTGATCTTCCATCTCCAATGTTCAAAAACCTCTCACCTTGCTCGAATCTCCTACTCACCTGCAACCCCTGCAACGAATTGCAAATATGGTAAGGGCTACCGATATCCAATACCCAGTCAGTTATATCATAAATAGAGAAATTCTAAGGAGTTATCATATAAATACCTTGCCCAGCAACAGCTTGCTTCTTTCTCTGTCTGTTCAGATCCAGGGAGGCAATGTACTGAGGACAGTTCCTCTTCTAGTGCCCCCGCTTCTTGCTAAAGAAGCATTCAGCTTGACTCTTATCGGGCTTGATCTTTCTAGTCGGCCCTGTACTAATGTTCCAGCCTAAACTTGTACCTTCTTCACTTTCTTCTTCTTGTTTTTCTTTCCTTTTCAAAGGGTTGAGAATTAGAAGATGAACCTCCCACTAAGTTCACTGACTCCTTATGGGGTTGGTGATCCTTCTCAAAGTTCTGAAGCAACCCCAGTAACCCATGGTAGTTTACTTCAGACTTTGTCATTCTATAATGAGTGAGGAATGGGAGATAAGACTTGAGCAGCGAGTTCAATATTGTATCTTTCCCAAGCTGCTCATGCAAGGGAAAGCCGAGCTTGCTCAAATGCTCCATTAGCTCGATCATGTACAATACATGATCAGTGACAGAGGCATCATCCCATATTTTGGCATTGAAGATGGTACAACTAGTCTTATATCTCTCCACATCATCGGATGTGCCAAAGGCATCTTCCAACACTTGAAGCATGTCTTTTGGTTAAGCCGTCTCAAATTTGCGACTGAACACATCGCTCATGGCAGCCAGCATGATGCAGCGCACCGTGCTCCGATCACTGAGCCACTTCTAGTAAGTGTCTCTGACTATTCTACGTGCATTGGCAGCTGGCTCCTCATATACAGGATCTGTTATCACATATAGGATCCGTTCATGCTTCAGGACTATCTTGAACTTTCGGTACCAGCTATCGAAGTTGGATCCCACCAACTTATCATTGTCCAACAATGATCGGAGCGATAGGGAAGTGGCTATATCTGCATAAAAAAAAATCATAACCTAATTAGTAATTGATTCATTAAATCTAAAGATTTGAACTTTAATCAAAAGATTTCTCCCACTATTTTATTCGAATTGGTAGCCTCTACCTCCAATTCGAGGAATTACCCTAATTCCTTAGTGGGTACTAGAATCCACTTAGACTGCACATAAGCCCAACTTTGGTTGGCCAACCCATGTACATCTAAGGGTAGGTTCATAACTAATTATTTTTCTAAATAATTTTAATAATTTTAATTTTGCCCCAGTCCCTAATCAGTAGCTTTGGCCTCCACTAAAAAGGTCTGGTTAGGTCCAACCACTAACATGACCATACTTGGCCCATCTAGCCAATGAATGATTAGGCCCAACTTTGGTTGGCTAATCTAACCACCATTTAGAAAGATGCAGTCAAGAAATCATATTATGAATGACAATCAACATAAAAATGATAAAGACTGTCAATTAAAAGATCTTATACAACCAATTTATTTTATAAATAAATGAAACAAAAGACTTTATTGAAACTAATTTCAAAACCTTTCTGTGCTAGTACAGACATAAAATCAAATTTTGACTAACTACAGGAACATAATAATAGTTCTTTAAATCTAATCTAAAAGCAGACGATAATTATAGAGGATAAGTGCTAACGGTCTCTGCAGTAACTTTTGCTCCATTATCGATCCAAAGGATCATATTACCTTCTCTCAACCTCCTACTTTTTATTATACCCTGCATTGAGGTACATATATGAGCACTCGAGTCAGAGTCTAATACCCAACTAGAAGTAGAAAAAATTATAAGGTTAGATTCAATTACGAGCATACCTTTAGAATGTAGGAACCAGATCTAGGGTTTCAGGGTTAGATGTTGAAACTTTTTCAAGATCATACAGCGGAAGACTAAAATAAATCAAAATTTATTTTCTAAAATCAGAGAATCCCTAGATCTAAGATCCTATTATATGATTATTACATAGCATTAAATCAAAAATTAAAATATATAAATATAGCATAAACTACATGTTGATCATATCAACATGTTTCTATACTCATCTAATGTATGTATTAAACAATAGATCAGATCTATTACCTTGCAAGTTAGATGCTCTAACCTCACTGATCCGGGCTTAAGGATGATGTTGCAAGCTGCACACGTGTCCGGCCTCTAGGAGTCGTCCACATGAGCCCACGAATCTCGATCAGAAGTCCTGCTTCAGGAAATCAGCACAGTATGCTAGTACTGCGCTGATCCTTCTTTGATGGTTGATCAGGTGCCTCCTTCTTCTTGATTTGGACTCTTCCAAAAATAGAAAGTAAAAGGAGGAGTTTCAGATCTGAGATGCTCTCAGGAAACTCAAGATGGAGGGAGAAAAGATATGAAAACAAAAAACCCTAGAAGAAGACCCTCTTCTTCTTCACATTTTTCTCTCTAGACACCCTAACTTGCATTTTTTATATCTCCACGACCCAAAGGTATTTCTCTCTAATTTTTGGATGGCACAAAGGTCTCTAAAATTTCTATCTTCTCCTAAAAGTTCATAAAGAAACTTGTTTTATACAGAGAGATATGATAGAGTCCTTGTCTAGGTCAAATACCTAGTCAAGGCTTATCCAAACATGGCAAGTTAAGGGGTGCCCAACTCTTGAGCACCTCCTCCTTATTTTTGTGCATGGATCACCAGCAAAGGATGTACAATGTGTACCCTAAAATCTACAAAAATTCTAAAAAGAAATTTGGATAAATTCGGTGCAAAATTGAAAGAGTTTTGGATTTCTAAAACTCTATCTCATAGAATTTGAAATCCAAACTTATTCCTTTTTGATTTGATCCAAACCACCTTCCATGTAAGAAAGAAGAGAGGAAACCTTTTGTGAATGTGGGAGAGACCTGGGAGAGGGCTTTTGTCACACAAAATAAGTGGAGATTGGCGTTGAATAAGAGAGAGGGCGTGGGGAAGGCTTATGTGGCGCAAGGTGGAATCCTAGTCTTACTAGGATTCTATCTCATGACTTGTTTTAATTTGGTTTCTCAAACCAAATCAAACCAAAATTAGATCAACCTAATTAAAATAGATCTTAATCCAATTAAAAATCTAATTTAATCAGATTAAATTAGATTTAAATCTGATTTAATTTTCTAATCAAATTAGAAATTAGATTGACCCAAGTCCTAGTTGAACTAGGACTAGTTTTTTCTTGCACTTGGCTTATCCAATAAACCAATTGGACTTGATCCAATCAAGCCAAAACTAAATATAATTAAATTATATTTAATTAGACTTAATCTCAGCCCATTGGCTTAATCAAATTAAGCCAATTAGCAATCAAATTGCTAATCGATCCTCCTGCAACACTTGCACTGGGTTAAATGTCAATCGTATTGATCATTTAACCCTAGAATGATTCTTAATCGTTGATCAACCATCCGATCGGATCATGAACTCTAATGTGTGTGACCTCATAGGTCCAAACCTAAGCTGGTAGTACAGGAATAAATTTTTGTACCAATCGAAGTGACCATCTAGTAATGGTACCCGACGACCGGATAGGTCGAATGTGTAGAACAACATCCTTAGAACCCATGCGGATATAGTTTTCATATAATTCATCCCCTTGACCAAAATGATCATAGGACACCCCAGAGTTCAACTGTCAACTCTGATTAGGTTGTCCACATTGTATTTCAAAATATCAAATCCATCTGATGGATTACCCTGGCCAAGGTTTTGCTAAATTGAAATACAGCGACTCATTCTTCTCCAACTCTTGGAGTGGTCAATCCCATCTCGATCACACTCTGACTTCGCAAGTACTTGACTGTGCCCAGAAGCCTTCCATCCCTGAATTAGAAATTCAGTTAGTCCAGTACCAAAGCACAGTGAGTTGCTTGCAAGTCACTGAGGCGATCTCAAGTCTAAGGGATACTTATACCTATATCCCATCAAAGACATTCTCGACAGCAGAATACTCTGGAGTTGGTCACGTTCAATGACGATGTACCTTACATCTCATCTGTATGCCATACCAGTGTCTCCACACTCCTTGGTTAAGAGGACAACCAACCCATATGGCCTACAGCGACCTATGCTTGATAGAAGCTGTCGTCCTTATTAACAGCCTATCATTTGGTCGTGAACAGTTTTAAGGACTAATCGATAAATCCTCTCTTTATCGAACTTAAATAGTCCTAAGGACTTCATCATAACAACGGAGTTCATTAGAAGATGAAAGCTTATGATGAAGATGCCAAATATATTTTATTTATTAACAAATCAATTACAATACTTGGTTGCTCAACCGTCAACAGCTTGACGATTGGCTTTTTGGGACACATTTTCCAACAACTCCCACTTGTCCTAAAGCCACTCAACACAGTATCTAATACCCATCTTCGACTTGTGGTTGTCGAACTCCTTTATCGTCAGGGCTTTAGTGAAGGGGTCGGCTAGATTCTCCTTTTCGTCGATCTTCTGAAGGTCGACGTTACCTCGATCCATGATCTCTCGGATCAGGTGGAAGCGGCGCAAGATGTGCTTCGTCCGCTGAGGTGCTTTGGGTTCCTTCACCTAAGTTATGGTACCAGTGCTGTCATAGTAGAGCAGGACTGGACCATCGAGGGAGGGTGCTACTTCGAGCTCAGTGATGGATTTCCTTAGCCACACAGCTTCTTTCGTGGCATCCGATGCTGCGATGTACTCCACTTCACAAACAGAGTCTGCCACAGTATGCTGCTTGGAACTCTTCCAGCAGATGGCTCCACCATTCAGAGTAAAGATATAACTTGACACGCTCCTGCTGTCATCATGGTCAGATTGGAAGCTGGAGTCGTGAACCCCACAAGTTTCAGATCTGACTCGCCATAAACCAACCATTGGTCTTTAGTATTTCTCAAATACTTAAGGATGGCTTTAACCACTTTCCAGTGATTTTCTTCAGGATAGATTGGTATCTACTCACTACTCCTAGTGAGTATGCCACATCTGGTCTTGTACATGTCATGGCGTATATGATAGATCCCACGGCTGAAGCATATGAGACTCTACTTATACGCTCTCTCTCTTCAGGAGTTGTCGGACAATCCTTCTTAGAGAGAAAAATTTCATGGCCTATCGGTAGATAGCCCTTCTTAAAATTCTCCATGCTGAACCTCTTCAGCACAGTGTCTATGTACATGGATTGGGATAACCCAAGCATCCTTTTAGATCTATCCCTATATATCTTCATCCCTAGGATGTAGGATGCTTCACCCAAGTCCTTCATGGAGAACTGTGATGACAAACAAACCTTTATTCCCTGTAGTCTGAGGATGTCATTCCTGATTAAGAGAATATCATCCACGTACAAGACAAGGAATACCACAACTGGACCATTTGCCCATTTATAGATGCAGGGCTCTTCTCCATTCTTAATGAAGCCATACGTTTTAATCACCTTATCAAAATGCATGTTCCAACTCCAAGAAGCTTGCTTCAATCCATAATGGATCTCTGAAGCTTGCACACCTTGGACTCATCTGTGGATGTAAACCCCTCAGGTTATATCATATACACCTCTTCGGTCAACTCTCCATTCAGGAAAGCTGTCTTTACATCCATCTGCCAGATCTCATAATCCAGATGGGCAGCTATTGCAAGCATTATCCGAATGGATTTGAGTATTGTCACAAGGGAAAAATATCTCGTCATAGTCAATACCATAACGTTGACGATACCCCTTGGCGACAAGACGGGCTTTATAGGTCTCCACCTTTCCGTCTGCGCCCCTCTTCCTTTTGAAGACCCATTTACACCCAATGGGTTTAACCCCTTCAGGTGGGTCAACCAATGTCCATACATCGTTGACATTCATGGACTCCATTTCGAATTTCATGACTTCAAACCATTTCTCGGAATCAGGTCTCTACATTGCATCCATATAGGTGATCGGATCCTCATTATTCTCATCAAGTTCGATGGGATCACCATCTCGAACTAAAAAATTATAGTATCTGTCCGACTGACGCGGTACTTTATCGGATCACCTTAATGGTGCAGGTATATTGGGCTCCGGATCTGATCTAATCATATCCAACTCAGGTTCAGCTATTGGTGTCGGTCCTTCTACCTGTTGAACTTCATCAAGTTCAACCTTAGAGGCAACGGTTCCTTCACCAAGGAACTCCTTTTCTAAAAAGATTACCTTAAGGCTGACGAACACCTTTTGTTCATCAGCATGGTAGAAAAAAATATCCTTTTGTCTCTTTGGGGTACCCTATGAATGAGCATTTGTTAGACCTAGGTCCAAGTTTGTCTGTGACTAATCGTTTGACATAGGCCGGGCACCCCCAGACCCTAAGGTGTGAAAGTGTTGGCTTACGTCCTGTCCATATCTCATATGAAGTCTTAATTACAGACTTACTTGGAACCCTATTTAACAGATAACAGACCGATTCGAGTGCATATCCCCAGAAAGATATCGGCAAGCTAGCAAAAATCATCATGGATCGGACCATGCCTAACAGAGTTCGATTCCTCCTTTCAGACACACCATTATGCTGTGGTGTTCTTGGAGGAGTCCATTGGGAGATAATCCCATTCTCTCCTAGATATGTGAGAAACTCACTAGAAAGGTATTCTCCTCCTTAATCAGATCGAAGAGTTTTAATACTCTTCCCAGTTTATTTTTCTACTTCACTTCGGAATCGTTTGAACATTTCAAATGAATCCAACTTATGTTTCATCAGATAGACATATCCATATCGGGATAGGTCATCCGTGAAAGTTATGAAGTAGAAATATCCACCTCTAGCACTGGTGCTCATGGGCCCACATACATCAGTATGTACTAGGCCCAAGAGCTCAGTAGCTCTCTCATTTTTTTTAGTAAAAGGTGACTTGGTCATTTTACCAAGAAGACAGGACTCACAGGTTGGAAGTGATTCACAATCACTAACTTCGAGGATTCCCTCTTGAGTCAACCTATTTATTCTGTTCTTGTTTATATGACCTAGCCTCCAGTACCATAAGTAAATATCTGACATACTATCTAATCTAGGGTGCTTGCCAGTAGAATAGACTCTTATCAGGCTTAATCTTTTTGGTCTGGCCCTGCACTGATGTCCTAGCCTGAACATGCACCTTCTTCACTTTCTTCTTCTTGTTCTTTTTTCCTTTCTCAAAAGGTCGAGAACCAGAAGACAAACCTCCCACTAAGTTCACCGACTCCTTGTGAAGTTGGTGATCCTTCTCAAAGTTCTGAAGCAACCCCAGTAACCCGTGGTAGTTTACTTCAGGTTTTGTCATTCTATAATGAGTGAGGAATGGGAGATAAGACTTGGCAGTGAGTTCAGTATTGCATCTTTCCCAAGCTGCTCATGTAAGGGAAAGCCGAGCTTGCTCAATCATTCCATCAGCTCGATCATGTACAATACATGATCAGTGACAGAGGCACTATCCCGCATTTTGGTGTTGAAGATGGCACAACTAGTCTTGTGCCTGTCCACGTCATCGGGTGTGCCAAAGGCATCCTCCAACACTTGAAGCATGTCCTTTGGCTGAGCCATCTCAAATTTGCGACTGAACTCGTCGCTCATGGCAGCCAGCATGATACAGTGCACCGTGATCCGATCACTGAGCCACTCTGGTAAGTGTCTCTGACTGTTCCACGTGCATTGGTAGCTGGCTCCTCAGGTGCAGGATCCATTATCACATATAGGATCCATTCATGCTCCAGGACTATCTTCAACTTTCGATACCAGCTATCGAAGTTGGGTCCCACCAACTTATCATTGTCCAACAATGATCGGAGCGATAGGGAAGTGGCCATATTTGCACAAATGAGAACCATAACCTAATTAGTAATTGATTCATTAAACCTAAGGATTTGGACTTTAATCAAAAGGTTTCTCCCACTATTTTATTCGAATTGGTAGCCTCTACCTCCAACTCGAGAAATTATCCTAATTTCTTAGCGGGTACTAGAATCCACTTAGACTGCACACAAGCCCAACTTTGGTTGGTCAACCCATATACATCTAAGGGTAGGTTCATAACCAATTATTTCTCTAAATAATTTCTAGTAATTTTAATTTTGCCTCAGAAACCTAATCAGTAGGCTTTGGCCTCCACTGTAAGGATCCGGTTAGGTCCAACCATTAACATGATCATACTTGGTGTATCTAACCAACGAATAATTAAGCCCAACTTTGGTTGGCTCACCTAACCACCATTAGAGAGACACTTCCAAGTCGTCATATGATGAGTGATAATTCCATTAGTCAACAAGCACCAGGCCTTTGGGTCTGCAATGATTATGGAGTTAATGGACTCATTATCAAACACCTTAATGGGAGGCTATGACTCAGTTATTTCCATAACTTTATCATTTTAAGGACCTAATAATTTTAGAGAAATTAAATAATTTAGAAGATGAAGTCAGATGAACCAGCTTATCATGATCCTCCCACTGGCTTCACCAAGTCAGCTTAAGAGAGACCATTAAAAGGGCTGGTCTAGGAGCACCTAAATCAGTCACATTGATTTACCTAGCTGACATGGGTCAGCTCGAATAGTCAAGTGATCCGATCAAAATATAATTTCACCAAGAGGCCAGGTAAGTTCGATCAGTGGGAGGGTCTGTCAAAGCTTGCCTTAGACACCATCAGAAATGGCCAGGTAAGCGGGCTCCCAATTAAAAACCACCGGTCTGGTTTACCTTAGACACCAACTGGTTTTATTAGTTTCGATTAGATCAACCTAACAGTTCGTGCTAGACCGCTTAGTCAAGAATCAAGTCCATTTGGTTCTCGTTAAAGACATGGACTTGACCAACTACAACTATTGTAATTGATCTAGAGAATCCTTGACCTAATCTAAGACAATAATTGATTAGATTTAGTCAATTCTCTAATTAAGTCCATCTTTAATCTAACCATAGGTCTAACCCAATTAATGGACCTAATTCCCACTAACCCATTAACCCAATGTGTTATGATTTGTGTCTTAGGTTCTTCAATTCACAATCCTAGAACCTAATCAAACAACTTCTTAATTATTAATTAAGTTTTGGGCTGAGGGATGGGTTCGGCTTTTCAAAAAATAATTTTCATATTTGTAAAATAATTTTATAATATGATTCTACCAACCATATTGCATGTTTGATTCATAATTAAGATACAAGTGAAATAAACATGAAACTACTTTAGATCTAATCTAAACAGGTTCATGTAATTGAAATAATTTTAACTTTAAATAATTTTTTTTACACAAAAATTATTAATAAAGAGATTTTATTTCAGATTTAAATATCTTTTAAATCTAATAAATCATAAATTTAATCTAGATCATATCTAATAAATTTATGATTAAAGATAGATCTACACAAACTAGGACAACCTTTGCACTGTAAGGGGTAAACCTTACAGCAGGACAACCTTGCAGTTTGTGATTGATCTAAAATTTTAATTTCAGATTTAATAATTAGATTATAAATTAGATCTAATCTAAGAAATAATCTAAGCATGTATAAATAATCATATAATAAAGAACCTAGGCTCTGATACCAATTGTAGGAACCAGATCTAGGGTTTCAGGGTTAGATCTTGAAATTTTTCAAGATCATACAGCGAAAGACTAAAATAAATCAAAATTTATTTTCTAAAACCAGAGAATCCTTAGATCTAAGATCTTATTATATAATTATTACATAGCATTAAATCAAAAATTAAAATATATAAATATAGCATAAACTACATGTTGATCATATCAACATGTTTCTATACTCATCTAATGTATGTATTAAACAATAGATCAGATCTATTACCTTGCAAGTTAGACGCTCTAACCTCGCTGATCCGGGCTTAAGAATGATGTTGCAAGCCGCACATGCGTCCGGCCTCTAGGAGTCATCCACACGAGCCCACGAATCTCGATCAGAAGTCCTGCTTCAGGAAATCAGCACAGTATGCTAGTACTGCACTGATCCTTCTTTGATGGTTGATCAAGTGCCTCCTTCTTCTTGATTTGGACTCTTCCAAAGATAGAAAGTAAAAGGAGGAGTTTCAAATTTGAGATGCTCTCAGAAAACTCAAGATGGAGGGAGGAAAGATATGAAAACAAAAAACCCTAGAAGAAGACCCTCTTCTTCTTCACATTTTTCTCTCTAAACACCCTAACTTGCAATTTTTATATCTCCACGACCCAAATGTCTTTCTCTCTTATTTTTGTATGAAAAAAGGTATCTAAAATCTCTATCTTTTTCTAAAATTTCATAAAGAAAATCATTTTATACAGAGAGATATGATAGAGTCCTTGTCTAGGTCAAATACCTAGTCAAGGCTTATCCAAACATGGCAAGTTAAGGGGTGCCCAACTCTTGAGCACCTCCTCCTTATTTTTGTGCATGGATTACCAGCAAAGGGTACACAATGTGTATCCTAAAATCCACAAAAATTTCAAAAAAAAAATTGGATAAATTTGGTGCAAAATTGAAAGAGTTTTGGATTTCTAAAACTCTATCTCATAGAATTCGAAATCCAAACTTATTCCTTTTTTATTTGATCCAAACCACCTTCCATGTAAGAAAAAAGAGAGGAAACCTTTTGTGAACATGGGAGAGACCTGGGAGAGGGCTTTTGTTACACAAAATAAGTGAAGATTGGCGTTGAATAAGAGAGAGGGCGTGGGGAAGGCTTATGTGGCGCAAGGTGGAATCCTAGTCTTACTAGGATTCTATCTCATGACTTGTTTTAATTTGGTTTCTCAAACCAAATCAAACTAAAATTAGATTAACCTAATTAAAATAGATTTTAATCAAATTAAAAATCTAATTTAATCAGATTAAATTAGATTTAAATCTGATTTAATTTTCTAATCAAATTAAAAATTAGATTGACCCAAGTCCTAGTTGAACTAGGACTAGTTTTTCCTTGCACTTGGCTTATCCAATAAACCAATTGGACTTGATCCAATCAAGCCCAAACCAAATATAATTAAATTATATTTAATTAGACTTAATCTCAGTCCATTGGCTTAATCAAATTAAGCCAATTAGCAATCGAATTGCTAATCGATCCTCCTGCAACACTTGCACTGGGTTAAATGTCAATCGTATTGATCATTTAACCCTAGAACGATTCTTAATCGTTGATCAACCATCCGATCGGATCATGAACTCTAATGTGTGTGACCTCATAGGTCCGAACCTAAGCCGATAGTATAAGAATAAATTTCTGTACCAATCGAAGTGACCATCTAGCAATGGTACCCGATGACCGGATAGGTCGAATGTGTAGAACAACATCCTTAGAACCCATGTGGATATAGTTTTCATATAATTCATCCCCTTGACCAAAATGATCATAGGACACCCCAGAGTTCAACTGTCAACTCTGATCAGGTTGTCCACATTGTATTTCAAAATATCAAATCCATCTGATGGATTATCCTGGCCAAGGTTTTGCTAAATTGAAATACAGCGACTCATTCTTCTCCAACTCTTGGAGTGGTCAATCCCATCTTGATCATACTCTGACTTCACAAGTACTTGACTGTGCCCAGAAGCCTTCCATCCCTGAATTAGAAATTCAGTTAGTCCAGTACGAAAGCACAGTGAGTTGCTTGCAAGTCACTGAGGCGATCTCAAGTCTAAGGGATACTTATACCTATATCCCATCAGAGACATTCTCGATAGCAGAATACTCTAGAGTTGGTCACGTTCAATGATGATGTACCCTTATATCTCACCTGTATGCCATACCAGTGTCTCCACACTCCTTGGTTAAGAGGACAATCAACCCATATGGCCTACAGCGACCTATGCTTGATAGAAGCTGTCGTCCTTATTAACAGCCTATCATTTGGTCGTGAACAGTTTTAAGGACTAATCGATAAATCCTCTCTTTATAGAACTTAAATAGTCCTAAGGACTTCATCATAACAACGGAGTTCATTAGAAGATGAAAGCTTATGATGAAGATGCCAAATATATTTTATTTATTAACAAATCAATTACAATACTTGGTTGCTCAACCATCAACAGCTTGACGATTGGCTTTTTGGGACACATTTCCCAACATAGAAGGTTTATCACTTTTTTTGATCTTTAGGCTCTCCAAATATTTTGGACAGTTTCTTCTCCAGTGGCCTTCAGCATGACGGTGGAAACATTTTTCTTTTGCTTCGGCCTTATTAGGGACTTCCTTCTTTTTGGCCTGCTCTCATTTTTCTGCTTCTTAATGGATTTTACCTTCTTCTTTTCAGTAGACTCTCTTGAAAGAAGTCCACTCCACAGCGAGAACTGTGTCCGTTGAACTCTTCAAGGTTCCTTCTGTAGTGACCAACATGTTGACCAGTTTGGGTATAGTATAGTCAAGTTTGTTCATATAAAAATTTATAATAAATTGACTATATAAACTTGTAAGGCATTGAAGGATCAAATCCATCTGCAATTCCTTTTGTATTTCAAACCTGAGCTTCCCAAGCTCCTCAATGTCCTTGATCACTGTCATATAGTGCTGATGGATAGACTGCCCTTCGTGTATCTTCAGATTGAAGAGTCTTTTGGACACCTCGAAGCATGCAGTATGGCTCTGCTCACTATACAACTCTTGCAAGTGAGTTATCAAAGCCCTGACAGTGGGTATATGCTCATGCTGGCTTTGTAACTCATTTAACATAGAAGCCAGTATATAGCACTTGATCTGACTGTCTTCATCTGTCCACTTCTCAAAAGCAACCCTTTGCTCAGCAGTAAGATGATTTGGTAACACTATGGGTTATTGGTCAAGTACATGACCTAGTTTTTCTGAGATCAAGATAATCCTGAAGTTTCTGAGCTAGTCTTTGTAATTAGTTCCAGTCAAACGATTGGTTTCAAGGATGTGGGTTAGAGGGTTTAAGGCTAACATTATTTAACTGTGAGAGTAGAGATTTAAGTTAGACTTTTATACTTAATATTATATTTGCTTCTAGAGACTTTAAGATGTAAACAATGACTCCCACTAATTTTTTGGATCTCTCCACTCTCTAAGAAAGAAATAAAAATCCTAACGTGACAAAAGATTTCTAGTAGGTGCTGCGGTCCCACCGATGCCATGCACCTCACCTAACAGTTATTGGTAACATGTACACCGATGCGTAGGTAACTTTTTACCTAGATATTTCTCTAAGCATATTGCAGTGACTTGGTCTATAAGTCATGTGGGCTCATCTAACAATTATTGCCCATACTCCTTAGTTAAGCTCGATCCATCGTTCACAAGCAGATGTAAAGTCGTTATTGAGTCTCTCACCTAACAGTTATTGGGCCTAACCTCATCTTTATCCTGGAGCAACTCTTTGCTAATAGAGTGGTTGTGTGTTTTTGATGCAACTAAACCACTGTGACCAGTCAAGAATAATCAACACCGGTAGCATGTCCCCACATCTACAACAGTGGAAGACCCATAGACTTAATATTTGTGGTGAGGTTTAGGTTAAGGTCTCATCTAATCAGTCATCATATGACCGATCTAATTGGCACGGGCTAAACCAAACCACTAAGTAACCTTATTTAAGACCTAATCTTCCAAATTGGCCAGATAAGTAGAGATCGGTGGGGATCCCCATATTTCTTTCCTTCAACACCAACAAATTGGCCAGGTAAGCGAACGAAATCAATTAAATAACCATATCTCAATTACTTGCCTTAGACACCAATAGGTTAATTGGTCCAAATAGGTTAACTCAAGCAAATCAGGCTCAAACCAATGAGCCAAATTAGGTCCTTAGATTAATCGATTCTACATATGGGATTCAAACGATTTGATCAACAATAATTACATGATCATTTAACTTAATTGATCTAACCTACATCAATACTTGACTCAGTTTGATTAATTACTTAATCAAATTAGACCCATATGATTCAAATAATAAATTTTAGATCCAATCCTATCACATGACCTAACTTTTGATTTTTCCATAACCAAAATCCTTATGCATAAACACAAATTTCAGATTTCAAAATCAAATTTTAGATCTAACTTCTTTGCATAAAAGTAAATTCTAAACAATAAAAATAATTTTTAGATTTAACATATAAACATATATCACATATATGCAAGTAAAATTCATATCTAAATAAAATTCAGATCTACTACATGATATCATATATCTCATATACTAATCATAGATCATTTTCAAAGTAATTTTATGATCTTAAGCATGCAATTACATATCTCATATATGAATTATAAATCAGGTCATATAAAATTTCAGGTTTATGCATGCATCTATATATCATATGAACATGAACTAGAAACCATTCTAGATCAAAATTCAGATCTATGCATATTTTCACATATCAATTATATGCTCTAAAATTAAATCTAAAATTAAATTTTAGATTCAAAGATTTATCTATACATCTCATGTATCAAGAAAAAAAATTAGATTTTAAAATTTTTTTCAAAATATGTATGACAATTTCAGCAATATGAAACCCATGGCTCTGATACCACTGTTGGAATTCGAGATTTGGGGCATGCATGTGCATTTCAAAATTTTATTTTCTAAACATCATAGTGAAATATAAAATTAAAATACTTTTAATCTGAATCATGCATGCATAAAAATATAAAACCATAAGAATCTAGATCATGTGCTGAAATTAACATATGCTGAAATTCAGATTGTGATCAAATTGCTTACCTATTTTGCAATCCCTTTCTTCAAATTTGGATCTGAAAGAGAAAATTTTTTTTTCTAGCTGTACAAGTGTCCAGCCTCTATGAGTATCTATTTGAAATCAGCCTGGAGCAGCCCTCTTCAAGTTAATTTTTTTTTCTAAAAAAATTCAGCCTGCTAAATCTAAATGAAGTCTGGATCGTGATCAACACTTGATCTCTTTTTTTGATCTTTTTCTTCTTCTCTTCTCTAACCTTTCTTCCCTTGCTTGTGCTATTACCAAAGGCCATGAACCAGCAGCAAGTGGATGCCCAACAGCTTAGATGTGGAGAAGAAAGAGGGATGCCCAAATCTTAAGGACGTGTGGAAATCCAAGGGGAGGAGAGAAAGGGAGGAAAAGAGAGGGCGTGGGATCCTTCTATATGGCATGTGGAGTGCTGGTTAGATGTTCTAGGGACCTTAGGGGAGGTCTCTTTAAATAGGCATAAGGATTGAATCCTATTCAATCTCATAATATAAGTCCTACTTGCATTGGATTTTTTAATAACTTAAGTTATTCAACTTATATTAGGAGTCCTATTAGACGCCAACTCGTGGAGTTCTTGCACCTATAATTTCACACCCTCTTATACACCCAAGGGATGCCCCATATGAGATCCATAAACCCTTTAATCATAGGACACGCCCAACTTGATCCAATCAAGGTGGCACCCCATAATAACTATCAAGAAAATTAATTAAGGACTTGCACCTTAAATTCAATCAATCCAAAACCTTAGACACCCAACAATTGGAGTCCAATGAATTTAATACATTTAGGTTATTAATAGATAATTAAGTTTAAATTATCTTATCAAATAAAAAATATAAATGAAAAGAAAAAATTGAGTCCAACCATGTGCTAGCAAGGTTACCTTGAATCCAATCGAGTTTCTCTAAACCCAATTGACACTTCATAAGCTCAATTGCTAATTTCTGGCCTAATTCCTTTGTTGTGTGATCCCATAGGTTCAATTCTATCTGATAGTGAGATATACAATGATCTCTATCAAAGTATCATTAAAACTCTTTTTAATGGATCAAAATAATTTTACTCTAACTCATCAAGGATTGTCAATCTAGCACAATCCTATTAAGCTTTCACAATCCATCAGTGACACCTAGCAGTATGTAGTGGTAATCCAGTAGAACTGAAATAAACCTCTAAGTATAGTTAACGTATGATTCAGTCCCTCTATCGTGAGTTCCGACTAGACGGTAGGTCATAGATAAATCGTCAAACCTCAACATCAGTCATGTGATAGATTCGATCAGCTCAAGTTAGAATGTAATTTTTATAAAAACTTCTTTCCATCAATCACACTACTGTGGCCATAGATTCTTGAACTTAGTCTCTCAAATCCCACAGGACTATTCTTTTCTACCAAGGTTGATAGATCTCATCTTGATGCACACTCTACTCCTATAGTGGATCAACTGTCACCAATATTCACTACAAGGGCTCATTGAGACTCATGTTTATGTGTCAGTCAAATTCCAATAGCCTCATTGTGAATAATAGTGCCATCTCAGGTCAATGGATCAATCACACAACTACAGCATCAAGATGATCACTGATGATTGAGTAAAAATTCAAGTGATCTTTCGTATGGTCGTACTCAGTACTAGTTATTCTTTAACAACTATCCGCACTCGTTACCTAGTGTCTCTATGCTATAGACTAGAGATCCATCTATCCCAAAGGAAGTGATCTGTGTGTCAGTCTATTCAGATCAATTATCATCCTCATAATGATCCTATGATTGAGAGTATTTAAGAATTAAATACATGTATCTAATTCTCAACACTTTTAGAATATGTATCAAAAACTAATTTCATAGATGATTCAAGGATATATCACACTTGAATGAAATATAAACTTGCCCTTTTATTGATCATATGAATGTATTAAGTACAAAATTATATCCTAAATTTATTACAATGTGTCAGTTGTTAAGTTTCGATGATGTAGCAGAATATGAATTTCAAAAATTTTAATATATATTCAATAATTGAAAATAATGTTTAATATTTAAACTAGTCTACCAAAATACAAAAGCCCTAGAAACTCCTTGATGATTACAATCAAATGATTAAAAATATACATAACAGAAAGAGACCAGAAGTCATATACTAATGAGAAGATCATGGTCTGATAATTTTGAGACCTTCACAAGATTTCAAAGTAGAAACCCTCCAATGGTGATCCATACGGGATTGATTAGGGCCTTTCCCAACTCGACATGATGCTGTAGCCTTCTTCGCAAGCTCATTACCGATCGTCCTTCACAAAAACTAGTTATACCATTGCTTGTATGTCTTCATGACCTCTACTAGGATCTCTTTAGAAATTTTTTCCCAAAAGTTCTCACCACATACAAATCAGATTTTATGTTCAACACATGAACAATCTGATTTTTGGACAAGCATCTCATGCTTTCAATTTTCACTCTTCCCTTCCTTTCTATTTTTCTCTCCCTCTTTTCCTTGTCCTTTTTTTAAAATTTTTTTATCATTTTTCTCTCATTTCCATGCCCACACCTAGCCAAAATTGGCATGCCAACCTGGTCGTAGCACCCCCTTTAAATAGGAAACAAGGGGTGATACCATAGGATGCCAACTCTTGGCATCCCTTAATCCTTACACGCTATGATTTAATTTTCAATGTGGAACATAAGGGGATGGCATGAAATAAAAGGTGATTAACCAGTAGAAGGACTCTTCCTCTACTAAAAAAAATTAATACACCAACATATGGTGTGTGGGAAAAGGATTTAACGTGAGAAACAAAGAGTCTATACCATTAAGGACTCTTCCATAAACTCAACGCATATAAGGGAGGAACCAATTAATTTTTGGTGATCAAACTCCTTGCCAGAGAAGGACTCTTCCTTCTCTTTTGCATCCCAAAATCCCAAGAGACATCTCATGTCATAAGAATTTAAGAAACGCATGGAGAATTAAAGGAAAGAATTTAGAGTCCAATGTGAAATGGACACTTCCATTTCAACGCACAAAAAGTGGGCATTCCATTTTTATTTTGGCATGAAGTTCCTTTCTAGAAAGGACTCCTTCTCCTCTTCCACACCCACAAGTCCCAAGGTGCCATCTGATGGTGCATAAAATTAAGGGGCGTGTGGAAGATGTAAGAGAATTAAGATAAGTATGAAAGAAGGTCTCTCCTTCCTTAAACCCAAAATAAATGATGCCACATATTTTCTTTAGCATGGTGAATGGCGTGGAGGTGGTGGATTCACATGAAACTCTTCTATAAAATCTAGATAAACTAACTAATAAATAGATAGTTCAAATCCAATCATATTAGGTCAAGGCAACAAGCAATGGGTTAGCACAAACACATTTGCACTAAACCCAATTGGATGTTGGAAAATGTATCCTAAAGTCAATCATTTGATGATTGTGCTAATTATAAATATATATGAATTGATAAATAATAAAAGTTATTTGATATTTTTTATCACAAGATACATCTTCTAACGAACTTCTATATTGTGATGAAGTCCTTAGAACTACTTTGATCGATAAAAGAAAATTTATCACGTGGTCCTTAAATTGGTTTGCGACCAAACGATACGCTAATATTAGGATGATAGCGATATCAAGTGTAGGTCATTGTGTGCCATATGCATTGGTTATTCTCGTAACCAAATAGTATGGAGATACTGGTATGGCATGTAGATAAGATATAAGAGTATATCATCACTGAACTTAATCAATTACAGAGCACTCTACTATCAAAAATAGCTCACGAAGGGTATGGGTATAAGTATCCCTCTGACCTGAGATTACTACGGTGACTTACAAGCAACTCACTATACTTTGATGCCAGACTAACTGAGTTTTTAATTCAGTGATGAAAGATTTTTGGATACAGTCAAGTACTTGTCAAGTTGGTGTGTGAGTCAAGATGAGATTGATCCCTTTGAATTAGTAGGAGATATGCATCAGTATATTTCAATTTATCAAAATCTGAGCTCGGATAATCCATGTGATGGATTTGAAAAAGATTGAAATACAATGTGAATGACTTATCTAAGATTGTAGTTAAATCTTTGATCATCCTCGAGCATTAGGATCAATGGGATGAATTATACGGTAACCATACGCCAATAAGTTCTTGAATGTTGCTTCACCATCATTCGACCTATCCAGATGTTGGGTCATCATTACTAGATGGTTACATCGATTAGTTCAAGAAGGTATTCCTATGCTACCGACTTAGGTTCAAAGCTATGAGATCATACTCAAAAGAAGTTTATGACTGATCATGTGGCTGATCAATGGTTGAGAATCATTTTCAAGGGCTTAATCATCAATTTGATTGATAGTTAACCTTATGCAAAAATTATAAAAAATAAATGCACCAAGTGTTAGTGAATTAATGGAGGATTAATTAGTAATTAGATTATTAATTAGCTCAATTTGATTGAATAAAGAGGATTAAATAAAATCTAATTGAATTAGATTCAATTAGGTTTGATCTGATTGGTTATGAGATGACTCAATTGCTAAGAGAGAATTATCTCTAATTTGATCAGAATTTTGATTCAATTAATTTCTAATTTGATTAAGATTTGATTAAAAATTTATGAACCTAATTAGATTAAGTTTCATATATTTTATTTGGACTAAACCAAATATGATTTGGTTTGGATTCAGATAAAAAAATTAAGAGTCCTTATTGGAATAGGACTCTTTTTCCTACATCAACCTATATTGCATGCCATGTATCTCCACACACAAAATTATTTTGTATAAAATTTTTTCACACCAAAGAGTCTTTTTCCTTATTTATCTCACATCCAAATATGACTTAGTTTTGATAAAAGAAAGATTTTAAAATTAGATTTTAAAATATTTTTTATCAGGAGAATCTGTTTGTTAGGAATTGTGTCCTAAAATCAATCGTGTGACGATAGAGTTCATCCTTGTATATGAATTATTGATTATTAAATAATAGTTATTTTAATATTTTTTATTATAAAGTGACATCTTTTTTGAACTCTTGTACTGTGATAAAGTCCTTAGAACTATGCTAGTGTACGATAAAGAGAGAATTTATCATATAGTTCTTAAACAAGTTCGTGACCAAATGATACGTCATTACGGGATGATGATATTTATCGAGTGAAGGTCGTTGTGTTCCATATAGATTGGTTGTTCTCTTAACCAAAGAGTATGGTGACACTGGTATGGCATACAGGTGAGATATAAGGGTACATCATCACTGAATAAGTGACTCACTTGCTGAGCATTCTGCTATTAAGAGCCGCTCATGAAATACATAGGTATAAATATCTTTCAGATCTAAGATCACCATAGTGACTTGCAAGCAACTCACTATTCTTTGGTGCCGAACTATCTGAATTTTTAATGCAGTGATGGAAGGCTACTGGGTACAGTCAAGTACTTGCAAAATCTGTGTGTGGATCAAGATGGGGTTGACCTCTTCGGATTATTAGAGTTGATGTATCACTATATTTTAATTTAGTAAAACCTTGGCTAGGGAAATTCATGAGATGAATTTGAAAGGTTGAAATATAATGTGGATGAAGCAATCTCGGTTGACTGTTAATCTGAGACCATCCTAGAGCATCCAGGGTCAAAAGGATGAATTATGCGGTAACCATTAGTATGGGTTCTGAAATATTCATTTACGATAATTCAACCTATCTGGATGTCAGGAACTATTGCTAGATGGTATCTCGATTAGTGCAGGAATTAGTTCCTGTGCTACCGCTTAGTGTTTGAACCTATGGAATCACGCACACAAATCAGACAAAGTAGGAAGAAATGGACCTATATTTATGTACAATCTGAAAGTACTTGACTGTTGAAAAATATGTCCCAAAAGCCAATCATCAACCTATTGATGGTTGAGTAACCTTGTATTGTAATTGATTTGTTCATAAATAAAATATATTTTTGATATTTTTATCTTAAGTTTTCATATTCTAATGAACTTCGTTGTTGTGATGAAGTCCTTAGGACTATTTAGGTTCGATAAAGAGAGGATTTATCGATTAGTCTTTAAAACTGTTCACGATCAAATGATAGGCTGTTAATAAGGATGACAGCTTCTATCGAGCATAGATCACTATAGGCCATATGGGTTGATTGTCCTCTTAATCAAGAAGTGTGCAGACACTGGTATGGCATACAAGTGAGATGTAAGGATACATCATCATTGAACGTGATCAACTCCAGAGCATTCTACTGTCGAGAATGTCTCTGATGGAATATAAGTATAAGTATCCCTTAGACCTGAGATCGCCTCAGTGACTTGCAAGCAACTCACTGTATTTTGGTATTGGACTAACTAAATTTTTAATTCAGTGATGGAAAGCTTCTGAGCATAGTCAAGTACTTGCGAAGTCAGAGTGTGATCGAAATGGGATTGACCACTCCAAGAGTTGGAGAAGAATGAGTCATTGTATTTCAATTTAGCAGAATCTTGACCAGGATAATCCATCAGATAGATTTGATATTTTGAAATACAATGTAGACAACCTGATCAGAGTTGATAGTTGAACTCTGAGGTGTCCTATGAGCATTTTGGTCAAGAGGATGAATTATATGAAAACTATATCCGCATGGGTTCTAAGGATGTTGTTCTACACATTCGACCTATCCGGCCATCGGATACCATTGCTTGATGGTCACTTCGATTGGTATAAAAATTTATTTCTATTCTACTGACTTAGATTTGGACTTATGAGATCACACACATTAGAGTTCATGATCTGATCGGATGGTTGATCAATAATTAAGAATCATTCTAGGGTTAAACGATCAATACGATTGACATTTAACCTAGTGCAAGTGTTGCAGGAGGATCGATTAGCAATTTGATTGCTAATTGGCTTAATTTGATTAAGCCAATAAGCTGAGATTAAGTCTAATTAAATATAATATAATTAGATTTAGTTTGAGCTTGATTGGATCAAATCCAATTAGTTTATTGGATAAGCCAAGTGCAAAGAAAATCTAGTCCTAGTTCAATTAGGACTTAGGTCAACCTAATTTCTAATTTGATTAGAAAATTAAATTAGATTTAAATTTAATTTAATTTGATTAAATTAGATTCTTAATTAGATTAAGACCTATTTTAATTGGGTTAATTTAGTTTTAGTTTGATTTGGTTTGAGAAACCAGATGGGAACAAGACATAGATTGAATCCTAGTAAGACTAGGATTCCACCTTGCACCAATTTAGCCCCCACGCCCACTCTCTCTTATCCCACGCCCACTCTCTCTTATTTTGTATGACAAACCTTCTCTCCTAGGTCTTCACACATATCCAAAATTTTTTTCTCTTTCTCTCTTACATGGAAAGTGGTTGTGGATCAAGTCAAAGTAGGAATTAGTTTGGATTTCAAATTCTATGAGATAGAGTTTTAGGAAATCAAAACTCTTTCCTTATGGCACTAATTTTATCTAGATTTATTTTAAAATTTTTATCAATTTTATGGCACATAATATGTACCCTTTCCTGGTGGTCCATGCATAAAAAGAAAGAGGGGGCACCCAAGAGTTGGGCACCCCTTGTTTTGCCACGTTTGGATAATCCTTGACTAGGTATTTGACCTAGACAAGGACTCTATCATATCTCTCTATTTAAAATAAATTTCTTTATAAATTTTTTGTAAAAAATAGAGAAAAGAGAGACCTTTGAGGTGTGCAAAAATTAGGGAGAAAGAAGGTTGGGGTGTGGAGATACAATAGACACAAGACAAGGTGTCTAGGAGAGAGCAAAGAGAAGAAGAAGAGGGTCTTCTTCTAGGGTTGCTGAGTTCATCTCTTCCCTTCTCCTCCTTGATTTTTTTGAAAGTGTCTCAAATATAAAATCCTTCTCCTACTTCTCATCTTTGGAAGAGTCTAAATCAAGAAGAAGAAGGCATCTGATCGACCATCGAAGAAGGATCAATGCAGTAGTAGCATACTATGCTAATTTCCTAGATCAGGACTTCTGATCGTGATTCGTGGGCTCATGTGGATGACTCCTAGAGGCTGGACATGTGTGCAGCTCACAAATCATCCTCAAGTCCGAATCATCAAAGTTAGAATGTCTAACTTGTAAGATAATTGATCTGATCTATTATATTTTACATACATTAGATGTAGTATAGAAACATGTTGATATGATCAACATATAGTTTTTGCCCTTTATATTTTAATTTTTGATTTAATGCCATGTAATAATCATGTAATAAGATCTTAGATCTAGATATTCTCTAATTTTATAAGATAAATTTTAATTTATTTTAATCTTCTGTTGTTTGATCTTGAAAAAGTTTCAAGATCTAACCCTGAAACCTTAAATCTGGTTCCTTCAATTGGTATCAGTGCCTAAGTTATTTATTACGTGCTTATTTATGCATGCTTAGATTATTTCTTAGATTAGATCTAATTTATAATCTGATTGTTAAATCTAAAATTAAAATTTTTAGATCAATCACAAACTGTAGGTTGTCATGCTGTAAGGTTTACCCCTTACAGTGCAAAGGTTGTCCTAGTTTGTGTAGATCTATCTTTAATCATAAATTTGTTAGATGTGATCTAGATTAAATTTATAATTTATTATATTTAAAAAATATTTAAATTTAAAATAAAATATTTTTATTAATAATTTTTGTGCAAAGAACCATCATATATTTGTCTGAGAAATTTGTGCATTTTAAAGTTAAAATTATTTCAATTACATGAATCTGTTTAGATTAGATCTAAAGTAGTTTCATGCTTATTTCACTTACATTTTGATTATAAATCAAACATGTAACTTGATTGGTAGAACTATGTTATAAAATTATTTTACAAATATAAAAATTATTTTAGAAAAGCCAAACCCCAACCCTCAGCCCAAAACTTAATTGAGAATTAAGAAGTTGTTTGATTAGGTTCTAGGATTGTGAATTGAAGAACCTAAGACACAAACCATAACATAATGGGTTAATGGATTAGTGGGAATTAGGTCCATTAATTAGGTTAGACCTAAGGTTAGATTAAAGATGGACTTAATTAGAGAATTGACTAAATCTAATCAATTGTTGTCTTAGATTAGGTCAAGGATTCTCTAGATCAATTATAATAGTTGTAGTTGGTCAAGTCCGTGTCTTTAATGAGAATCAAATGGACTTAATTCTAAGCTAAGCGGTCTAGCACAAACTGTTTGATTAATCTAATCAAAACTAATTAAACCAATTGGTATCTAAAGTAAATCAGATCGGTGGTTTTTAATTGGAGCCCGCTTACCTGGCCATTTCTGATGGTGTCTAAGGTAAGCTTTGGCAAACCCTCCTACCGATCAAACTTACCTGACCTCTTGGTGAAATTATGTTTTGATCGGATCACTTGACTATTCGAGCTGACCCATGTCAACTAGGTAAATTAGTGTGACTGATTTAGGTGCTCCTAGACCAGCCCTTTTAATGGTCTCCTTTAAGCTAACTTGGTGAAGCCAGTGGGAGGATCATGATAAGCTGGTTCATCTGACCTCCTCCTCTAAATCAATTAAATTTTCTAAAATTATTAGGTCCTTAAAATAAAATAGTTATGGTGATAACTAGATCATAGCCTCCCATTAAGTGGATGATAATGGGTCCATCAGTTGGATAATCATTGGAGGCCCAAAGGTCCGGTGCTTATCGACTGATGAAATTATCATTCATAATATGATTTCTTGACTGCATCTTTCTAAATGGTGGTTAGGTTAGCCAACCAAAGTTGGACCTAATCATTCATTGGCTAGATGGACCAAATATGGTCATGTTAATGGTTGGACCTAACCAGACCTTTTCAATGGAGACCAAAGCCTACTGATTAGGGACTGGGGCAAAATTTAAATTACGAGAAATTGTTTAGAGAAATAATTGGTTATGAACTTACCCTTAGATGTAAATGGGTTGGCCAACCAAAGTTGGGCATATGTGCAGTCTAAGTGGATTCTAGTACCCACTAAGAAATTATGGTAATTTCTCGAATTAGAGGTAGAGGCTACCAATTCGAATAAAATAGTGAAAAAAATCTTTTGATTAAAGTCCAAATCTTTAAGTTTAATGAATCAATTACTAATTAGGTTATAATTTTTCTTTGTACAAATATGGCCACTTTTCTATCGCTCCGATCATTGTTGGACAATGAAAAGTTGGTGGGATCCAACTTCGATAGCTGGTACCAAAAGTTGAAGATAGTCCTGGAGTATGAACGGATCCTGTATATGATAACGGATCCTACATCTGAGGAGCCAGCTATCAATGCACATGGAACAGTCAGAGACACTTACCAGAAGTGGCTCAATGACCAGACCATGATGCGTTGCATCATACTGGCTGCCATGAGCAATGAGTTCAGTCACAGATTAGAGATGGCTCAGCCAAAGGACATGCTTCAAGTGTTAGAGGATGACTTTGGCACACCTGATGACGTGGAGAGGCACAAGACTAGTTGTGCTATCTTCAACGCCAAAATACGGATGGTGCCTCTATCACTGATCATGTATTGTACATGATCAAGCTGATGGAGCATTTGAGCAAGCTTGACTTTTTCTTGCATGAGCAGCTTGGGAAAGATGCAATACTGAACTCGCTGCCCAAGTCTTATCTCCCATTCCTCACTCATTATAGAATGACAAAGCCTGAAGTAAACTACCACGGGTTATTGGGGTTGCTTCAGAACTTTGAGAAGGATCACCAACTCCACAAGGAGTCGGTGAACTTAGTGAGAGGTTCCTCTTCTGGTTCTCGACCCTTTGAGAAAGGGAAGAAGAACAAGAAGAAGAAAGTAAAGAAGGTACAAGTTCAGGCTGGGACATTTATGCAGGGCCAGACCAGAAAGATCAAGCCCGATAAGAGTCTATTCTATTGGCAAGCATCCTAGATTAGATAGTGTATTAGATATCTACTTATGGCACTGTAGGTTAGGTCATATAAACAAGAATAGAATAAACAGGTTGACTCAAGAAGAAATTCTCGAAGTCAGTGATTATGAATCACTTCCAACCTGTGAGTCCTGTCTTCTTGGTAAAATAATCAAGTCACCTTTTACTGAAAAAGGTGAGAGAGCTACTGAGCTCTTGGGCCTAGTACATACTGATGTATACGGGCCCATGAGCATAAGTGCTGGAGGTGGATATTTCTACTTCATCACTTTCATAGATGATCTATCCAGATATGGATATGTCTATCTGATGAAACATAAGTCGGATTCATTTGAAATGTTCAAACGATTTCGAAGTGAAGTAGAAAAACAAACTGAAAAGAGTATTAAAACTCTTCGATCTGATCGAGGAGGAAAATACCTTTCTGATGAGTTTCTCACATATCTAGGAGAGAATGGGATTCTCTCCTAATGGACTCCTCCAGGAACGCCACAGCATAATGGTGTGTCTGAAAGGAGAAATCGGACTCTGTTAGACATGATCCGATCCATGATGGATTTTGCCAGCTTGTCAACATCCTTGTAGGGATATGCACTCGAATCAACCTGTTATCTGTTAAATAAGGTTCCAAGTAAGTCTGTAATTAAGACTCCATATGAGATATGGATAGGACGTAAGCCAGTACTTTCACACCTTAAGGTCTGGGGGTGCCCGACCTATGTCAAACAATTAGTTACAGATAAACTCGGACCTAGCTCTGACAAATGCACATTCATAGGGTACCTCAAAGAGATCAAAGGATATTTTTTCTACCATGCTGATGAACAAAAAGTATTCGTCAGCCTTAAGGCAACCTTTTTAGAAAAGAAGTTCCTTGGTGAAGGAACCGTTGCCTCTAAGGTTGAACTCGATGAAGTTCAACAGGTAGAAGGACTGACACCAATAGCTGAACCTGAGTCGGATTTGATTAGATCAGATTCGAAGCCCATTATACCTGCACCATTAAGGCGATCCGGTAGAGTACCGTGTCAGTCGGATAGATACTATGATTTCTTGGTCCGAGATAGTAATCTCATTGAACTCGATGAGAACGATGAGGATCCGATCACCTATATGGATGCAATGAAGAGATCTAATTTCGAGAAATGGTTTGAAGCCATGAAATTCGAAATAGAGTCCATGAAGGTCAATGATGTATGGACATTGGTTGACCCACCTGAAAGGGTTAAACCCATTGGGTGTAAATGGATCTTCAAAAGAAAGAGGGGCGTAGAAGGAAAGGTGAAGACCTATAAAGCCCGACTGGTTGTCAAAGGGTATCGTCAATGTTATGGTATTGACTAGGACAAGACGTTCTCCCCTGTGGCAATGCTCAAATCCATTCAGATAATGCTTACAATAGCTGCCCATCTGGATTATGAGATCTGGTAGATGGATGTAAAGATAGCTTTTCCGAATGGAGAGCTGACCGAAGAGGTGTATATGATACAACCTGAGGGGTTTACATCCACAGATGAGTCTAAGGTGTGCAAGCTTCAGAGATCCATTTATGAATTGAAGCAAGCTTCTTGGAGTTAGAACATGCATTTTGATAAGGTGATCAAAACGTATGGCTTCGTTAAGAACGGAGAAGAGCCCTACATCTATAAATGGGCAAATGGTCTAGTTGCAATATTCTTTATCTTGTACGAGGAAGACATTCTCTTAATCGAAAATGATATCGCCGCACTACAGGGAATAAAAGTTTGGTTATGATCACAGTTCTCCATGAAGAACTTGGGTGAAGCATCCCGTATCCTAGGGATGAAGATCTATAGGGATAGATCTAAAAGGATGCTTGGGTTATCCCAGTCCACGTATATAGACATTGTGCTGAAGAGATTTAGCATGGAGAATTTCAAAAAGGGCTATCTACTGATAGGCCATAAAATTTCTCTCTCTAAAAAAGATTGTCCGATAACTCCTGAAGAGAGAGAGCGTATGAGTAGAGTCCCATATGCTTTGGTCGTGGGATCTATCATGTACGCCATGACATGTGCAAGGCCAGATATGGCATACTCATTAAGAGTAGTGAGTAGATACCAATCTGATCCTGGAGAAAACCACTGGAAAGTGGTTAAAGCCATCCTTAAGTATTTGAAAAATACTAAGGACCAACGGTTGGTTTATGGTGAGTCAGAGCTGAAACTTGTGAGGTTTACAGACTCCAGCTTTCAATCTGACCCTGATGACAGCAGAAGCATGTCGGGTTATATCTTTACTCTAAATGGTGGAGCCATCTGCTGGAAGAGTTTCAAGTAGCATACTAAGGCAGACTCTATTTGTGAGGCAGAGTACATCGTAGCATCGGATGCCATGAAAGAAGCTGTGTGGCTGAAAAAATTCATCATCGAGTTCAGAGTAGCACCCTCCCTCGATAGTCTAGTCCTGCTCTACTGTGACAGCACTGGTGCCATAGCTCAGATGAAGGAATCGAAAGCACACTAGCGGACAAAGTATATTTTGTGCCGCTTCCACCTGGTCTGGAAGATCGTGGATCGAGGTGACGTCGACCTTCAGAAGATCGATAGAAAGGAGAACCTGACCGACCCCTTCACTAAAGCTCTGGCAATTAAGGAGTTCGACAACCACAAGTCAAAGATGGGTATTAGATGTGGGGAAATTCAGTGTAGGGGTAAAATGATAATTTTAATTTTTTTTTAAAATTATAATTTTGCAGTGAAAAAATATTAATTAATTAAATTAATTAATATAAATTTATCCTACACTAGGATCTAAATATGATATATAGCATGCATGCATTTAAATTTGAAATTCGAATTTGAACAATAAACACTTTATCGTAATGTGTTTAGAACACAATACCTTTGTACGGGTAGTAGATCGCCGCAATCTGATCACCGTCAGGAGAGTTTGATCATTGTGATGTAGCCACACAGCATGTCTGGCCTCTGTGGATCATCCACACAAAGCTCCCGATCTGATCGACTCCTCACAAGTGCTAGCTCGTTGTAGAGCCCTTTTGACGGCCGATGCTGATCGAACTCCTTCGATCGATGTCTGTCGATTCTTTAGATGCTCTGAATCATCAACAGACATGCTTGAGAGGATGTTGAAGATCTTCCTAAGATTTTGTGGGCTCACAACACTCGTAGCTCACTTTCTCACTTCCCGAACCCCAGGCTAAAACTCTAGGAAACTCATCAGAAACCTTGCACCCACTTTTCTTTCTTTTCTTTCTTTTTCTCTTGGAAGGATATGGACTTCTTTCTTACGCACAACACTTCTCACACCCAAGAATTTTTCTCCAAAAATCTTCTTCTTGCATGCCCCACTCATCTCCTCCTTTTATAACAACGTCAAAAGTCTTATCCAAAAGAAAGGATAAAGATGAGTAATTGCACATTTGAATTCAAATCAAATTTTAAATTCAAATGGACACCAACTCATCCCTTGTCCACTAAAGGCATGAGGCGTGGCTTAAATTGTGCATAGAGTGATTTCATGAGAAACCTTTTTCTCATGTAATAAATGGGGCGTAAAAAAAGGGATAAGGTGCAAAGATTGATTGCCCATTCAAATTCAAACTTTATTTTGAATTTGAATGGCCAACCAATCATCCTTATCCATTAAAATGGCACATTAATGTGGGGCGTGGAGAGGGCTTGGCATGAGAAAATAATTCATGAGAAGTTTCTTCTCATGAATTCAAATGGGTGCAATGGAAGTGAGGTGGCGCATGGAGATTGGGTCAAGATGGTTTAATTATTTAAACCAACCTAATTGAACCAAATAAGTTAGGTCCAATTAGACTAATTTAAACTTAACTTAATTAGGCTTAATTAGGCTCAATAAAATCTTAATCAAATCAAAAATTGACTAAGCCCAACCCCTGATCAAATCAAGGACCAAACCATCTCGACGATTAGGTCAACTCTTAACCTAATCGGGTCAAACCTAACTGAATCCAATTCAATTGGACTTGATCAAAAAATAATTACTCCATCAAATTGAGTTAATTAGTGATCAAATCACTAATTAAATCTCTCATAAATACTGAATCCAAATCCGATGGGCAATCAGGCATTAGAATTCATCGATATGTAACCCTGATCGAAAAGTCCCAACTAGTGGGACTCTTGACCCCGGTACCCATAATTGTGGAACTCGTGATCAGAGAATCCTGATTCTTGATCACTGAGTCCCAAATATGTAGGATTCTACATCAGCCATCAGATCAGATAGGAACCTCTAATATGTGTGACCCCGTAGGTTCGAACCTAAGTCGGTAGCACAGGAACCAATTTCTGTACTAATCGAAGTGACCATCTAGCAATGGTACCCGACGTTCGGATAGGTTGAAGAGTCACAATCACAACACTCAGAACCTACATGAATATGGTTACTGTATAATTCATCCTTTTGACTCCTGTGTTTAGGATGACTTAGGGTTAAACTGTCAACCCTGATCGGATCATCCGAATCGTGCTCAACTCAAACAGTCCTGTGACTCCTCACAAGGACTACCCTGACCAAGATTTTGCTAAATTGAAACACGACTGTACACAGCTCCTAAATTGGAGTGGTCAATCTCATCTTGACACACACACCGACAAGTCAAGTACTTGACTACACCCAACAGCCTTCCGTCACTGAATTAGAAATTCAGGTAGTCCAGTGCCTAAGTGCAGTGAGTTGCTTGCAAGTCACCGTGACGGTCTCAGGTCGGAGGGACATTTATACTCATATTTCATCGGAGCAAAACTTGACAGCAAAAATAGCTCCGAAGTCGGTCACGTTCAGTGCAGATGCACCCTTATATTCACCTATATGCCATACCAGTGTCTCCACACTCATTGGTTAAGAGGACAACCAACCTATATGGCACACAATGACCTATGCTTGATAAACGTTGTCGTCCTTGGTAACAACGTATCATTTAGTCGCGAACAGATTTAAGGACTAAACGACAAATCTTCCTTTGTTGAGTCTAAATAGTCCTAAGGACTTCACCACAACATAGGAGTTCATTAGAAGATGAAATATTTTGTGATGAAAAATGTCAAAATAATTTTTATTAATTCATAATTCATGTACATATACAAAAATGAGCACAACCGTCAACAGGCTGATGATTGGCTTTGGGACACTATTCCCAACAATCTCCCACTTGGCCTAAAGCCAATCGGTGTAGTATCTAATACCCATCTTCGACTTGTAGTTGTCGAACTCCTTCATCGAAATGGCTTTAGTGAATGGGTCAGCCAGATTCTCCTTTCCGTTGATCTTCTAAAGATCGACGTCGTCTTGATCCATAATTTTCCAGATGAGATGGTAGCGGCGCAGAATATGCTTCGTCCGTTGGTGTGCCTTTGGTTCCTTCGCCTGAGCAATGGCTCCAGAACTGTCACAGTAGAGCAGAACTGGACCAACAAGGAAGGGTGCTACTCTGAGCTCGATGATGAATTTTCTCAGCTACACCTCTTCTTTGGCAGCATCTGATGCAGTGACATACTCCACCTCGCAAACTGAATCAGCCACTATGTGCTGCTTGGAACTTTTCCAGCAGATAGCCCCACCATTAAGGGTAAAAATAAATCCAACACACTTTTGCTGTCATCATGATCAGACTGGAAACTAGAGTCTGTAAACCCTATAAGTCTTAAGTTTGATTCACCATAAACAAGCCACTGGTCTTTAGTATTTCTTAAATACTTCATGATGGTTTTAACAATCTTCCAGTGATTCTCTCCTGGATTAGATTGGTATCTACTCACTACCCCTAGTGAGTATGCCACATCTGGTCGTGTACATGTCATAGCGTACATGATAGATCCCACTGCCGAAGCATATGGAATCCTACCCATACGCTCTCTTCTTGAGGTGTTGTCGGACAATCCCTCTTCGAGAGAGAAATTCCATGGCCTATCGGTAGATAGCCTTTCTTGAAATTCTCCATGCTGAACCTCTTCAGCATAGTATCTATGTACGTAGACTGGGATAAACCAAGCAACCTTTTAGATCTATCCCTATAGATCTTCATCCCTAGGATGTAGGAAGCTTCTCCCAAATCTTTCATGGAGAACTGTGACGACAGCCAAATCTTTATTCCCTGTAATGCAGGGACATCATTCTCGATTAAGAGAATATCATCCACATACAATACAAGAAATACCACTACTGGACCATTAATCCACTTATAAATGCAGGGCTCTTCTCCATTCTTAATGAAGCCATACGTCTTGATCGTCCTATCAAAACGTATGTTCCAACTTTGGGATGCCTGCTTAAGTCCATAAATGGACCTCTGTAGTCTGCACACCTTAGACTCATCTGTGGATGTGAATCCTTCAGGTTGTATCATATACACCTCTTCATCTAGCTTTCCATTTAGGAAAGCTGTCTTCACATCCATCTGCCAGATTTTATAGTCCAGATAGGTAGCTATCACAAGCATAATCTGAATGGATTTGAGCATTGCCACAGGAGAAAATATCTCGTCATAGTCTATACCATAATGTTGATGATATCCCTTGGCAACCAGACGGGCTTTATAGGTTTCCACCTTTCCGTCTGTGCCTCTCTTCCTCTTGAAGACCCACTTACACCCTATGGGTTTTACTCCTTCGGGTGGGTCAACCAATGTCCACACATCGTTGACCTTCATGGACTCCATTTTGGATTTTATGGCCTCCAGCCATTTCTCAGAGTCGGGTCTCTGCATTGCATCTATGTAGGTGATCGGATCCTCATCATTTTCATCAAGTTAGATAGGATCGCCGTCCCGGACCAAGAAACCATAGTATCTGTCCAGTTGACATGGTACTCTACCAGATCGCCTTAAGGGTGCTTGAACAATGGGCTCCAATCTGATCTAACCAAATTCGGTTCAGGTTCAGCAACTTGTGTCGATTTTTCCACCTGTCGAACTTCGTCAAGTTCGATCTTAGAGGCAACAGTCCCTTCACCAAGGAACTCCTTTTTCAAAAAGATTGCCTTAAGGCTGACAAACACTTGTTGCTCATCAGCTAGGTAGAAGTAATATCCTTTGGTCTCTTTTGGATACCCTATAAAATTACACTTGTCAGACCTAGGTCCAAGCTTGTCCATAATTAAAGGTTTAACATAAGCCGGACACCCCCAAACCCTAAGGTGTGAGAGTACTGGCTTACGTCCTATCCATATCTCATATGGTGTTTTGGTTATAGACTTACTCGAAACTCTATTTAGAAGGTAAAAAGCTGATTCGAGCGCATAACCCCAGAGGGAGATCGGCATACCAGCAAACCCCATCATGGATCGAACCATGTCCAACAAGGTTTGATTCCTCCTTTCAGATACACCATTATGTTGTGGTGTTCCAGGAGGAGTCCACTGAGAGAGAATCCCATTCTCCCCAAGATATGTTAGAAAATCATTGGAAAGGTATTCACCTCCTCGATCAGATCGAAGAGTTTTAATACACTTTCTAGTTTATTTTTCTATCTCATTTCGGAATAGTTTGAACATTTCAAACGACTCCGATTTATGTTTCATTAAATAGACATACCCATACCTTGATAGGTCGTCTGTGAAGGTTATGAAGTAGAAATATCCACCTCTTGCACTTGAGCTCATGGGTCCACATACATCAGAATGTACCAAACCCAAGAGTTCACTGGATCGCTCACCTTTTTCAGTAAAAGGTGATTTGGTCATTTTACCAAGAAGACAGGACTCACAGGTTGGAAGTGATTCACAATCACCTACTTCAAGAATTCCTTCTTGAGCCAACCTGTTTATCCTATTCTTATTGATATGACCTAGCCTACAGTGCCAAGGGTAGACTTCTGACACATTATCTATTCTAGGACGTTTACCGAAGGTTTGAACCACATTAACAGGTTGTGATAGAAAGTAAATTCCATTATTAAGTTATCCAACAGACATTGTAACACCATTCAAAATGATATTTCAAACATTTCTTTTATTAAAAATTGATAACTGTTCATGGCCAAAAGGCCTACAGAAATAATATTTAATAAAAAACTTGGACAATAGTGACATTCACTCAGAATTATATTTTGAGAATTGATTACAAGGTTCATGATTCCTAATGCTAGAACTAGAACTTTGCTTTCATCTCCAACATTCAGGAATCTATCGCCTTCATCAAATCTCCTACTGACCTGCAGACCCTGCATCGAATTGCAAATATGATAAGGACTTTCAGTATCCAATACCCAGGCAACAGTATCACAAATGGAAAAGTTGCAAGGTGTTATCATATAAGTACCTTGCTTCTTCTTCGGCCTGTTCGGGTCTAGGGAGGCAATGTACAGAGGACAGTTCCTCTTCCAGTGCCCCTGCTTCTTGCAAAAGAAGCACTCTGCCTGGCTCTGGTCGGGCTTGCGCTTCTTGGTCTGACCCTGTGCATACATCCCAGCATGCAGCTGCACCTTCTTATTCTTCTTCTTCTTGTTCTTCTTCTTCCCTTTCTTAAAGGGTCGACGACCAAAAGAAGACCCTCCCACAACATTCACCGACTCCTTATGGAGCTGGTGATCTTTCTCAAAGTTCTGCAGCAACCCCAACAAGCCGTGGTAGTTCACTGCAGGCTTTGTCATCCGAAAATGAGTAAGAAAGGGAAGAAGGACTTGGGCAATGAATTAAGGATCGCATCCTTACCGAGCTGCTCGTGCAGGGGAAAGCCCAGTTTACTTAGGCGCTCAATCATTTCGATCATGTACAGTACATGATCAGTGACTGAGGCTCCATCCCTCATTCGAGCATTGAAAATGGCACAACTAGTTTTGTGCCTTTCAACATCGTCAGGCGTGCCAAAGGAGTCGTTCAACATTTGAAGCATCTCCTGTGGCTGGACATTCTCGAACCTGCGGTTGAACTCATCATTCATTGCTGCCAGCATAATACACCAAACAGTGGTGCGATCGTTGAACCACTTCTGATAAGTTTCTCGGACCATCCCTCTAACGTTCGGGGCTGGCTCCTCAGGTGCCGGATCCATTACTACATAAAGGATCCGCTCATGCTCAAGGATGATTTTTAATTTTCGATACTAGCTATCGAAATTAGGTCCCATGAGTTTGTCATTATCTAATAATGACCGGAGAGACAGGGTATGGCCATAGCTGCATAAAGGAAAACCAGACCTCTATTAGTACATAAATTATAAATACTAAAGACTTGAACTTTAGTCTAAAGTTTCTCCCAGTATTTTTACGAACTGGTAGCCTCAACTTCCAATTCGAGGAATTACTTTAATTCCTTAGTGGGTACTAGAATCCACACAGACTACACATGAGCCCAACTTTGGTTGGTCAACCCATGTGCATCTATGGGTGGTTCATAACCAGTTATTTCTCTAAACAACTTCTAGTAATTGATTTTTCCCCAGAACCTAATCAGTAGGCTTTGGCCTTCACTAAAAAGATCTGGTTAGGTCCAACCATTAACATGATTTGATTTGGTGAATCGGACCAATAAATGATCAGGCCCGACTTTGGCCGGCCAACCTGATCACCATCAGAAAGACTCAAACCAAATTATCATATTATGAATGATAATTCTATTAGTCAATAAGCACCAGGCCTTTGGGCCTCCAATGATTATTAAACTAATGGACTCATTATCACTCACTTAATGAGAGGCTATGACTTAGTTATCAATATAACTTAATCATTTTTAGAGACCTAATAATTTTTGAGAATTTTATTAAAGGATAGATGAGAAGAAAATATCCAGCCAATTTCAATCCTCCCACTGATTTCACCAAGTCAGATTAAAAAGAATTTAATTAAAGCTGGCATTAGGAGCACCTAAATCAGTCAAACTGATTTACCTAATGACATGGGTGATCCTTAATCACCAAGTGATCTAATCAAAATCTAATTCATCAAGTTGGCTAGGTAAGTGAGATCAGTGGTGGGGATATGCCATTTACTCGTCAGAGATCGAATCACTGTGAGTAGCTCCCGCTTAAAAACCACTGGTCAAACTGCCAAACTTATCTTAGACACCAACCGGTTCATTAGTTTTAATTTGATCAACTTAGTAAATTAGGTTCCACCACGTAGCCATGAATTAAGTCCATCTTGGTCTAGTTAAAGACATGGACCCATTCAATTACAACTATTGGAGTTGAGTCTAGAGTATCCTTGACCTAATCTAATTTAACTTTTGATTAGATTTGATTAATTACTCTAATTTAGTCCATTTCTTTAAGCTAACCTTAGGTCTAACCCAATTATGGACCTAATCCATCTAACCCATTGACCCACAAGTTTATGCAATTATCTTAGATCTTAATTCACAATTCTAGACCTACTAGACAATACTTAATTCTTTTAATTAAGTATTTGGGCTGATGGGTCAGGGTTTGGCATTTCGAAAATAATTTTTAAATTTGAAAGATTTTATTTTTTTTTTTTTCACCAAATATGTTGACTCATTTCACAAATAGATCAGCACATTTCATAAATAGCAATCCTATTGCTAATTACATAACAGAAAATAACTCAATCAAAATAAATCATGAATATTTCTTTAGATCTAATCTAACACATTCATGATAAATTTTATAATTGAACCTTTACATCTTAATTCCTTTCACTGCTTCATCTACATGAGATATAATTGTAGCGGCACCCCTACCGCCATAGGAGACCCCATCGAATGGGAGGAGAGGGCCTTTAAACCCTACTTTTCTCCTATGATCGGATGGCTATGGCAACCAACCCAATTCGATTACTTGCTACTTGGATCAAGTATATCTAAATGTACCACTTTTAAAATTTAAATTTTAAATTTCAAATTTTAAATTTCAAATTTTGAATTTCAAATTTCAAACAAATTTCAAATTTCAAATTTTTAAATTTTAAATTTTGAATTTCAAATTTTGAATTTTAAATTTTGAATTTCAAATTTGAAATTTCAACCAAATTTCAAATTTTGAATTTCAAATTTTTGAATTTTGAATTTCAAATTTCAAAATTCAAATTTTGAATTTTGAATTTCAAATTTTTGAATTTTGAATTTCGAACAACTTTCAAAATTCAAATTTTAAATTTTGAATTTTAAATTTCGAATTTAAACTTTTAGATTACAACTTAATCTACGCATGCAAATATATATATCATATCTAAGAACCCGCTCTGATACCATCTGTGGAGAAATTTAGTGTAGGGATAAAATGATAATTTTAAAAATTTTTCAAAATTATGATTTTACAGTGAAAAAATATTAATTAATCTAATTAATTAATATGAATTTACCCTACACTAGGATCTAAATATGATATATAGCATGCATGCATTTAAATTTGAAATTCGAATTTGAACAATAAATACTTTATTGTAATGTGTTCATAACACAATACCTTTGTGCGGGTAGTAGATCACTGCAATCTGATCTCTGTCGGAAAAGTTTGATCATTGTGACGTAGCCACATAGTATGTCTGGCCTCTATGGATCATCCACACGAAGCTCCCGATCTGATCGACTCCTCACGAGTGCTAGCTCGTTGTAGTGCCCATTTGACGGTCGATGCTGATTGAACTCCTTCGATCGATGTCTGTCGATTCTTTGGATACTCCAGATCATCAACAGACGTGCTTGAGAGGATGTTGAAGATTTTTCTGAAATTTTGTGGGCTCACGACACTTGTAGCTCACTTTCTCACTTTTCGAACCCCAGGCTAAAACTCTAGGGAACTCACTGAAAACCTTGCACCCACTTTTCTTTCTTTTCTTTCTTTTTCTCTTGAAAGGATATGGACTTCCTTCCCACGCACAAGACTTCTCATGTCCAAGAATTTTTCTCCAAAAATCTTCTTCTTGCACGCCCCACTCATCTCCTCCTTTTATAACAACGTCAAAAGTCTTATCCAAAAGAAAGGATAAAGATGAGTAATTGTACGTTTGAATTCAAATCAAATTTTGAATTCAAATGGACACCAACTCATCCCTTATCCACTAAAGGCATGAGGCATGCTTAAATTGTGCATGGAGTGATTTTATGAGAATCTTTTTCTCATGTAATAAATGGGGCGTAAAAAAAGGGATAAGGTGCAAAGATTGATTGCCCATTCAAATTCAAACTTTATTTTGAATTTGAATGGCCAACCAATCATCCTTATCCATTCAAATGGAACATTAATGTGGGGCATGGAGAGGGCTTGGCATGAGAAAATAATTCATGAGAAGTTTCTTCTCATAAATTCAAATGGGTGCAATGGAAGTGAGGTGGCACATGGAGATTGGGTCAAGGTGGTTTAATTATTTAAACCAACCTAATTGAACCAAATAAGTTAGGTCCAATTAGACTAATTTCAACCCAACTTAATTAGGCTTAATTAGGCTCAATAAAATCCTAATCAAATCAAGAATTGACTAAGCCCAACCCCTGATCAAATCAGGGACCAAACCATCTCGACGATTAGGTCAACTCTTAACCTAATCGGGTCAAACCCAACTGAATCCAATTCAATTAGACTTGATCCAAAAATAATTACTCAATCAAATTGAGTTAATTAGAGATTAAATTACTAATTAAACCTCTCATAAATATAGAGTCCAAATCCAATGGGCAATCAAGCATCAGAATTCATCGATATGTAACCCTGATCGAAAAGTCCCAACCAGTGGGACTCTTGACCCCGGTACCCATAATGTGTGGAACTTGTGATCAGAGAATCCTGATTCTCGATCACTGAGTCCAAACATGTAGGATTCTACATCAGCCATCAGATCAGATAGGAACCTCTAATGTGTGTGACCCCGTAGGTTCGAACCTAAACCGGTAGCACAGGAACCAATTTCTGTATTAATCGAAATGACCATCTAGCAATGGTATCTGACATCTGGATAGATCGAAGAGTCACAATCGCAACACTCAGAACCTACATGAATATGGTTATTGTATAATTCAACCTTTTGACCCCTGTGTTTAGGACGACTCAGGGTTAAACTGTCAACCCTGATCGGATCATCCGAATCATGCTCAACTCAAACAGTCCTGTGACTCCTCACAAGGACTATCCTGGTCAAGGTTTTGTTAAATTAAAATATGACTGTACATAGTTTCTAAACTGGAGTGGTCAATCCCATCTTGACACACGCACCGATAAGTCAAGTACTTGACTACACCCAGCAGCCTTCCATCACTGAATTAGAAATTTAGGTAGTCCGGTGCCTAAGTGCAGTGAGTTGCTTGCAAGTCACTATGGCGGTCTCAGGTCGGAGGGATATTTATACCATATTCCATCGGAGCAAATCTTGACAGCAGAAATAGCTCCGGAGTCGATCACATTCAGTACAGATGTATCTTTACATCTCACCTGTATGCCATACCAGTGTCTCCACACTCATTGGTTAAGAGAACAACTAACCTATATGGCACACAATGACCTATGCTTGATAAAATTATCATCCTTGATAACAACGTATCATTTGGTCGCAAACAGATTTAAGGACTAAATGACAAATCCTCCTTTGTCGAGTCTAAATAGTCCTAAGGACTTCACCACAACATAGGAGTTCATTAGAAGATGAAACATGTTGTGATGAAAAAAACTAAAATAATTTTTATTAATTCATAATTCATGTACATATACAAAAATAAGCACAACCGTCAACAGGCTGACGATTGGCTTTGAGATACTATTCTCAACATTAGATACTGTGACGAGTGACTTTAGGATAAGTGAGAGTTGTTGAAAAATATATCCCAAAAGTCAATCGTCAACCTGTTGATGGTTGAGCAATCTTGTATTGTAATTGATTTGTTAATAAATAAAATATATTTTTGGTATTTTCATCATAAGTTTTCATCTTCTAATGAACTTCGTTGTTGTGATGAAGTCCTTAGGATTATTTAGGTTCGATAAAGAGAGGATTTATCGATTAGTCCTTAAAACTATTCACGATCAAATGATAGGCTGTTAATAAGGATGACCGCTTCTATCGTGCATAGGTCGCTGTAAACCATATGGGTTGGTTGTCATCTTAACCAAGGAGTGTGGAGCACTGGTATGGCATACAGGTGAGATATAAGGGTACAACATCATTGAATGTGACCAACTCTAGAGCATTCTACTGTCGAAAATATCTCTGATGGGATATAGGTATAAGTGTCCCTTAGACCTGAGATCGCCTCAGTGACTTGTAAGCAACTCACCGTGCTTTGATACTGGACTAACTGAATTTTTAATTTAGTGACAGAAGGCTTCTGGACACAGTCAAGTACTTGCGAAGTCAGAGTGTGATCGAGATGGGATTGACCACTCCAAGAGTTGGAGAAGAATAAGTCGCTGTATTTCAATTTAGCAAAATCTTGGCCAGGGTAATCCATCAGATGGATTTGATATTTTGAAATACAATATGGACAACCTGATTAGAGTTGATAGTTGAACTCTGAGGTGTCCTATGAGTATTTTGGTCAAGGGGATGAATTATATAGAAACTATATCTGTATGGGTTTAAGGATGTTGTCCTACACATTCGACCTATCCGACCATCGAGTACCATTACAGATGGTCATTTTGATTGGTACAAAAATTTATTTCTATACTACCAACTTGAGTTCGGACCTATGAGGTCATACACATTAGAGTTCACGATCCGATCGGATGGTTGATCAATGATTAAGAATCGTTCTAGGGTTAAACGATCAATACGATTGACATTTAACCTAGTGCAAGTGTTGCAGGAGGATCGATTAACAATTTGATTGTTAACTGGCTTAATTTGATTAAGCCAATGGGTTAAGATTAAGTCTAATTGAATATAATTTAATTAGATTTAGTTTGGGCTCGATTGGATCAAGTTCAATTGGTTTATTGGATAAGCCAAGTGCAAGAAAAATCTAGTCCTAGTTCAATTAGGACTTCGGTCTACCTAATTTCTAATTTGATTAAAAAATTAAATCAGATTTAAATTTAATTTAATCTGATTAAATTAGATTCTTAATTAGGTTAAAATTTATTTTAATTGGATTGATTTAGTTTTGATTTGATTTGGTTTGAGAAATCAGATTGGAACAAGACATAGATTGAATCCTAGTAAGACTAGGATTCCACCTTGCACCAATTTAGCCCCCACACCCACTCTCTCTTATCCCATGCCCACTCTCTCTTATTTTATGTGACAAAACTTCTCTCCCAAGTTTTCACACATGCCCAAAACTTTTTTCTCTTTCTCTCTTACATGGAAAGTGGTTGTGGATCAAGTCAAAGTAGAAATTAGTTTGGATTTTAAATTCTATGAGATAGAGTTTTAGGAAACCAAAACTCTTTTCTTATGGTACTAATTTTATCCAAATTTTTTTTTGAGATTTTTGTAGCTTTTATGGCACATAATATGCACCCTTTGCTGGTGATCCATGTATAAAAAGAAAGAGAGAGCGCCTAAGAGTTGGGTGCCCCTTGTCTTGCCATGTTTGGATAATCCTTGACTAGGTATTTGACCTAGACAAGGACTCTATCATATCTCTCTATTTAAAATAAATTTCTTCATAAAATTTTCATAAAAAATAAAAAAAAAAGAGAGACATTTGGAGCATGCAAAAATCAGGGAGAAAGAAGGTTGGGGCTTGGAGATACAATAGACACAAAACTAGGTGTCTAGGAGAGAGCAAAGAGAAGAAGAAGAGGGTCTTCTTCTAGGATTGCTGAGTTCATCTCTTCCCTTCCTCCTTCTTAAATTTTTTAAGAATGTCTCAGATCTAAAACTTCTTCTCCTACTTCTCATCTTTGGAAGAGTCCAAATCAAGAAGAAGGAGCCATCTGATCGACCATCGAAGAAGGATCAGTGCAGTACTAGCATACTGTGTTGATTTTCTGGATCTGAATTTCTAATCATGATTCGTGGGCTCGTGTGGATGACTCATAGAGGCCAGACGTATGTGCGGCTCACAACATCAGTCTCAAGTCTGGATCAACAAAGTTAGAACATCTAACTTGTAAGGTAATAGATCTGATCTATTATATTTTACATACATTAGATATAGTATAAAAATATATTGATATGATCAACATGTGGTTCTTTCTCTTTATATTTTAATTTTTAATTTAATACTATGTAATAATCATGTAATAAGATCTTAGATCTAGGAATTTTCTAATTTTATAAGATAAATTTTGATTTATTTTAGTCTTCCGCTGCTTGATCTTGAAGAAGTTTCAAGATCTAACTCTGAAATCCTAGATCTGGTTCCTTCATTGACTTGATTGAACATATAAGCTAACTTGATTAGAAATTGAGTCATGGGTCAAACGAGATTGAAGAGTTAACTATGTCTAGCTAGTACTACACATGATGTTCAGGTTCAATCCTGGGGATGAATAATTTCTATCTATGATCCATGGAACATATGAAAAATTAGATTTAAATACTAATTAATTTTAGATTAGATTTGAATTAATTAGACTTAAATAGATCAAAAATCTAAGTTAGACTTGGTACAAAAATTAAAAGAGTTTGGGATTGACAGTCTTTCGAAATTATTTAAATCAGCTTCGAATCGAACTCGAATCGGATCTATTTTGGATGAGATATGAGTATTCCTACTTGCACTAGGAATACCCACTTATGAAGTATGATCAAAAATTGATTTGATGCTTATTTGAGACATCCCAAGTGGGTGTGGGAGTGGATGCAAAGTGGATGTCATAAGTGATGGTAATTATATGTCATATAGGAGTCCTTCTTTCATGGGTATTGGATCAATTCAAATTAGATTTGAATAAAGAGTTCTCCTCTTATTGGGTTATGAGAATCATCTATAAATATATAGAGTCTCTACCTATAGATAAAAGAAGAGAATAGAAGAGCAAACAAATCAAATTGAGAGAAGAGAAAAAGAGAGAGAGACAGGGTGTGAAGAGAGAGGTCCTTCATCTTCTACATCTCTTCCTTTGTTGCCGCCTCCTCTCTTTGGGCATGAATCTTTTTTGGGCATCCCACCTACAGGTGTGAGATGTCACACCATCACATCTCATCTCTCAATTGATTGAGTTGCGAAGCCAATTGGATTGGAGTTTATCTTGCTTTCCTGCAGCATCTGACGTGCATGCGAAGTAGAGGGTCTGCATATTCAGGCCTCCATGAAGATTTATATCAAATAATTTAGGATTTGATCCCTAGTTCTACTGTGATTCAGATAAGGATTTGATCCTTAAACAAGTCAAAAATTAAAAAAAAAAAATTAGATGCAACCTGGGCATTTTGGAGGGAAACTGTTTTCTTTCTTTCAACTGGTATTAGAGCAGGCTTGAAATATATACATGTAAAATAATTTTTTTTATGATTATTTATATAAGATATAATTAAAACTTTTTGTATAATATTAAATCTTATTTAAATCTATTTATATAAAATTTTTGATTTAATTTTGATTAGATTAGAGGTACCTAATCAATGGTTGATTGAGGTTGTTATAAATATATTATAACAGAATTCTACTGTTGCTAAATTTTTGATGAAAAATAATATGAATTAAAAATTTATTTTAAATCTATTTTAATAAAATTTTAATTTTTTTATTTTTTTTATGAAGTAAAAATTATTTCAGATTTAAATTAGATCCATTTTGATGGATATTTAGATCTGAATTCTATCATAATTTAGTACTGTACGAAAATAGATTTTATCAAAAATTAATTTCTTATACATTCATATTTGTATCTAATTATTTTTTTATTTGATATTAAATCTAAATTTAATATTTTATAATCAGTATATGATAAGTTTTAGATTTGATATGATGTATATGATACATCAAATCTAATTGGATTAAATGAAGAACATAATTGATGAGATTAAGGATATGTTCATGACATAAAATAGTTTTATCAATAATTACATGTTGATGTAATTATATATAAAATTAAATTTTAGATCTTAGTAGCCTAGTACTCGAATTGGTTAGATTATCAGACCATTCGGTCATAAGAGATTGAAGAGATTAATCTCTCTTTGCCTATTCGATGGGTTCTCTTATGACGTGTAGGGGTGTCGTTGTGATCCAATTTCATGAAGAAAAAAAAATGAACAGACTTTTATGTATTACTTTGATCATAAATATATTTAGATTAGATCTAAAGTAATTTATAATTTATTATAATAGGATAAAATTTAGATATAAAATTATTTTAGATCTGAATTACATGTTACATATGATGTAATTGGTATTGATCTAAAAGTTATCATGATACATGAGATGTATGAATGAAGTTTAGATCATACCTATATATGTTTAATTATTAAACATATTATGAAAATTTATTTTTATGTGTTGAAACATATGGTATGCTTCACTTGAAATTCTTATAAAATAGTTCTACAAACTGAAATACACATTTCACACACTTAATTTTGAATTAAGTTTGAATGATCTACAATTGAGAATTGAAGATCATTAAGACACCACATAATATGATGAGCAAAGGGTTAGCATGAATCAGGTCCTTTTAATAGGTTAGACCTAGGGTTAAGAACACATATGGATCAAGTAGAGAAATTAATTAAATCTAATCAAGTGTTGAATTAGATTAGGTCAGTATTTCTTTAAATCAATCTCAATAGTTAAAGTTTGATCAAGTCCATGTGTTTGACCCTAATAAATGGATCATGATCATGGCTCCGTGGTTGAGCCCGAATCTTCTGATGTGCCAAATCGAAACTAATTAACTAGTTGGTGTCTAAGATAAGTTTGGCAGATTTGATCAAGTGATTTTTAATTGGGAGCTATTCACCTAGATGCATCTACGGTGAGTTAAGAGCAGATCCCTCCCGCTGATTTTACTTACCTGACCAATATGGTAGATTTTATTTTGATTAGGTCACTAGTCGATTCGTGTAGATCCATATCATTAAGGTGAATTAGTAACTAATTTAGGTGTCTTTAGATCAGCTTGTGTTTAATCCTTTACATGACTTGGTGAAGTCAGTGGAAGGATTTGCAGCTTACAGGTTGACTTCTTCTCTTATTCTCAGGTCAATAAAATCAAATCCTCTAAATTATTAGGTTCATAAAGTGATAAAGTTATGAGATAACTTGATCATTGCCTCCCATTAAGGTGTGTGATAATGAGTCCAATATTTCAAATAGGCATTGGAGGTGCCACACGCCTAGTGTCTATTACGTATTGGAATTGTCATTCATCATATGACCATCATGATGTACCTTCAGATCAATGCTTAGGTTGGTCGAGCCATACTCGGGTCTGGACATCCATTTGTTGAATGCACTTGATGTGTCATGTTAATAGTGGACCTAATCAAGATTTTCAGTGGAGGTGCCACACGTCTGCTGAAGGGATGTCTGTGGCAAAATCCAATGCTAGAAGTTGTTTGGAGAAATAATTGGTTATGAACCTACCCATGAATGCACTAGAATTGGTTGAGCCACACTCGGGCCTGAATGCAGTCCGTGTGGATTCTAGTACCCATTAAGGAATTAATGTAATTCTTCGAGTTGGAGGTAGAGGCTATCAATTTGCAAAAATAGTGGGAGGACCTTTAGACTAAAGTCCATGTTTTCAGGATTAAAAAAATAATTCATATACTAATAGGCTAATATTTTTTTTTTTCAGTTATAGCCAACACACTATCCCTCCATTCACTGTTAGATAGCGACAAGCTCATCGGACCCAACTTCGATAGCTTATATCAAAAGTTGAAGATCGTGTTGAAGCACGAGAAGATTTTGTATGTCCTTATGGATCAGGCACTTGAAGAATCTATAGCCAATGCTCCTCATGCTGCAAGAGACACTTATATGAAGTGGCTTAATGATTACATGACTGTGCATTGCATGATGAGGGCAGCTATGAACGATGAACTTTGTCGTAAGTTCAAGGATGCACAGCCTGAGGAGATGATTCAAATATTGCATGAGTCCTTCGGCACCCCTGAGGATGCAGAGAGACATAAAACTTCCTGCACAGTGTTCAATATCCGTATGCGAGAGGGAGCTTCAGTCACCGATCATGTATTATACATGATTGAGCAGATTGAACATCTTAGCAAACTTGACTTTCCATTGCATGAACAGTTAGGCAAGGATGCTATCCTCAATTCGCTACCAAAATCCTACCTATCTTTTCTCAGTCATTATAGAATGATAAAGCCTGTAGTAAACTATCATGGTTTGTTAAGGTTATTGCAGACTTTTGAGAAGGATCACTAGCTCCAAAAAGAGCCAATGAATTTAGTGGGAGGTTCATCTACAGGGCGTCGATCCTCTAAGAGAGGAAAGAAAGAAAAGGTGAAAAAATCTCGTGCCGTCGATCCCAAACAGAGCAAACCATCAAAAGTTGGCAAAAGCCAAGTAGAGTGCTTCTTCTGTAAGAAGCTGGGTCATTGAAAAAGAAATTGTCCTACTTATATAGCCACCCTTGACCCAAACAGGCCTAAGAACAAGAGAAAGAGGCAAGTGGTTGCTTCATAAGGTATTTATGTAATAACACCATGTAATTTTTCTATTTGTGATACTACTACCTAGGTATTGGATACCAGAAGTTCTATTAATATATGCAATTCATTGCAGAAGCTGCAGGTAAGTAGAAAATTTCAAGAGGACGAGCGATTCCTTAACGTTGGAGATGGAAGCTTTGTTCCAATTTTGGCCTTGGGAACTTTGCAGCTCGTCTTCGAGTCCAGTAGTGTCATGTTATATGATTGTCATTATTGTCTCTCCTTTACGATGAATGTCATCTCTGTAGGCCTTTTGGCTAAACTTGGTTACAAGTTTATAATAAAGGATGATTTTTGTGATATCATTATGAATAATACTACAATTATGTATGGACAATTACAACATGGTATATACATAATATTACGGCCTGTTAGTGTAATGTACACACCTAGTAAACGTCCCAAAATAGATAATGTCAGTGAATCCTACCTTTGGCATTATAGGCTTGGTCATATGAACAAGAATAGGATTGACAGGTTGATCAAAGAATATGTCCTTGAGATAGATAATTATGAATCATTGCCTATCTATGAATCTTGTCTATTTGATAAGATGACTAAGTCACCTTTTAAAGAAAAAGGTGAAAGAGTCAGTGATGTCCTAGGTCTAATACAAACTGATGTATGTGGGCCCATGAACATAAGTCCAGAGGAGGATACTACTACTTCATTACATTTACAGACGACCTATCGAGGTATGGGTATGTCTATCTTATGAAGCATAAGTCAGAATCATTTAAAATGTTCAAACGATTCTGTACTGAAGTAGAGAAACAAACTGAAAAGAGTATTAAGATCCTTCGATTAGATCGAGGAAGTGAATACCTCACTAGTGAGTTTCTGACATATCTGGAAGAGAATGGAATTCTTTCACAATGGCCCCCTCCTAGAACACCACAACATAATGGTATATCCAAGAGGAAGAATCGAACCTTGTTAGACATGATCTGATCCATGATGGACTTTTTTCAGTCAGTCAATATCCTTTTGGAGATATGCTCTAGAGACTGCCTGCTATATTTTGAATAAGGTGTCCAGCAAGTCTGTCGATAAAACTCCATATGAGATATGGACTCAGCGTAAGCCGATGCTCTCACATCTTAGGATTTGTGGATATCCAGCTTATGTCAAGCATTTAAAAATAAATAAGCTTGGATCGAAGTTCGATAGATGCTTGTTCATAGGGTACCCAAAGGAAACTAAAGGGCACTACTTCTATCTCGCTGCAGAACAAAAGGTGTTTGTCAGCAGTCGGATAATTTTTTTGGAAAAAGAGTTTCTTGGTGAAGGAGCTAATGCCTATAAAATTAAACTTGATGAAGTTCATGAGGTGGAAGGATTGGCACATACAGAATTGGGTTCGATTGGTGAATCAAATTTGGAGCCAGTAGAGGCACCATTAAGGAGATCTGGTAGAGTACCGTATCAGCCAGACAGATACTACGATTTTTTGGTCCAGGATGGTGATCCTATTGAACTTGATGAGAACGATGAGGATCCGATCATCTATATGGAGGCCATGCAAAGGCCCGACTCCCAAAAATGGCTTAGGCCATGAAGTTCGAGATGGAGTCCATAGAGATCAATAGTGTCTGGACACTAGTTGATCCACCCAAAGAGATAAAACCCATAGGGTGTAAATAGATTTAGGTAGAGACTTATAAAGCCCATCTAGTTGTTAAGGGTTACTGTCAGCATTATGGTATTGACTATGATGAGACGTTGTCTCCTATGGCAATGCTCAAATCCATCTGAATTATGCTTGTTGTCACTGCACACTTAGATTATGAGATCTGACGAATGGATGTCAAAACTATTTTTCTTAATGGAGAGCTGGAAGAAGAGCTGTATATGATACAACCTGAAGGGTTCACATCCATAGATGAGTCGAAAGTTTGCAAGCTGAAAAAATCAATTTATGGACTTAAGCAGGCATCGAGGAGTTGAAACATGCATTTTGATAAAGTGATCAAAATGTATGGCTTCATTAGGAATGGAGAAGAGCCTTACATCTACAAATAGGCTTTCGATTCTGTGGTCATTTTTCTTATGTTGTATGTGGATGACATACTATTACTAGAAAATGACATCCCGACTTTGCAGAGTGTGAAGCTATGGTTATCATCACAGTTCTCCATGAAAGACTTGGGAGAAGCATCCTATATTCTAGGGATGAAGATCTATAGGGATAGATCTAGAAGGTTGCTTAGATTGTCCCAATCCACGTATATTGACACCTTGTTGAAGCGGTTCAACATGGATAATTTCAAAAAAGGCTATCTTCTGATAGGCCATGAAATTACTCTTTTCAAGAAGGATTATCTGACAACTTTTGAGGAGAGAGAGCACATGAGTAGAATACCATATGCTTCGATAGTGGGATCTATCATGTACGTTATGACATGTACAAGGTCGGATGTGGCCTATTCACTAGGGGTAGTGAGTAGGTACCAGTCAGATCTGGATGAGAAGCATTGGAAGATTGCAAAAGCATTTCTTAAGTATTTGAGAAATACTAAAGACTAATAGCTTATCTATGGAGACTCTGATCTGAAACTTATGGGATATACTGATTTCAATTTTCAGTCAGATTGTGATGACAGCAGAAGCATATCAGGCTACATATTTGTTGGGAAATATGTCTCAAAAGCCAATCATCAAGCTGTTGACGGTTGAGTAACCAAGTATTGTAATTGATTTGTTAATAAATAAAATATATTTTTAGCATTTTCATCATAAGTTTTCATCTTCTAACGAACTCCGTTGTTATGATGAAGTTCTTAGGACTATTCAGATTCAATAAAGAGAGGATTTATTGATTAGTCCTTAAAACTGTTCACGATCAAATGATAGGCTGTTAATAAGGACGACAGCTTCTATCAAGCATAGGTCGCTGTAGGCCATATGGGTTGGTTGTTCTCTTAACCAAGGAGTGTAGAGATACTGGTATGGCATACAGATCAGATGTAAGGGTACATCATCATTGAACGTGACCAACTCCAGAGTATTTTGCTGTCAAGAATGTCTCTGATGGGATATAGGTATAAGTGTTCCTCAGACCTGAGATCATCTCAGTGACTTGCAAGCAACTCACTGTGCTTTGGTACTGGACTAACTGAATTTCTAATTCAGTGACAGAAGGCTTCTGGGCATAGTGAAGTACTTGTGAAGTCAAAGTGTGATCGAGATGGGATTGACCACTACAAGAGTTGGAGAAGAATGAGTCACTGTATTTCAATTTAGCAAAACCTTGGTCAGGATAATCCATCAGATAGATATGATATTTTGAAATGCAATATGGACAACCTGATCAGAGTTGACAGTTGAACTCTAAGGTGTCCTATGATCATTTTGGTCAAGGGGATGAATTATATGGAAACTATATCCGCATGGGTTCTAAGGATGTTGTTCTACACATTCGACCTATCAGATCGTCGGGTACCATTGCTAGATGGTCACTTCGATTGGTACAAAAATTTATTTTTATACTATTAGCTTAGGTTCGAACCTATGAGGTCACACACATTAGAGTTCATGATCTGATCGGATGGTTGATCAACGATTAAGAATCGTTCTAGGGTTAAATGATCAATACGATTGACATTTAACCTAGTGCAAGTGTTGCAGGAGGATCGATTAGCAATTTGATTGCTAATTGGCTTAATTTGATTAAGCCAATAGACTGAGATTAAGTCTAATTGAATGTAATTTAAATAGATTTAGTTTGGACTTGATTGGATCAAGTCCAATTGGTTTATTGGATAAGCCAAGTGCAAGAAAAAAATTAGTCCTAGTTCAATTAGGACTTGGGTCAATTTAATTTCTAATTTGATTAAAAATTAAATCAGATTTAAATCTAATTTAATCTAATTAAATTAAGTTCTTAATTAAGTTAAGATCTATTTTAATTAGGTTGATCTAATTCTGATTTGATTTGATTTGAGAAACCAAATTAAAATAAGTCATAAGATAGAATCCTAGTAAGACTAGGATTCCACCTTGCGCCATATAAGCCCCCCCCCCCATGCCCTCTCTCTTATTCCATGCCAATCCTCTCTTATTTTGTGTGACAAAAGCCCTCTTCTAGTTCTTTCTCAAGTCCAAAAGGTTTTCTCTCTTCTTTCATACATGAAAAATGGTTGTGGATCAAATCAAAGTAAAAATAAGTTTGGATTTCAAATTCTATGAGATAGAATTTTAGAAATCCAAAACTCTTTCCTTTTCGTACCAAATTTATTCCAAATTTTTTTTGAGATTTTTATGGATTTTAGGGCATATATTGTACACCTTTTTCTGATGGTCCATGCATAAAAATAAGGAGGAGGCACTCAAGAGTTGGGCGCCCCTTATTTTGCCATGTTTGGATAAGTCTTGACTAGGTATTTTACCTAGACAAGGACTCTATCATATCTCTCTCTATAAAATGAGTTTCTTTATAAAATTTATGGTGAACATAGAGATTTGAGAGATCTTTGGCCATCCAAAAAATAGAGAGAAAGACTTTTGGGTCATGGAGATATAATAGACACAAGACTGGGTGTCTAGAAGAGAGTAAAGAGAAGAAGAAGAGGGTCTTCTTCTAAGGTTGTTAGTTTCATCTCTTCCCTTCCTCCATCTTGAGTTTTCTGAGAGTGTCTTAGATCTAAAACTCCTCCTCCTACTTCTCATCTTTGGAAGAGTCCAAATCAAGAAGAAAGAGTCACCTGATCAACCATCGAAGAAGGATCAGTGCATTACTAGCATACTGTGCTGATTTTCTGAAGCAGGACTTCTGGTCGAGATTCGTGGGCTCGTGTGGATGACTCCTAGAGACTGGATGTATGTGCGGTTTGCAACATCATCCTCAAGTCCGGATTAGCAAAGTTAAAATGTCTAACTTGTAAGGTAATAGATCTGATCTATTGTTTAATACATACATTAGATGTAGTATAGAAACATGTTGATATGATCAACATGTAGTTCATGCTCTATATATTTTAATTTTTGATTTAATGCTATGTAATAATCATGTAATAAGATCTTAGATCTAGAAATTTTTGATTTTAAAAAATAAAATTTGATTTATTTTAGTCTTCCACTGCCTGACCTTGAAAAAATTTGAAGATCTAACCTTGAAACCCTAGATTGGTTCCTTCAGTATTTACCTTGAATGGAAGAGCTGTTTGCTGAAAAAGTTTCAAGCAACATACTATGGATGATTCTGTATGCGAAGCAGAATACATTACTACATCGAATGCTGCAAAGAGGGCAGTGTGGTTGCGAAAGTTCATTATCGAGCTGGGAGTTGTACCTTTCATTGATGGTTCTGTCCTGCTGTATTGTGACAGCTCCAGTGCCATAGCTCAGGTGAAAGAACCTAAGTCGCACCATCATACTAAACATATTCTGTGCCACTATCACCTAGTGTGAGAGATCATGAATCGAAGTGACGTTGAGCTTCAGAAGATCGATGGAAAGGAGAACCTAGCCGATCCCTTCACTAAAGCTCTCAGGATCAAAGAGTTCGATGACTTCAAATGGAAGATGGGTATAAGATACTGCCCCGATTGGCTTTAGTCCAAGTGGGAGTTGTTCAAAATTATATCTTAAAATCAATCGTATGACGACTGAGTTCATCCTTGTATATGAATTATTGATTATTGAATAATAGTTATTCTAATATTTTTCATCACAAAGTGACATCTTCCTTGAACTCTTGTACTGTGATGAAGTCCCTAGAACTATGCTAGTGTATGATAAAGAGAGGATTTATCGTATAATTTTTAAACAAGTTTACGACCCAATGATACGCCATTACGGGATGATGACATTTATCGAGTGAAGATCATTGTGTACCATATGGGTTGGTTGTCCTTTTAACCAAAGAGTGTGGCGACCCTGGTATGGCATACAAGTGAGATATAAGGGTACATCATCATTGAACAAGTGACTGACCTGCTGAGCATTCTGCTGTCAAGAGCTGCTCGCGAAACACATGGGTATAAATATCCTTCAGACCTGAGATCACCTTAGTGACTTGCAAGCAACTCACTGTGCTTTGGTGCCGAACTACCTGAATTTTTAATGCAATGACGGAAGGCTACTGGGTACAATCAAGTACTTGCAAAGTCTGTATGTGGATCAAGATGGGATGGACCCCTCCAAATTATTGAAGTTGATGTATCACTGTATTTCAATTTAGTAAAGCCTTGACCAGAGTAATCTATGAGATAGATTTGAAAGGTTGAAATACAATGTGGATGAAGCAATCTCGGTTGACAGTTAACCTAAGACCATCCTAGAGCATCCAGGATCAAAAGGATGAATTATGTGGTAACCATGAGTATAAATTCTAAAATATTTTTTTACGATAATTCGACCTATCTGAACATTGAAAATCATTGCTAGATGGTATCTCGATTAGTACAGAAATTGATTCCTATGCTACTGGCTTAGTGTTTGAACCTATGGAGTCACGCACACAAGTCAGACAAAGTAGAAAGAAATTGACCTATGTTTATATGTCCAATCTAGAAGTACTTGACTTGATTGAACATATAAGCTAACTTGATTGAGAATTGAGTCATAGGTTAAATGGAATTGAAGAGTTGACTATGTCTAACTAGCATTACACATGAGGTTCAGGTTCAATTCTGAGGATGAACAATTTCTATCTATGATTCATAGAATATATGAAAGATTAAATTTAAGTACTAATTAATTTTAGATTAGATCTGAATTAATTAAACTTAAATAGGTCTAAAATTTAAGTTAGACTTGGTACAAAAGTCCTAAAGAGTTTAGGATTGACAGCCTTTCAAAATTATTTCGAACCGACTTCGAATCGGACTCGAATCAGACCTATTTTGGATGAGATATGAGTATTCCTACTTGCACTAAAAATAACCACTCATGAAGTATGATCAAAAATTAGTTTGGTACTTGTTTGAGGCATTTCAAGTGGGTGTGAGAGTGGGTGCAAAGTGGATGTCATAAGTGATGGCAATTATATTTCATATAGGAGTCCTTTCATGAGTATTGGACCAATTCAAATCAAATTTGAATAAAGAGTTCTCCTCTTATTAGATCATGAGAATCATCTATAAATAAAGAGGGTCTCTACCAATGGATGAAAGAAGAGAATAGATACAAACAAATCAAATTGAGAGAAGAGAAAAAGAGAGAGAGACAAGCATGTGAAGAGAGAGGTCCTTCATCTTCTACATCTCTCCCTTTGTTCCGCCTCCTCTCATTGGATGTGAATCCTTCTTAGGCATCCCACCTACTGGTGTGAGGTATCACACTATCATATCTTATCCCTCGATTGATTGAGTTGTGAAGCCAATTGGATTGGAGTTCATCCTGCTTTCCTGCGGTGTCTGACATGCATGCGAAGTAGAGGGTCTGCATATCCAGGCCTCCACGAAGGTTTATATCAGATAATTTGAGATTTGATCTCTAGTTCTACTATGATTCAGATAAGAATTTGATCCTTAAATAAGTAAAAAATTAAAAAAAAATTTAGATGCAACCTGGGCATTTTGGAGGGAAACTGTTTCCTTCCCTTCACTGTTCTCATCCAGATCAATCTCTCCATGCCAATAAATTTTTTTCTCCTTATATGTATGATCTTTTGAGAAACTTTTTCAAAAGAGATTAGTTGGAGAACTAGTTTATTATGAAAAAATATGAGAAGGGGCATCCCATTTTTTTTTTGGCATGTTTTAGGATGTGGAATTATGAAGGGAAGGAGAATCTTGTAAGAGTCTATGATCACTAGGACTCTTCATCCCACCTCCTTACATGCCTATAAAAGGAGATTTTGTAGTTTCTTTTATGTGTGTAAGATACCAGAAGAGAGATCTTCATGTAGTGGAAGTTTGGGTATGGTTCATGGCATGAAAAAAATAGAGGAGGGTCCTCTTTCTTGGGGTGTGCACAAAAATTTGAATTTCAGATTTTTGGTTCCAAGGGTTTGGAAAGAGAAAATAAATTAAAAAAAAATTATTTTCTTCTTCATCTTTCTTTTATCTCTTTATATTCAATAGAAGTTCATCTTCAATCTCAAAAAAATTCTAGAGATTTAAAAAAAAGATTCAAATCAGTCAAGAAGAAGGTCTTCGTGCGAGCTAGCATTCTCGAGAAGACTGATCAGATCGAGACTTCGAGTGGATTTTCTATACAGGTCAGATGCATGTGCGGCTGCAAGCAACCAGCAAGGATCCTCTCCACTATGTCTCTCAGTATTAAAGATCATCGACCCATGATCAGGTATGGAGTTCTAAACTCAAATTAGAAGTAGATGTGATCTACTGCTCATGTGCATGCATGCTGATTTTATCTTCAGATTATTTTAGATTTTATATGCAACATAACATGTCATAGATCCTAGAGTAGGTTGATTTGATGATTAGATTATATACATATTAGATTAATTTGATTAATCTAGTTATCTTTCACTATAATTTTTTTGAAAAAATTATGAAATACATGCATGAAATCACCTATGCATCCCAATAGTGGTATTAGAGCCTAGGTTCGTTATGATATGATTTATGTGTATGTTAAATCTGAATTTTAATTTTATTTAGATTTGATATATGATATTTTGATAATAATTTAATTAATGGTTGATTGCACAAACTAATATAAAGTTGTCCTGCTGTAGGGTTTACCCCTTACAGTGAAAAGGTTGTCTTAGTTTGTGCTGATCATTGATAAAATCTGATTTTATATCATGCATGTGATATTTATGATCTAATTTAGATGTGATCTAAGATTATAATCAGATCTAATATAATTTAGATTAGATATAAATTCAAACGTATATGATATGTAATTAGATTAGATGATCCGATTAGCAAGTACTTGGATTGGATTGATCACCAGGCCATCCGATCATAGAAGTAAGAAGGGTTTAAAGGCCCTCTCTACTCATTCAATGGACTGCTCTTATGATGTATAGGGGTGCCATATGATTAGATCCTATGAAGAAGAATGTAAAAGGAAGAACTTATCTTTCTACAAAATCCTAGATCTTGAAACCTTAGGTTTGTTGTATGTGATATAAAGTTGTATGAAAAATAAGACATCTAATCTATATGATTAAAATTATTTTAATCATGATAAAATAAAATTTTGAATCATAAAAATTTTAGATATGATCTAAAAGTATTATGATTGATTTTAGTTTAGAATTATGTAAGATTTTTTAGATCTGAAACTCTTTGAATCATACTTACAAAATTACTGAGCCGATCCAGTTTTGAACTGAGTTGACCCAGTCTCTTTATATAGCCGGCTCAATATTGATTGAGTTGATCTAGTTTCAAAATAAAATTTTTTTACATAATATTTATTGTAAATTATTTATAAAATAAAAGATTAAAATTATTTCAAACCATAATCTAAACTCATGTTGATGTTGAACTTAATTGAGAATTAAGAATAGAATTGATTAGATCTAGAATTATGAATTAAAGATCTAATGTCATTCGTATAGAACATGGGGGTATGGGTTAGCTTAAATCAGGTCCTCTTAATTGGATTAGACTTAAGGTTAGATCAAAGAGTTAATGGACTAACTAGAGAAATTGATTAAATCTAACCAAATATTGAATTAGATTAAATCAAAATTTCTCTAGAACCAATACAATAGTGTAGATGGTCAAGTCCATATCTTTGATTAGACCAAATAGGCCTTGATTATGGCTCAGTAATTGAACCCAAATCATTAGGTTGGTCAAATCAAAACTAATTAATCAATTAGTGTCTAAGGTAAGTTCAGCATTCCGACTGATGGTTTTTAATTAGGAGTGACTTATCTGGCCATTTTGATGGTATCTAAGGCAAGCTTAGCAGACCCTCCCATCGATCTCACTTATCTGACCAATATGATGAATTATGTCTTGATTAGATTGCTAAGTGATTCGAGTTGACCCATATCATTAAGGTTGATTAGTGTGACTAATCTAGAAGATATTTCAACTAGTATGATCCTGATCCAATTCAATGACTTAGTGAAGTCAGTGGGAGGATTGTGGTTTACTGATTGATCTCTTCTCATCTCTTCTCTAAACTGATTCTTAAACCTTTTAAATTATTTGGTCTATAAAATGAGCTAGTTATGGAGATAGCTAGATCATAGCCTCCCATTAAGGTGAACGATAATGGATCCATTATTTTTGATTGATATTGTATGCACCATCCGTTTGGTATTCTCTTTGAATGATAAAATTATCATTCATCATATGATGACTTTGTTGTACTATCTGATAATGGTTGGATTGATCGAGCCATCCTTGGGTCTGATCATTCATTAGTTAGAAATACTGAGTAGGTTCATGTTAATGGTTTGACCTAACCAAAAATTTCAATGAAGGCCCATCGCCTACTGAAATGAAATCTGGGATAAAATTAATTATTAAAAATTATTTAAAGAAATAATTGATTGAGAATCTATCCATAGATACATATGGGTTGACCGAGCCATCCTTGAACTTATATGTAGTCTGTGTGGATTCTAGTACCTACTAAAAAATTAAGATAATTCTTCTAATTGGAGGTGGAAGCTACCAATTCGTATAAAATAGTGAGAAAATCTTTAAGTCTTTAGGCTTAATTAATTCATAAACATAGAGGTCTTGTGTTTTTCTTTCAATTATAGCTAGATGTACATTGCTCCATTCACTATTTGATAGTGACTAATTTATAAGACCCAACTTCGATAATTGATATAGAAAGTTGTGAATAATTCTAGAGCATGAATAGATCCTACATATGATTATAGATCTAGTACATGAAGTTTCCACTTCCAACCCATGTGATACAATCAAAGATACTTATCAGAAGTGGTCAAATGATCAAATCACCATGTGGTGTTATTGAGAGCAGCAAAGAATATGAATTTAGTTGTAAATTCGATGATGCTCAATAGAAAAAAATTTTCAAATATTGAAGGAGTTCTTTAGCACCTTTGAAGATGTGTCTTCAGTGTGGCAATAATTCTTTGAGAAAAAAAAAGAAAAAAAAGTTGCAAAGAGTCGTGCTTGGGTTAATGAGTCCAAACTGACAAAAGAGTCTAAGATTAACCTAATCTGGTAGAGTTCCTTGATCCAAACAGGCTAAGGAAGAGAAATCAGCAAAGGATTGCTGAACAAGGTACTTATATGATAACACTTTATAATTTCTCTATCTGTGATACTACTATCTGGGTATTAGATATTAGAAGTCTATGCAAATTGTTGCAATGACTTTAGGTTAGTAGAAAGTTTGAAAGCAGTAAGAGATTTCTGAATGTTGAAGATGAAAGTTATGTTTCAATCTTGATTTTAGAAATCATCGAGCCTATTTTTAATTCTAATAACATTATTTAATGATTGTCACTATTATCTAATGATTCTTGTGATATCATTATGAATGATATCAAAATTATGTAGACAACTAAGAAATGACATTTGTAAATAGTTACAGCCTGTTAGTGTATTGTATACAATCAAACAAACTCTCTGAAATAGATAATGTCATGAAAGCCTACCTTTGGTAATTTAGGCTTGGTCATATAAATAAGAATAGGATCAACAGGTGATAATTCTTGAGATCATTGATTGTGAATCATTATCAACTTGTCAATCCTATCTTCTTAGTAAGATGACCAAGTCATCTTTTGCTAGAAAAAGTGAACGAACCAATGATGTTCTAAATCTGATACATACTAATGTATTGAATCTACGAACATATTTATCATAAATTTAGATTATTTAAAATATTCAAATAAGTCCATAATAAGGTAGAGAAATAAACTTAAAAGAGTATTAAAATTCTTCGATCAGACCAAAGAGGAGAATGCATTTCAAGTGAGTTTTGACATATCTGAAAGAGAATAGGATTTTCTTCTGTTGGAATCAACTTTATTAGACATAGTTTGATCCATGATGGGGTTTAAAAATTTGCCAGTCTCTTTTTTTAGGGTTATACTTTTAAGATTGCTTGTTATGTTCTGAACTGAATTTTGAATTAATCAGTTGCAAAGACTTCATATGAGATATAGACTAGGCATAAGCCAATAATCTCTTACCTTAAGATTTGAGAGTGTTTGTTTTATGTCGAGCATTTATAGATCGATTAGCTTAGATCCCGATCCTATATATATTATTCTATAAGATAATCTCAAAGAATCTAGGAGATATAACTTCTATCATGCTAAAGAACAAGAGTTGTTCGGCATTCTTTTCAGCAAAAAAGTACCTTGATGAAGATACTGATGTCTTTAATGTAGAACTTATGAAGTTTGACAGGTAGAAGAATCGACACAATCTAGTGAATCTATAGAACTAGATTTGATTAGATCAAATCCAGAATCCATTGTAGAGGCACCATTAAGGAGATCTGATAGAGTACCATATCCGTCGGATAAATACTTTGGTATCTAGGTTTGGGATGTGAACTTGTTGAACTCGATGAGAACAACAAGGATCTGATCATCTATATGGATGCCATGCAGAGATCCGATTTCAATTAATGGCTTGGAGTCATAGAGTCTGAAATAGAGTCCATGAAGGTCAACGATGTATGGACACTCGTTGATTCACTCGAAGGGTAAAGTATAAGTGGATCTTCAATAGGATCAGAGTAGCGCAGACGAGAAGGTGGAGACCTAAAAAGTTTATCTAGTTACCTAAGGATATTGTCAACATTATGGTATTGACCATAACAAAATATTTTCTCTTGTGGCAATGCTAAATATTTTGGAGTTGAAACATGCATTTTGATAAGTGATCAAAATGCATGGCTTCATTAAGAATGAAGTACCCTGCAAATATAAATGGGTTAATAGTTTTTTGAGTGTATTTCTTATCTTGTATGTAAATAAATTTTTTTTAATCGAAAATGACATTCCTTACATTACAGAAAATAAAGGTTTCGCTATTATCATAGCTCTCCATAAAGAACTTTGAGAAAAGCATCTCTCATCCTAGTGATGAAGATCTATATAGATCTAAGAGGCTGCTTGGATTTTTCTAGTCCAACATACATAGGGTGTTTATGAATAAAATTTATTCTATCATATACATCATTGATGAGATCGGATATGGTATACTCACTAGAATGGTGAGTAGATACTTAAAAGATTCGGATGAGAATCACTAGAAGGTCATCCTTAAGTATTTGAAAAATACTAAGGATTGGTGACTCGGTTATGGAGAATTTGACTTAAAATATATAGAGTATGACTTCAGTTTTTATTTAGACATAATAATAGAAAGAACATGTTGGAATACATCTTTATTCTAAATAATGGAGCAATTTACTGGAATGGTTTCAAGCAGAGAAATATAGCCAAATTCAAATCACGAGGCAGAATGCATTGCAGTATTCGATGCTTACAAGAAAGCTATGTGATTGTACAAGTTCACTAACAAGCTAGGAGTGACACCCTCTGATGATGGTTCTGCTGTATTGTACAGCACCAGAGCCATAGTTCATGTCAAAGAGCCAAAGTTCCATTAGCTCACTAGGCATTTTGCATCGCTATCACTTTATTCAAAAAAATTGTTAAGGTGACGTCAATCTTTATAAGATCAACAAAAGGAAGAACTTGACCAACCCATTTACTAAAACCTCGATATCTAGGAGTTTTGAGATGATAAATCGAAGATGGATATATGATACTATACTGATTGTTTTAGTCCAAGTAGGAGTTATTAGAAAATATGTCTTAAAATCAATCATTTGATGATTGTACTAATTATAAATGTATATAATTTGATAAATAATAAAAATTATTTGATATTTTTCATCACAAGATACATCTTCTAACGAACTTCTATATTATGATGAAGTCCTTAGGACTACTTTGATCGATAAAGGAGGATTTATCGTGTGGTCTTTAAATTGGTTCGCGACCAAACGATACGCTATTACTAAGATGATAGCGATATCCAGTATAGGTCGTTGTGTGCCATATGCATGAGTTGTCCTCATAACCAAATGGTATGAAGATACTGGAATGACATGCAGGTGAGATATAAGAGTACATCATTACTGAACGTGACCAACTATGGAGCACTCTGCTGTCAAGGGTAGCTCACGAAGGATATGGGTATAAGTATCCCTCCGACCTGAGATCACTATGGTGACTTATAAGCAACTCACTGTACTTTGGTGCTGGACTAACTGAGTTTTTAATTCAGTGATGGAAGATTTTTGGATACAGTCAAGTACTTGTCAAGTCGGTGCGTGAGTCAAGATGAAATTGACCCCTCCAAATTAGTAGGAGATATGCATTAATGTATTTCAATTTAGCAAAACCTGGGTCTGGGTAATTCATGTGATGGATTTGAAAAAGATTAAAATATAATATGGATGACTTATCTAAGATTGATAGTTAAATCTTTGATCATCCTCGAGCATTAGGATCAAAGAGATAAATTATATGGTAACCATACACCAATAGGTTCTTGAATGTTGCTTCGCCATCATTCGACCTATCCGGACTGTAGGAACTAGATCTAGGGTTTCAGGGTTAGATCTTGAAACTTTTTCAAGATCATACAGCGGAAGACTAAAATAAATTAAAATTTATTTTCTAAGATCAGAAAATCCTAGATCTAAGATCTTATTACATGATTATTACATGGAATTAAATCAGAAATTAAAATATATAAATATAGCATGAACTACATGTTGATCATATCAACATGTTTTTATACCACATCTAATGTATGTATTAAACAATAGATTAGATCTATTACCTTGCAAGTTAGATGCTCTAACCTCGCTGATCCGGGCTTAAGGATGATGTTGCAAGCCGCACATGCATCCGGCCTCTAGGAGTCGTCCACACGAGCCCACGAATCTCGATCAGAAGTCCTGCTTCAGGAAATCAGCACAATATGCTAGTACTGCGTTGATCCTTCTTTGATGGTTGATCAGGTGCCTCCTTCTTCTTGATTTGGACTCTTCCAAAGATAGAAAGTAGAAGGAGAAGTTTTAGATCTGAGACGCTCTCAGAAAACTCAAGATGGAAGGAGGAAAGATATGAAAATAAAAACCCTAGAAGAAGACCCTCTTCTTCTTCACGTTTTTCTCTCTAGACACCCAAACTTGTATCTTTTATATCTCCACGACCCAAAGGTATTTCTCTCTGATTTTTGGATGGCAGAAAGAACTCTCAAAAATCTATCTCTCTTAAAATTTCACGAAGAAACTCATCTTATATAGAGAGATATGATAGAGTCCTTGTCTAGGTCAAACACCTAGTCAAGGCTTATCCAAACATGGCAAGTAAAGGGACGCCCAACTCTTGAGCACCTCCTCCATATTTTCGTGCATGGATTACCAGAAAAGAGTGTACAATGTAAACCCTAAAAGTCACAAAAATTCCAAAAAAAATTTGGATAAATTCGGTGCAAAATTGAAAGAGTTTTGGATTTCTAAAACTCTATCTCATAGAATTCGAAATCCAAACTTATTCCTTTTAGATTTGATCCAAATCACCTTCCATGTAAGAAAGAAGAGAGGAGACCTTTTGTGAACGTGGGAGAGATCTGAGAGAGGGCTTTCGTCGTACAAAATAAGTGGAGATTGGCGTTGAATAAGAGAGAGGGCGTGGAGAAGGCTTATGTGGCGCAAGGTGGAATCCTAGTCCTACTAGGATTCTGTCTCATAACTTGTTTAATTTGGTTTCCCAAACCAAATCAAATCAAAATTAGATCAACCCAATTAAAATAGGTCTTAACCTAATTAAGAACCTAATTTAATCAGATTAAATTAGATTTAAATCTGATTTAATTTTCTAATCAAATTAGAAATTAGATTGACCCAAGTCCTAGTTGAACTAGGACTAGTCTTTCCTTGCACTTGGCTTATCCAATAAACCAATTGGACTTGATCCAATCAAGCCCAAACCAAATCTAATTAAATTATATTTAATTAGACTTAATCTCAGCCCATTGGCTTAATCAAATTAAGCCAATTAGCAATCAAATTGCTAATCGATCCTCCTGCAACACTTGCACTGGATTAAATGTCAATCGTATTGATTATTTAACCCTATAATGATTCTTAATCGTTGATCAACCATCCGATCGGATCATGAACTCTAATGTGTGTGACCTCATAGGTCTGAACCTAAGCCGGTAGCATAGAAATAAATTTCTATACCAATCGAAGTGACCATCTAGCAATGGTACCCGACGTCCGGATAGGTCGAATGTGTAGAACAACATCCTTAGAACCCATGCGGATATAGTTTTCATATAATTCATCCCCTTGACCAAAATGATCATAGGACACCCCAGAGCTCAACTGTCAACTTTGATCAGGTTGTCCACATTGTATTTCAAAATATCAAATCCATCTGATGGATTACCCTGGCCAAGGTTTTGCTAAATTGAAATACAGCGACTCATTCTTCTCCAACTCTTGGAGTGGTCAATCCCATCTCGATCACACTCTGACTTCGCAAGTACTTGACTGTGCCCAGAAGCCTTCCGTCCCTGAATTAGAAATTCAGTTAGTCCGGTACCAAAGCACAGTGAGTTGCTTGCAAGTCACTGAGGTGATCTCAAGTCTAAGGGACACTTATACCTATATCCCATCAGAGACATTCTCGACAGTAGAATGCTCTGGAGTTGGTCACGTTCAATGACGATGTACCCTTACATCTCACCTGTATGCCATACCAGTGTCTCCACACTCTTTGGTTAAGAGGACAACCAACCCATATGGCCTACAGCGACCTATGCTCGATAGAAGCTGTCGTCCTTATTAACAGCCTATCATTTGGTCGTGAACAGTTTTAAGGACTAATCGATAAATCCTCTCTTTATCGAACCTAAATAGTCCTAAGGACTTCATCATAACAACGGAGTTCATTAGAAGATGAAAGCTTATGATGAAAATGCCAAATATATTTTATTTATTAACAAATCAATTACAATACTTGGTTGCTCAACCATCAACAGCTTGACGATTGGCTTTTTGGGACACATTTCCCAACAACTCCCACTTGTCCTAAAGCCACTCGGCACAGTATCTAATACCCATCTTCGACTTGTGGTTGTCGAACTCCTTTATTGCCAGGGCTTTAGTGAAGGGGTCGGCTAGGTTCTCCTTTCCGTCGATCTTCTGAAGGTCGACGTCACCTCGATCCACGATCTCTCGGACCAGGTGGAAGCGGTGCAAGATGTGCTTCGTCCGCTGATGTGCTTTGGGTTCCTTCACCTGAGCTATGGTACCAGTGCTGTCGCAGTAGAGCAGGACTGGACCATCGAAGGAGGATGCTACTCCGAGCTCATTGATGAATTTTCTCAGCCACACAGCTTCCTTCGCGGCATCTGATGCTACGATATACTCCGCTTCACAAACAGAGTTTGCCACAGTATGCTGCTTGGAACTCTTCCAGCAGATGGCTCCACCATTCAGAGTAAAGATATAACCCGACACACTCCTGCTGTCATCATGGTCAGATTGGAAGCTGGAGTCTGTGAACCCCACAAGTTTCAGATCTGACTCGCCATAAATCAACCATTGGTCCTTAGTATTTCTCAAATACTTAAGGATGGCTTTGACCACTTTCCAATGGTTTTCTCCAGGATCAGATTGGTATCTACTCACTACTCCTAGTGAGTATGCCACATCTGGCCTTGTACATGTCATGGTGTACATGATAGATCCCACGGCTGAAGCATATGGGACTCTACTCATACGCTCTCTCTCTTCAAGAGTTGTCGGACAATCCTTCTTAGAGAGAGAAATTCTTTGGCCTATCAGTAGATAGCCCTTCTTGGAATTCTCCATGCTGAACCTCTTCAGCACAGTGTCTATGTACATGGACTGGGATAACCCAAGCATCCTTTTAGATCTATCCCTATAGATCTTCATCCCTAGGATGTAGGATGCTTCACCCAAGTCCTTCATGGAGAACTGTGATGACAACCAAACTTTTATTCCCTGTAGTGCGGGGATGTCATTCCCGATTAAGAGAATGTCATCCACGTACAAGACAAGGAATACCACAACTGGACCATTTGTCCATTTATAGATGCAGGGCTCTTCTCCATTCTTAATGAAGCTATACGTTTTGATCACCTTATCAAAACGCATGTTCCAACCCGAGAAGCTTGCTTCAATCCATAAATGGATCTCTGAAGCTTGCACACCTTGGACTCATCTGTGGATGTAAACCCCTCAGGTTGTATCATATACACCTCTTCGATCAGCTCTCCATTCAGAAAAGCTGTCTTTACATCCATCTGCCAGATCTCATAATCTAGATGGGCAGCTATTGCAAGCATTATCCGAATAGATTTGAGCATTGCCACAGGAGAAAATGTCTCGTCATAGTCAATACCATAACGTTGACGATACCCCTTGGCAACCAGATGGGCTTTATAGGTCTCCACCTTTCCGTCTGCGCCCCTCTTCCTTTTGAAGACCCATTTACACCCAATGGGTTTAACCCCTTCAGGTGGGTCAACCAATGTCCATACATCGTTGACCTTCATGGACTCCATTTCAGATTTCATGGCTTCAAGCCATTTCTCGGAATCAGGTCTCTGCATTGCATCCATATAGGTGATCGGATCCTCATTATTCTCATCAAGTTCGATGGGATCACCGTCCCGGACCAAGAAACCGTAGTATCTGTCCGACTGACGCGGTACTCTACCGGATCGCCTTAATGGTGCAGGTATATTAGGCTCTGGATATGATCTAATCATATCAGACTCAGGTTCAGCTATTGGTGTCGGTCCTTCTACCTGTTGAACTTCATCAAGTTCAATCTTAGAGGCAACAGTTCCTTCACCTTTTTTTTAAAAAAGATTGCCTTAAGGCTGACGAACACCTTTTGTTCATCAGTATGGTAGAAAAAATATCCTTTTGTCTCTTTGGGGTACCCTATGAATGAGCATTTGTCAGACCTAGGTCCAAGTTTGTCTGTGACTAATTGTTTGATATAGGCCGGGCACCCCCAGACCCTAAGGTGTGAAAGTGCTGGCTTACGTCCAGTCCATATCTCATATAGAGTCTTAATTACAGACTTACTTAGAACCCTATTTAACAGATAACAGGCCGATTCGAGTGTATATCCCCAGAAGGATATCGCAAGCTAGTAAAACCCATCATGGATCGGATCATGTCTAACAGAGTCGATTCCTCCTTTCAGACACACCATTATGCTGTGGTGTTCCTGGAGGAGTCCATTGGGAGAGAATCCCATTCTCTCCTAGATATGTGAGAAATTCACTAGAAAGATATTCTCCTCCTCGATCAGATCGAAGAGTTTTAATACTCTTCCCAGTTTATTTTTCCACTTCACTTCGGAATCGTTTGAACATTTCAAATGAATCTGACTTATGTTTCATCAGATAGACATATCCATATAGGTATAGGTCATCCGTGAAAGCTATGAAGTAGAAATATCCACCTCTAGCACTAGTGCTCATGGGCCCACATACATCAGTATGTACTAGGCCCAAGAGCTCAGTAGCTCTCTCACCTTTTCCAGTAAAAGGTGACTTGGTCATTTTACCAAGAAGACAGAACTCACAGGTTGCAAGTGATTCACAATCACTGACTTTGAGGATTCCCTCTTGAGTCAATCTGTTTATTCTATTCTTATTTATATGACCTAGCCTCCAATGCCATAAGTAGATATTTGACACACTATCTAATCTAGGGTGCTTGCCAGTAGAATAGACTCTTATCAGGCTTGATCTTTTTGGTCTGGCTCTGCACAGATGTCCCAGCCTGAACTTGCACCTTCTTGACTTTCTTCTTCTTGTTCTTCTTTCCTTTCTCAAAGGGTCGAGAACCAGAAGATGAACCTCCCACTGAGTTCACTGAGTTCACCGACTCCTTGAGGAGTTGGTGATCCTTCTCAAAGTTCTGAAGCAACCCCATTAACCCATGGTAGTTTACTTCAGGCTTTGTCATTCTATAATGAGTGAGGAATGGGAGACAAGACTTGGGCAGCGAGTTCAGTATTGCATCTTTCCCAAGCTGCTCATGCAAGGGAATGCCGAGCTTGCTCAATCGTTCCATCAGCTCGATCATGTACAATACATGATCAGTGATAGAGACTCCATCCCGTATTTTGGCGTTGAAGATGGCACAACTAGTCTTGTGCCTCTCTACGTCATCGGGTGTGCCAAAGGTATCATCCAACACTTGAAGCATGTCCTTTGGCTGAGCCGTCTCGAATCTGCGACTGAACTCGTCACTCATGATAGCAGCCAGCATGATACAGCGCACCGTGGTCCGGTCACTGAGCCACTTCTGGTAAGTGTCTCTGACTGTTCCACGTGCATTGACAGCTGGCTCCTCAGGTGCAAAATCCATTATCACATATAGGATCCGTTCATGCTCCAGGACTATCTTCAACTTTCCGGTACCAGCTATCGAAGTTGGGTCCCACCAACTTATCATTGTCCAACAATGATCGGAGCGATAGGGAAGTGGCCATATTTGCACAAAGGAGAACCATAACCTAATTAGTAATTGATTCATTAAACCTAAAGATTTGGACTTTAATCAAAAGGTTTCTCCCACTATTTTATTCGAATTGGTAGCCTCTACCTCCAACTCGAGGAATTACCCTAATTCCTTAGCGGGGTACTAGAATCCACTTAGACTGCACACAAGCCCAACTTTGGTTGGTCAACCCATGTACATCTAAGGGTAGGTTCATAACCAATTGTTTCTCTAAACAATTTCTAGTAATTTTAATTTTGCCCCAGAAACCTAATCAGTAGGCTTTGGCCTCCACTGTAAGGATCCGGTTAGGTCCAACCATTAACATGATCATACTTGGTGTATCTAACCAACGAATGATTAAGCCCAACTTTGGTTGGCTCACCTAACCACCATTAGAGAGACACTTCCAAGTCATCATATGATGAGTGATAATTCCATTAGTCAACAAGCACCAGGCCTTTGGGTCTGCAATGATTATTGAGTTAATGGACTCATTATCAAACACCTTAATGGGAGGCTATGACTCAGTTATCTCCATAACTTTATCATTTTAAGGACCTAATAATTTTAGAGGATTTAAATAATATAGAGGATGAGGTCAGATGAACCAGCTTATCATGATCCTCCCACTGGCTTCACCAAGTCAGCTTAAGGGAGACCAGGGCTGGTCTAGGAGCACCTAAATCAG
>NC_026000.2:107604645-107649475 GCF_000442705.2 Elaeis guineensis | reverse complement strand
TATTGATTATTTAACCCTATAATGATTCTTAATCGTTGATCAACCATCCGATCGGATCATGAACTCTAATGTGTGTGACCTCATAGGTCCGAACCTAAGCCGGTAGCATAGAAACAAATTTCTATACCAATCGAGTGACCATCTAGCAATGGTACCCGACGTCCGGATAGGTCGAATGTGTAGAACAACATCCTTAGAACCCATGCGGAATAGTTTCATATAATTCATCCCCTTGACCAAATGATCATAGGACACCCCAGAGCTCAACTGTCAACTTGATCAGGTTGTCCACATTGTATTTCAAAATATCAATCCATCTGATGGATTACCCTGGCCAAGGTTTTGCTAAATTGAAATACAGCGACTCATTCTTCTCCAACTCTTGGAGTGGTCAATCCATCTCGATCACACTCTGACTTCGCAAGTACTTGACTGTGCCCAGAACCTTCCGTCCCTGAATTAGAAATTCAGTTAGTCCGGTACCAAAGCACAGTGAGTTGCTTGCAAGTCACTGAGGGTGATCTCAAGTCTAAGGACACTTATACCTATATCCCATCAGAGACATTCTCGACAGTAGAATGCTCTGGAGTTGGTCACGTTCAATGACGATGTACCCTTACATCTCACCTGTATGCCATACCAGTGTCTCCACACTCTTTGGTTAAGAGGACAACCAACCATATGGCCTACAGCGACCTATGCTCGATAGAAGCTGTCGTCCTTATTAACAGCCTATCATTTGGTCGTGAACAGTTTTAAGGACTAATCGATAAATCCTCTCTTTATCGAACCTAAATAGTCCTAAGGACTTCATCATAACAACGGAGTTCATTAGAAGATGAAAGCTTATGATGAAATGCCAAATATATTTTATTTATTAACAAATCAATTACAATACTTGGTTGCTCAACCATCAACAGCTTGACGATTGGCTTTTTGGGACACATTTCCCAACAACTCCCACTTGTCCTAAAGCCACTCGGCAAGTATCTAATACCCATCTTCGACTTGTGGTTGTCGAACTCCTTTATTGCCAGGGCTTTAGTGAAGGGGTCGGCTAGGTTCTCCTTTCCGTCGATCTTCTGAAGGTCGACGTCACCTCGATCCACGATCTCTCGGACCAGGTGAAGCGGTGCAAGATGTGCTTCGTCCGCTGATGTGCTTTGGGTTCCTTCACCTGAGCTATGGTACCAGTGCTGTCGCAGTAGAGCAGGACTGGACCATCGAAGGAGGATGCTACTCCGAGCTCATTGATGAATTTTCTCAGCCACACAGCTTCCTTCGCGGCATCTGATGCTACGATATACTCCGCTTCACAAACAGAGTTTGCCACAGTATGCTGCTTGGAAACTCTTCCAGCAGATGGCTCCACCATTCAGAGTAAAGATATAACCCGACACACTCCTGCTGTCATCATGGTCAGATTGGAAGCTGGAGTCTGTGAACCCCACAAGTTTCAGATCTGACTCGCCATAAATCAACCATTGGTCCTTAGTATTTCTCAAATACTTAAGGATGGCTTTGACCACTTTCCAATGGTTTTCTCCAGGATCAGATTGGTATCTACTCACTACTCCTAGTGAGTATGCCACATCTGGCCTTGTACATGTCATGGTGTACATGATAGATCCCACGGCTGAAGCATATGGGACTCTACTCATACGCTCTCTCTCTTCAAGAGTTGTCGGACAATCCTTCTTAGAGAGAGAAATTCCTTGGCCTATCGGTAGATAGCCCTTCTTGGAATTCTCCATGCTGAACCTCTTCAGCACAGTGTCTATGTACATGGACTGGGATAACCCAAGCATCCTTTTAGATCTATCCCTATAGATCTTCATCCCTAGGATGTAGGATGCTTCACCCAAGTCCTTCATGGAGAACTGTGATGACAACCAAACTTTTATTCCCTGTAGTGCGGGGATGTCATTCCCGATTAAGAGAATGTCATCCACGTACAAGACAAGGAATACCACAACTGGACCATTTGTCCATTTATAGATGCAGGGCTCTTCTCCATTCTTAATGAAGCTATACGTTTTGATCACCTTATCAAAACGCATGTTCCAACTCCGAGAAGCTTGCTTCAATCCATAAATGGATCTCTGAAGCTTGCACACCTTGGACTCATCTGTGGATGTAAACCCCTCAGGTTGTATCATATACACCTCTTCGATCAGCTCTCCATTCAGAAAAGCTGTCTTTACATCCATCTGCCAGATCTCATAATCTAGATGGGCAGCTATTGCAAGCATTATCCGAATAGATTTGAGCATTGCCACAGGAGAAAATGTCTCGTCATAGTCAATACCATAACGTTGACGATACCCCTTGGCAACCAGATGGGCTTTATAGGTCTCCACCTTTCCGTCTGCGCCCCTCTTCCTTTTGAAGACCCATTTACACCCAATGGGTTTAACCCCTTCAGGTGGGTCAACCAATGTCCATACATCGTTGACCTTCATGGACTCCATTTCAGATTTCATGGCTTCAAGCCATTTCTCGGAATCAGGTCTCTGCATTGCATCCATATAGGTGATCGATCCTCATTATTCTCATCAAGTTCGATGGGATCACCGTCCCGGACCAAGAAACCGTAGTATCTGTCCGACTGACGCGGTACTCTACCGGATCGCCTTAATGGTGCAGGTATATTAGGCTCTGGATATGATCTAATCATATCAGACTCAGGTTCAGCTATTGGTGTCGGTCCTTCTACCTGTTGAACTTCATCAAGTTCAATCTTAGAGGCAACAGTTCCTTCACCTTTTTTTTAAAAAAGATTGCCTTAAGGCTGACGAACACCTTTTGTTCATCAGTATGGTAGAAAAAATATCCTTTTGTCTCTTTGGGGTACCCTATGAATGAGCATTTGTCAGACCTAGGTCCAAGTTTGTCTGTGACTAATTGTTTGATATAGGCCGGGCACCCCCAGACCCTAAGGTGTGAAAGTGCTGGCTTACGTCCAGTCCATATCTCATATAGAGTCTTAATTACAGACTTACTTAGAACCCTATTTAACAGATAACAGGCCGATTCGAGTGTATATCCCCAGAAGGATATCGGCAAGCTAGTAAAACCCATCATGGATCGGATCATGTCTAACAGAGTTCGATTCCTCCTTTCAGACACACCATTATGCTGTGGTGTTCCTGGAGGAGTCCATTGGGAGAGAATCCCATTCTCTCCTAGATATGTGAGAAATCACTAGAAAGATATTCTCCTCCTCGATCAGATCGAAGAGTTTTATACTCTTCCCAGTTTATTTTTCCACTTCACTTCGGAATCGTTTGAACATTTCAAATGAATCTGACTTATGTTTCATCAGATAGACATATCCATATAGGTATAGGTCATCCGTGAAAGCTATGAAGTAGAAATATCCACCTCTAGCACTAGTGCTCATGGGCCCACATACATCAGTATGTACTAGGCCCAAGAGCTCAGTAGCTCTCTCACCTTTTCCAGTAAAAGGTGACTTGGTCATTTTACCAAGAAGACAGAACTCACAGGTTGCAAGTGATTCACAATCACTGACTTTGAGGATTCCCTCTTGAGTCAATCTGTTTATTCTATTCTTATTTATATGACCTAGCCTCCAATGCCATAAGTAGATATTTGACACACTATCTAATCTAGGGTGCTTGCCAGTAGAATAGACTCTTATCAGGCTTGATCTTTTTGGTCTGGCTCTGCACAGATGTCCCAGCCTGAACTTGCACCTTCTTGACTTTCTTCTTCTTGTTCTTCTTTCCTTTCTCAAAGGGTCGAGAACCAGAAGATGAACCTCCCACTGAGTTCACTGAGTTCACCGACTCCTTGAGGAGTTGGTGATCCTTCTCAAAGTTTGAAGCAACCCCATTAACCCATGGTAGTTTACTTCAGGCTTTGTCATTCTATAATGAGTGAGGAATGGGAGACAAGACTTGGGCAGCGAGTTCAGTATTGCATCTTTCCCAAGCTGCTCATGCAAGGGAATGCCGAGCTTGCTCAATCGTTCCATCAGCTCGATCATGTACAATACATGATCAGTGATAGAGACTCCATCCCGTATTTTGGCGTTGAAGATGGCACAACTAGTCTTGTGCCTCTCTACGTCATCGGGTGTGCCAAAGGTATCATCCAACACTTGAAGCATGTCCTTTGGCTGAGCCATCTCGAATCTGCGACTGAACTCGTCACTCATGATAGCAGCCAGCATGATACAGCGCACCGTGGTCCGGTCACTGAGCCACTTTGGTAAGTGTCTCTGACTGTTCCACGTGCATTGACAGCTGGCTCCTCAGGTGCAAAATCCATTATCACATATAGGATCCGTTCATGCTCCAGGACTATCTTCAACTTTTGGTACCAGCTATCGAAGTTGGGTCCCACCAACTTATCATTGTCCAACAATGATCGGAGCGATAGGGAAGTGGCCATATTTGCACAAAGGAGAACCATAACCTAATTAGTAATTGATTCATTAAACCTAAAGATTTGGACTTTAATCAAAAGGTTTCTCCCACTATTTTATTCGAATTGGTAGCCTCTACCTCCAACTCGAGGAATTACCCTAATTCCTTAGCGGGTACTAGAATCCACTTAGACTGCACACAAGCCCAACTTTGGTTGGTCAACCCATGTACATCTAAGGGTAGGTTCATAACCAATTGTTTCTCTAAACAATTTCTAGTAATTTTAATTTTGCCCCAGAAACCTAATCAGTAGGCTTTGGCCTCCACTGTAAGGATCCGGTTAGGTCCAACCATTAACATGATCATACTTGGTGTATCTAACCAACGAATGATTAAGCCCAACTTTGGTTGGCTCACCTAACCACCATTAGAGAGACACTTCCAAGTCATCATATGATGAGTGATAATTCCATTAGTCAACAAGCACCAGGCCTTTGGGTCTACAATGATTATTGAGTTAATGGACTCATTATCAAACACCTTAATGGGAGGCTATGACTCAGTTATCTCCATAACTTTATCATTTTAAGGACCTAATAATTTTAGAGGATTTAAATAATATAGAGGATGAAGTCAGATGAACCAGCTTATCATGATCCTCCCACTGGCTTCACCAAGTCAGCTTAAGGGAGACCAGGGCTGGTCTAAGAGCACCTAAATCAGTCACACTGATTTACCTAGCTGACATGGGTCAGCTCAAATAGTCAAGTGATCCGATCAAAACATAATTTCACCAAGAGGCCAGGTAAGTTCGATCAGTGGGAGGGTCTGCCAAAGCTTGCCTTAGACACCATCAGAAATGGCTAGGTAAGCGGGCTCCCAATTAAAAACCACCGGTCTGGTTTACCTTAGACACCAACTGGTTTAATTAGTTTCGATTAGATCAACCTAACAGTTCGTGCTAGACCGCTTAGCCAAAAATCAAGTCCATTTGGTTCTCGTTAAAGACATGGACTTGACCAACTACAACTATTGTAATTGATCTAGAGAATCTTTGACCTAATCTAAGACAACAATTGATTAGATTTAGTCAATTCTCTAATTAAGTCCATCTTTAATCTAACCATAGGTCTAACCCAATTAATGGACCTAATTTTCACTAACCCATTAACCCAATGTGTTATGATTTGTGTCTTAGGTTCTTCAATTCACAATCCTAGAACCTAATCAAACAACTTCTTAATTCTTAATTAAGTTTTGGGCTGAGGGTTGGGTTTGGCTTTTCAAAAAATCATTTTCATATTTGTAAAACAATTTTACAATATGATTCTATTAATCATATTGCATGTTTGATTCATAATCAAGATGCAAGTGAAATAAACATGAAACTACTTTAGATCTAATCTAAACAGGTTCATGTAATTGAAATAATTTCAACTTTAAATAATTTCTTTGCATAAAAATTATTAACAAAGAGATTTTATTTCAGATTTAAACATCTTTTAAATCTAATAAATCATAAATTTAATCTAGATCATATCTAACAAATTTATGATTAAAGATAGATCTACACAAACTAGGACAACCTTTGCACTGTAAGGGGTAAACCTTACAGCAGGACAACCTTGCAGTTTGTGATTGATCTAAAATTTTAATTTCAGATTTAATAATCAGATTATAAATTAGATCTAATCTAAAAAATAATCTAAGCATGTATAAATAATCATGTAATAAAGAACCTAGGCTCTGATACCAATTGTAGGAACAGATCTAGGGTTTCAGGGTTAGATCTTGAAACTTTTTCAAGATCATACAGCGGAAGACTAAAATAAATCAAAATTTATTTTTTAAGATCAGAAAATCCCTAGATCTAAGATCTTATTACATGATTATTACATGGAATTAAATCAAAAATTAAAATATATAAATATAGCATGAACTACATGTTGATCATATCAACATGTTTTTATACCACATCTAATGTATATATTAAACAATAGATCAGATCTATTACCTTGCAAGTTAGATGCTCTAACCTCGCTAATCCGGGCTTAAGGATGATGTTGCAAGCCGCACACGCATCCGGCCTCTAGGAGTCGTCCACACGAGCCCACGAATCTCGATCAGAAGTCCTGCTTCAGGAAATCAGCACAGTATGCTAGTACTGCGTTGATCCTTCTTTGATGGTTGATCAGGTGCCTCCTTCTTCTTGATTTGGACTCTTCCAAAGATAAAAAATAGAAGGAGAAGTTTCAGATCTGAGACGCTCTCAGAAAACTCAAGATGGAAGGAGGAAAGATATGAAAAAAAAACCCTAGAAGAAGACCCTCTTCTTCTTCACATTTTTCTCTCTAGATACCCAAACTTGCATCTTTTATATCTCCACGACCCAAAGGTATTTCTCTTGATTTTGGATGGTAGAGAGAACTCTCAAAAATCTATCTCTCCTTAAAATTTCACGAAGAAACTCATCTTATATAGAGAGATATGATAGAGTCCTTGTCTAGGTCAAACACCTAGTCAAGGCTTATCCAAACATGGCAAGTAAAGGGACGCCCAACTCTTGAGCACCTCCTCTATATTTTCGTGCATGGATCACTAGAAAAGAGTGTACAATGTAAACCCTAAAAGCTATGAAAATTCCAAAAAAAATTTGGATAAATTCGGTGCAAAATTGAAAGAGTTTTGGATTTCTAAAACTCTATCTCATAGAATTCGAAATCCAAACTTATTCTTTTAGATTTGATCCAAATCACCTTCCATGTAAGAAAGAAGATAGGAGACCTTTTTTGAACGTGGGAGAGATCTGAGAGAGGGCTTTTGTCATACAAAATAAGTGGAGATTGGCATTGAATAAGAGAGAGGGCGTGGAGAAGGCTTATGTGGCGCAAGGTGGAATCCTAGTCCTACTAGGATTCTGTCTCATAACTTGTTTTAATTTGGTTTCTCAAACCAAATCAAATCAAAATTAGATCAACCCAATTAAAATAGGTCTTAACCTAATTAAGAACCTAATTTAATCAGATTAAATTAGATTTAAATCTGATTTAATTTTCTAATCAAATTAGAAATTAGATTGATCCAAGTCCTAGTTGATCTAGGACTAGTCTTTCCTTGCACTTGGCTTATCCAATAAACCAATTGGACTTGATCCAATCAAGCCCAAACTAAATCTAATTAAATCATATTTAATTAGACTTAATCTCAGCCCATTGGCTTAATCAAATTAAGCCAATTAGCAATCAAATTGCTAATCGATCCTCCTGCAACACTTGCACTGGGTTAAATGTCAATCGTATTGATTATTTAACCCTATAATGATTCTTAATCGTTGATCAACCATCCGATCGGATCATGAACTCTAATGTGTGTGACCTCATAGGTCCGAACCTAAGTCGGTAGCATAGAAAAAATTTCTATACCAATCAAAGTGACCATCTAGCAATGGTACCCGACGTCCGGATAGGTCGAATGTGTAGAACAACATCCTTAGAACCCATGCGGATATAGTTTTCATATAATTCATCCCCTTGATCAAAATGATCATAGGACACCCCAGAGCTCAACTGTCAACTCTGATCAGGTTGTCCACATTGTATTTTAAAATATCAAATCCATCTGATGGATTACCCTGGCCAAGGTTTTGCTAAATTGAAATACAGCGACTCATTCTTCTCCAACTCTTGGAGTGGTCAATCCCATCTCGATCACACTCTGACTTCGCAAGTACTTGACTGTGCCCAGAAGCCTTCCGTCCCTGAATTAGAAATTCAGTTAGTCCGGTACCAAAGCACAGTGAGTTGCTTGCAAGTCACTGAGGTGATCTCAAGTCTAAGGGACACTTATACCTATATCCCATCAGAGACATTCTCGACAGTAGAATGCTTGGAGTTGGTCACGTTCAATGACGATGTACCCTTACATCTCACCTGTATGCCATACCAGTGTCTCCACACTCTTTGGATAAGAGGACAACCAACCCATATGGCCTACAGCGACCTATGCTCGATAGAAGCTGTCGTCCTTATTAACAGCCTATCATTTGGTCGTGAAAGTTTTAAGGACTAATCGATAAATCCTCTCTTTATCGAACCTAAATAGTCCTAAGGACTTCATCATAACAACGGAGTTCATTAGAAGATGAAAGCTTATGATGAAAATGCCAAATATATTTTATTTATTAACAAATCAATTACAATACTTGGTTGCTCAACCATCAACAGCTTGACGATTGGCTTTTTGGGACACATTTCCCAACAACGTCGGGTCATCATTGCTAGATAGTTACATTGATTGATTTAGAAAGGTATTCCTGTGCTACCAACTTAGATTTGACCCTATGGGGTCATACTCAAAAGAAGTTTCTGACTGATCATGTGGCTGATCAACGATTGAGAATCGTTCAAGGGCTTAATCATCAATTCGATTGATGGTTAACCTTATGCAAAAATTTTATAATAAATTAATTCACTAAGTATTAGTAAATTAATAAAAAATTAATTAATAATTAAATTATTGATTATATTAATTTGATTGAGCAAAGAGGGTTAAATAAAATCTAATTGAATTAGATTCAATAAGGTTTGATCCGATTAGGTTATGAGATGACCCAATCGCTAAGAGAGAATTATCTCTGATTTGATCAAAATTTTGATTTAATTAATTTTTAACTTGATTAAAATTTTATAACCTAATTAGATTAATTTTATATATTTTATTTGGGCTAAATCAGATATGATTTGGTTTGGATTCAGATAAAAAAATTAAGGGTCCTTATTGGAATAGGGCTCTTCTCCTTGCGCCAACCCAGATTGCATGCCATATATCTCCACACAAAAAATTATTTTATGTGAGATATTTTGACACCAAAGAGTTATTTCTCTTTACTATCTCACATCCAAATTTGATTTGATTTTAATAAAAGAAAGATTCTAAAATTAGATTTTAAAATATTTCTTATCAGGAGAATCTGTTCTCATCTAGATCAACCTCTCCACACCAATAAATTTTTGTCTCCTTATATGTGTAATATTTTGAGGACATTTTTTATGGGCAATTATAGAAAGGGGTGTCCCATATTTTTTTGGCATGTTTTAAGATATGGAATTATGGAAGGAAGCAGAATCCTACAAGAGTTCCGGATCACTAGGACTCTTCACCCCACCACCTTACATGCCTATAAAAGGGGCTTTTGTAGTTTCTTTTGTGTGTGAAAGATACCAAAAGAGAGCTCTTCATGTGGTGGAAGTTTGGGCATGGTTCATGATGTGAAAAATATAGAGGAGGGTCCTCTTTCTTGGGGTGTGCGCAAAAACCTAAATTTCAGATTTTTGGTTCCAAGGGTTTGGGAAGAGGGAATAAATTAAAAAAAAAATATTTTCTTCTTCATCTTTCTTCTATCTCTTCATTTCCTCTAGAAGTCCATCTTCAATCTTTGAAAAAATTTTAGAAATTTGAAGAAAAGATCTAGATCAGTCAAGAAGAAGGTCTTCACGTGAGCTAGCACTTTTGAGAAGATCGATTAGATCGGGGCTTCGAGTGGATTTTTCATAGAGACCAGATGCGTGTACAGCTATGAACAACCAGCAAGGATCCTCTCTACCATGTCTCTCAACAGTGGAGATCATCGACCCGTGATCAGGTATGGAGTTCTAAACTCAGATTAGAAGTTGATGTGATCTACTGCTCATGTGCATGCATGCTGATTTTATCTTTAGATTATTTTAGATTTTATATGCAATATAACATATTATAGATCCTAGAGTAGGTTGATTTGATGATTAGATTAATTTGATTAATCTAGTTGTCTTTCATTATAATTTTTTTGAAAAAATTTCAAAATACATGCATGAAATCGTCTACGCATCCCAACATTGAAAACTTGGGTTAATTTATGTGCTAGCAATTTAATTAACCTATTAAATTTATAATAAATCCATATAGATTGGATCAAAACTAAATTTTTATTGTGTGTGACCCATTGGGTTTCAAATTTAGCCAGCAGTGGATCAAGACTCTCGACGTAATTCTAATTCGATTGGATTAGGTCCGCTCAAGAGTCCCAATCAACTAAGACTCTTCCTAATTGATTCTCAAATTAAACTCTTTCAATTCTGATGAGTCTATAAGTCAAGATTGATATCTAGCAATATATCATGACTATCTGAAAGATTTGAAATTTAGTAAAAATATCAAACTTTCTCTTTCGTGGTGAGTTACCGTGCAATTCAATCCTTCGATCACACAATATCCCAAAAAGGCCATGGATATGGAAATGTGTCAAACCCAAATACCTATCCATATGTATCTCAATATGATGATGATGACTCAGTTGATGAACCAGTAGAAACTATTTCTACTGTTCATCTCTGCTCTGGCCAGAAACTCTCAGTGTCATCATCCTATGAGATCACGTAAGATGTTCTCTCCTCCTGCAAAAAGTGATCGATTTCTTATTGACCACTCACAATCTCCATGTATATTTTGTCATACCCAAAATATTTCACACATATCTCAAAGTGATGTTCTAGATAATAAACCAAAGTAAAGATCCATGTACACAAAGTACCATGATGATCTCAGGTCAAAGGATCACATCCACCACTCCCACTGAAGAACCATCTGTTGACATACTGTAAGGCTCCATCAGATGTTCTTTGGGTGGGTCAATTTAGTGAACTCATTCTCTAATGAGTACCTACATCTTTGTATTAGTGTCCCCACACAAGTGGTTATGAGATCAACCATCGTCTCCATCAAGTATACATAAGATGTACCAGTCTTATCGATATCATTGATCTCCATCTCAATGATCCAATGACTAGAAATATTTTAGATTAGGGCTATCAAGATTTTATATCTCACTAGCATGATCTCATCATGGTCCTAAAATCATTGTCCTAATCTATGGAGTTTATAATAATCATAAAAATATGATGCAACAAATGATAAAACATAATACCTCATATAAAATAACTAATGTCATGCAAATGAGTAGGAAGAAAATAAAGAAAAGTCCCTTCACATCTCTATATGATTCCCTTGTAGGGCACTATTCTTTCAATCTCCCACTTATACTAAAGTCAATCACCTCTGTACTTGATACCGATGGAATCAAGATGGCGATTACATTACTGTGTGTAAGGCTTAATGAACTGGTCCATTATAATGTTCTTAATATGAACTCATTTTATGATCAAATCATGAATGAGGTGAAGTGCCTAGGATGTGTGTGGGTACCTAGTGAGATCACATCCAACTTTGTGATGAACCCTTTTATCTAGTGACTTTCCTTAGCAATCTTTACTAACAGTAATTAACTGAGTCAAACACAGTTTGCTGTTTGGAACCTTTCCAATTCACTACCTCTCTAGTACTTCTTAAGTACTTAAAGAATGCTTTTCACAGTTTTCAAAAAAAATCCTATCATGGATCTTCCAAAAATCAATGATTATGCACAAAACATAAATCACATCAGGCTTGGTACATTAAATATATGGATAATTAAACTCCTTTATACCCATTCATGTTGAACTCTTTCAACATAAATTTCATATACCTTGACTGGGACAAGCCCTACATTCACTTGCATCTATGCTTATAGATGCCAGGTATATTAAATGCTTAACCCAAGTCTATTCCATGAAAATTTTTATGATTAGCATATCATTGACTAATTGCATTATCAAGACTACCTTCCCAATATGCTGTATATCATCCACATACATCTTCAAGAAGTTAGTGGGACTCCCACTTGTCTTCTTGCATACACACATGGTTCATCTATATTTGATAAAGTCAAACATTTTGACTATCTCATTAAAAATAGAAGTACCTACTCCTCAATACCTGCTTGAATTCATAAATACATTTGCCCTCTCACTAGAGGCAAACTCTCTAGATGGTGTGTGGCAATAGTAAAAATCCTGAATTGACATCCCTGATAACAACCTGTTGGGTCATACCCATAGGTGCTTCAACCATAGTCCATACTTGGTTGATGTACCAGAAATATATTTCGGATGTCATGGTTTTAAGCCATTTGTCAGAGTCTCTACTCATGATAATTTCTGAATAGGTCAAAAAAATATCATTCTCAATGATGTATGGCGTATCATCATTCTCAATGATAAATCATATTTGAGTGGTACATTACACACTCAAATTGATCTTCAGTGAGGAGGTGTGTGTCATGGTTGTGCCTCATCAATGAGCATATCTGGTTGAGGATTAACTTATAGACTCTCCACAGGTTAGGATAATTTATAGGTCTTGAACTTCTCAAGTTCAATTATCCTCCCACTGTCTCCTTCTTAGAAATTTTTTTTTTCTAAAAGGTGGCATATCTACTGTCAAAATATTTTTGTCAAGTAATGTGGTAGAAGTAGTATCATATCCTACTCTTAGGATAACCTATAAACTAATATATATATATATATATATATATATATATATATATATATATATATCAATCTATTTTAGCACAAAACTTATGTACATCAGCATTTTTCACATAAGTTGGGTAACCTGCTTTTTGCCTTTTCCATATCTTATATATATATATATATATATATATATATATATATATATATATATATATATATCAATCTATTTTAGCATAAAACTTATGTACATCAGCATTTTTCACATAAGTTGGGTAACCTGCTTTTTGCCTTTTCCATATCTTATATGAAAATGCTCATTACAGATTTTATTGATATCTAATTCAAAATATATACAACAACTTTTAGGACATATCCCAGAATGAGACAATAAGATTTGTGAAGCATTTTAGAGAACACGTCGTATCATATTTGAAGTGTCAATCTTTGGGTCGAGATATTATTAGCCTTCAAATATCCATATGTTCAAGACTTAATTGAAAGGAATATGCCCTACAAGCCAATCAAATTTATATTTTGATGGATTTTTTTGTAATCTTCCAAACTTATGTATTGACTCTTTAAATAATAAAAGATATTTTTCATCATATGCTGCATCTTACTTTAGTAATGATTATGATGAACTCCATAAATCAAAATAATAGGTTTAGGGTTATGATGAGATCATACCTATGAGACCTAAAATCCTAAAAATTCTGATTTAGAATATTCCTAGTCATAGGAGCATTGAGTAGGGGATCAATGTTTCAGATAGATTAGCACTTTCTATGTATGCTCGATGGAGAGGGTGGCAGATCTCATAAGCCACTTGTGTGAGACACTAATACAAGGAAGTGGGTGCTGATTAGAGAATGAGTTCACTGAATTAATCCGACTTAAGAAACATCTTATGAAATTTACTTACCTGTCAAGAGATGTTTTCTTATAGTGGGGGTCGTGCATGTAATCCTTTTACCTGAGACAACCATAGAATCTTGTATACATGAATCTATATTTTTTAGTTCATACTCATTCATGACTTAGTTATATACGGGGTGTTCTAGATATAGTAGAATGTGTATGAAGGTTGTGAGTAGGTCAACATAGAATCGATCACTCCTGGTAAGAGGAGATCGCATCCTACTTTCTCTAATCGATTGATGATTCAGGAAGCCTTTGATCAAAGAAAATAAAAATTAGAAAGAGTTTCTAATATTTTATTAATTGAATCATTATATAAGATTGAGAGAAATATGAGTATGATATTGGATTTGACATCATTCCATATCCAGAGTCATATTCGAGGTCGAGGTAGATCGCAGGATCAAATTGTACGGTAACTTTTCACTGAAGGATATTTTTGATATTTTTATCAAAAATTTTATATCTTCTAAGTAGACATATACATTTTTAGACATCAATCTTATTTTATGGGTTTGATCGAATTAAAGAGTTTAATTCAATCACCAATTAGAAAGAGTTCTAATTGCTGAAATCGGGTTAGCTCGATTGGATCTAGATCGGCTAGATTAAATTTTAATCAAATCAAATTGACTTGAACTCAGACCTATTGCTAGCTAGATGTAGAACTCAATGGGTCACACATAAAGGGTATTGATCAGGGGTCTAATTGGATTAGATCATGTTTGCAAAATTGACATGCTAGCACATGTTGCAAAAAACTAGCTCCTTATTTCGAATAAGGTTTGAAATTGATTCCAGATTGAGCTAATTAAAGCCAAATTAATTCAAATAAATTTTGGGTTTGAGTTGGTTCAGCCCTTGGCTACGTGTATTGAAAATTTAGATCTAGGAAACCAAGTCTCTGCAAGTCAAAAAATTTTCTTGTGTGTGGGTGCAGTTTTTGTGTGCAGAAATAGCTTTCGCATCCCATGAGATGGGACGCCTCATCCTCGAGCTTATCCTATGTTCCATGATGAAATAAATTTTTTGATGATTTTTAACTTTATTTTAAGCATAATTTTTTTTTTAAGTTAAAATTCCTTTTGGTTTAATCATGAAAATTTGTTGAAGTTAGAAATCCTGTCAGCCTGATCCATGCACCTGACCAAGAGTCCAATTTATGAAGGACTCTAACCCATTAGTCACACCACTTCTTAATCTGAATTTTTTTTCACAACATTCTCATATTAGTGCCTTGATTTTTGGCTATTGGATGGACAAAATTATATTGATAGGTGGTGGAAAAAAATTATGCCATGCGAAGCTATGCGATGCTTCTGAGAATCATCGAGAAAAATATTCTGAAGAGTCCTTCTGCGCGAAGCATCTCTTGAATTTTTTCTTGATGATTGCCATGTGTCAAAAACTTTCAGATGGGCATGAGAATTCATCAAGAGGTGTGATATTTTTTGATGGATGCGAGATGGCGCGTGGAAGGGGCGTGAAAAATTCCCGAAGGCAACCCATCACTAAGTATTTAAAGGGGGGTGCACCGGGGGATTGGATTCATTCAGATTTTTAATTTCTCCTTTCTTTCTAACATCCTCTTCCTATTGTCCAATTAATCTCTTCCTTCTCTTGTTAGGATAAGTCTAAAAATAGTAGGCACAAGTCTAATTTTAGGACAAGAGTCTAGGAAGAGAATTAAGGAAGACAAGGAGAGAAGAAAGGTAGGGATAGGAAGGCTAGGAGAAGAAGAAGAGGATCTTAAGGTCTTGGTGTTCAAAAAAATTTTTAGAGTGAGAATTTGGAGGAGAAATCCTCTCAAAGAGTTGGTGTCCTGATCATAGCCCTGTGTGGATCACCGTTAGAGGGTGAACACTTGGGCACCTAATGGAGATTATGCTAAAATTTAGATTAAGCGCTGCAGGTATTCTTCTATAACTTAAATTTAATCTTGAATTTATGTTATATATGATTATTAATTATCAAAGAGATGTTGATTTAAGGGTTTAATATTTAGGATTTCTTTATTAAAATTTTGAAATCTATTATGTTTTTGCTGTGCATGCCCACCCTGAAACCCTGCAGTGGTATCAGAGCCAGATTTGTTTGGTTCAATCATATATACATAATATTTATGTGATCCATAGTATGATTTATACTATAAAATAATTTATGCTTTCATATGATGATATGAAATAATGCATATATGATTCACCACTTCATCATCTTGACATAAGGTTGTCCTAGCATAATGGGGTTATACTGCAAGGTTGTCCTAGAATGATGAATGTCCATATGTTACACTTGCACATGTAGAGAGTTTTAATGTTGATACATAATTGGGTATTATGTAGTTAGAATATGCATGAGACCAAATAAAAGCCCTCATTAGAAAATTATATTAAGTGATAGTGATATGCAACTATGGGTTAACCAATTCTTGATCAATTGATCAATTGATGTCTAGGAAAGTGCTATAGGTGGTTTTTTAATTGATTTCATTATCTGATCTGATCAATTTATTGATGTCTAAAATAAGCAATGGGGGAACTCCCACCTTACTTACTTGACTAATTTGATTAAGCGATATTGATACTGAAAAACTCTAATGTTGAAAATACTATTAAGGGCCTTCCTTCATGCTAGGTTAATGTTACATCATGAACTATGGCTAGTTTGTTGTGTTAACATGAGGCTTGTCAAAAGATTGATATAACATAATCCTGGTCAATAGAAGATGCTTATGATAATTTTGAATATACTGCTTTGTTGTGTTAACACAAGGACAGTTATATTAGAATTTGACTGTATTGAAATGAAGGATCTAACTAACTAAAATATTATAACTTATTATGTTAACACAAGGCTAATAATATTTTAGAGGCTAAGATATAATATTAAGAATTACATGAGATACAATTGGAAAGAGTTTCCTACTTATGAACTCATAAAGATTTATTGTGTTAGCACAAGATCATTATGAGGAATTAGGATCTCAATCCACTAAGATAAATATGAAATATGTCTCGTTCATCATAGTAGAGGGTTATGATGTTCGATAAAATAGTGGGAGGCATAATTAAATCTAAAGACCTTATTTAATTGTATGAGTCAATATGAGTTGTTTGCTTATGTAATATTCTTTAATTATTATAGATTAAATTCTACAAATGGCATCTTTACTATCATTATGAGAAATTTTAGATTCCAACAAGTTGATCGATCCCAATTATGTAGACTGGTTGAGAAATTTAAAGATCGTACTCACTCAGGAGAAGCTCTCCTATATTCTTGACATCCCTGAACCACAAGAGGTTGGGGATGATGCCACAGAAGAGGAGGTATCCACATACAGGATGTGGAAGAATTACAGTTTAACTATCAAGTGCATCATACTGGCCTCTATTAGCAATGAGTTGGAGAGGCAGCATGAGAGTATGGATACTCAATCCATATTCCTCAATCTTAAAGAGTTGTAAGGAGAATAGAGTAGAACTGCTAGATATGAGATATCTAAGTAGTTTTTCTGTGCTAGAATGACTGAGGGATCATCCGTACAAGACTATGTCCTGAAGGTCATTGATCTGATCACTAGATTGGGTCAACTTGGTTTTGTGATGGATGGAGAATTAAGTCAGAATTTGATCCTACAAACTCTCTCCGAGTCATTCGCTCAGTTTGTTGTGAACTATTATATGAATAAACTGAATACCTCATTGCCTGAGTTGTTAAATATGCTTAAGATAGCTGAGAGCCATATTAAGAAAGAAAAGGCTCCATTTCTTCTTATGGGTAAAACCTCTAAGAAGAAGTCAGGTTTTAAGGATTCAAAGAAAGCACTGAATCCTAAGGGTGGCAAGATGAAGAAGAAGGGGAAGAAAGTCTTCGGACATGGTACCTGCTTTCACTGCGGCAAGTCAAAACACTGGAAAAAAAATTACAAGTTATATCTTGCAACTGTAAAGGTAGGTGTAAGTGATGCACCAAAAGGTATGTATGAGATACATACAATTTTGTCATTAAGTTCTTCCAATTCAGACTCTTGGGTATTGGATATCGCTTGTGGTTCTTATATCTGCAAGTTGTTGCAGGGGCTACAGAATATTAGAGTGCTGAAGAAGGGTGACTTCGAGCTCTACGGTGCTGGGGAGAGTCAATCCAAACAGAGGCTGTAGGGACATATATGTTAAAGTTATCTTCTGGAAAGATCTTAGAGCTAGGAAACTATTATTATATGCCTAAGATCATTAAAAATATTATTTCTATATCGTTAGTATTGCAATGAGATTATGAAATAAATGGAAAAAGCAATAGTTGCTCAATTTTTTTTTTCTAATGAAATTATTTATCATGGTGTTATTAATAATGGTCTTCTAATTCTATCTAATGATAATATTTTTTATATTAATGAAAGTAAAAAGTGAGAGAGAGAAGAGTTGAATAATACTTTTACTTTAGTATTGTCGACTTAATCATATAAGTGAGACAAAGAATAATAAGTTATACAAAGAAGAGTTCTTTGATCCTTATGATTATGAATCATTAGGTACTTGTGAATCTTGTCTTATGGAAAAAATGACTAAGACTCCATTTAGTGGACATGAAGAAAGGACAAGTGAGTTATTAGGACTTGTACATATTGATGTATATGGTCTTATGACAATAGAAGCTAGAGGAGGATACTCTTATTTTATAATGTTCACTGATGATTTATCTAGGTTTGGATATGTGTATCTTATAAAACACAAATCTGAAGCCTTTGATAAATTTAAAGAGTATCAAAGTATGGTCAAGAAACAAACTGAAAAAAGTATTAAAATTCTTCGATCTGATTGAGGAAGAGAATACTTATCCAATAAATTTTTAGATCATCTTAAAGAAAATGAAATTCTCTCAGAATGGACCCCTCCCTATACACCACAGCTAAATGGTGTAGCAAAAAAGAGAAATTATACTTTATTAGATATGTTGCGATCCATGATGTACTTTATAGATTTGCCAATTTCTTTCTGGGGACATGCCCTAGAAACTGCTATCTATATCCTAAATAGAGTACCTTCAAAATTAGTGTCAAGCACTCCATATGAGATATGGAGAGGAAAGAAGCCAATCTTAAGTATCTTAAGATATGGAGCTGTCCAGCTTATGTTAAAAAAAATTTTGGACATAAGCTGAGTGCTAGGGCAGATAAATGCTTGTTTGTAGGTTATTCTAAAGACAATATAGGATATCTCTTTTACCGTTCTACTAAACATAAGGTGTTTGTCAGTAAATATACCACTTTTATAGAAAAAGAGTTTATCCTAGAAAGAGGCAGTGGAAAAAAAATTGAACTTGGAGAAGTTCAAGACCTACAAATGCAAGCACAAGATGATCTTCAATCAAAAATATCCATTAACAAAGTACAAACACAAAGTACACCTCCTCTTCGAAGGTCGGATAGGATGCGGAATGCACCATAAGGTATGGGTTCGTTATTGAGAATAATGAAGCCCACATCATTGAGAATGATGAATGTTTGACCTATACGGAAGCCATCATGAGAAGGGACTCAGACAAATGGCTAGAGGCTATGAAATCCAAAATGGACTCCATGTATTCCATCCAAGTGTGGACTTTGGTTGATGCACTAGAGGGTGTAACCCCTATTGGATGCAAATGGGTGTATAAGAAAAAGATTGGAGCGGATGGCCAAGTTGAAACCTATAAAGTTAGATTAGTAGCTAAAGGTTTCAGGCAAAAATAGGGTATTGATTATGATGAAACATTTTCACCTGTTGCCATGCTCAAATTTATATGGATTATGCTTGCAATAGCAGCATACCATGGTTATGAGATTTGGCAAATGGATGTGAAGACCGCCTTCCTTAATGGTTATCTTGAGGAAGAGGTTTACATGTTTCAGCCAGAAGGGTTTGTCTCAAAAGGGAGAAAAAATCAGGTATGCAAGCTTAAGAAATCTATTTATGGATTAAAACAGGCCTCGAGGAGTTGGAACATCCAATTTGATGTTACAATCAAAGAGTTTGGCTTTATCAAAAATATGGATGAACTTTGTGTATACAAGAAGACTAGTGAGAGTGCCATTGTCTTCTTAGTTTTATATGTGGATGACATACTTTTTATTGGGAATGATATCCCAATGTTACAATCGATCAAGACATGACTATCAAGTAAGTTTTTCATGAAGGATTTAGGTGAAGCATCCTATATACTAGGTATAAAAATTTATAGGATAGATCTAAGAGGATGTTAGGCTTGTCCCAATCCAGGTACATAGACTTAGTGCTAAAGAGGTTTAGCATGGATGGAAGTAAAAGAGGTTATTTACCCATGAGTTAAGGCATACATCTCTCTAAACGGATGTCTCCTAAAGCACTGAAAGAGAGAAATAGAATGAATTCTATTCTCTATGCTTCGGCAGTAGGGTCGATCATGTATGCTATGCTATGTACTAGGCCTGATATTGCCTATGCCTTAGGCATAGTTAGTAGATTTCAGACTGATCCAGGAGAGGATCATTGGAAAGCAGTCAAAAATATTCTTAAGTACCTAAGAAGGACTAAAGATATTTTTTTGGTATATGGAGGATCTGATTTAAAACTAGAAGGTTATTCTGACTCTAGTTTCCAATCAGACCCTGATGATAGCAAGTCCACTTCAGAGTATGTCTTTACTCTTAATGGTGGAGCTGTTAGTTAGAAAAGTTCCAAGCAGCAGACTGTAGCTGCCTCAACCACTGAGGTAGAATATATAGCTGCAAGTGAAGCTGCCAAGGAAGCTGTCTGGATGAAGAAGTTCATCATTGAGTTAGGTGTCGTTCCTGAGATTAAAAATTCAGTACCACTTTACTGTGATAATACTGGAGCAGTGGCTCAAGCAAAGGAACCAAGGTCTCATCATAAATCCAAGCACATTCTAAGATGCTTCCATCTCGTTCGTGAAATAATCGAAAGATAAGATGTTGTCATTGAACGAGTAGAAATAAAGAATAACATAGCAGACCCATTCACTAAGGCTCTACTAAAGTAGCAGTTTGATCGCCATCTCGATTGTATGGGGATAAAATATAATGGCGATTGACTTTAGTGCAAGTGAGAGATTGAAAGGAATATGCCCTACAAACCAATCGAAATTTATATTTTGATGGATTTTTCTTGTAATCTTCCAGACTTATATATTGACTCTTTAAATAATAAAAGGTATTTTTCATCATATGCTGCATCTTACTTTAGTAATGATTATGATGAACTCCATAAATCAAAAAAATAGATCGAGGGTTATGATGAGATCATACCTGTGAGACTTAAAATTCTAAAAATTCTGATTTAGAATATTCCTAGTCATAGGAGCATTGAGTAGGGGATCAATGTTCTGAATAAATTAACACTTTCTATGTATGCTCGATGGAGAGGGTGGCAGATCTCATAAGCCACTTGTGTGAGACACTAATACAAGAAAGTGGGCACTCATTAGAGAATGAGTTCACTAAATAAATCTGACTTAAGAAATATCTTATGAAATTTACTTACCTATCAAGAGATATTTTCTTATAGTTGGAGTTGTGCATGTAATCCTTTGACCTAAGACTATCATAGAACCTTGTATACATGAATCCATATTTTTTGATTCAAACTCATTCATGATTTAATCATGTACGGGGTGTTCTAGATATGGTAGAATGTGAATGGAGGTTGTAAGTAGGTCAACATAGAATCGATCAATCCTGGTAAGAGGAGATCTCATCATACTTGCTTTGATCAATTGATGATTCAGGAAGCCTTTGATCAAAGCAGAATAAAAATTAAAAAAAGTTTCTAATATTTTATTAATTAAATTATCATATAAGATTGAGAGAAATATGAGTATGATATTGGATTTGACATCATTCCATATCCAGAGTCATATTCGGGGTGCAGGGAGATCACAGGATCAAATTGCATGGTAACTTTTCACTGAAGGATATTTTTGATATTTCTATCAAAAATTTCATATCTTCTAGGTAGATATGATACATTGCTAGACGTCAATCTTGTCTTATAGATTTAATCAAATTAAAGTGTTTAATTCAATTACCAACTAGAAAGAGTTCTAATTCTTGAAATCAGGTTAGCTCGATTGGATCTAGATCGGTTAGATTAAATTCTAATCAAATCAAATCGACTTGAACTCAAACCTATTGCTGGCTAGATGTGAAACCCAATGGGTTACACACAAAGGGTATTGATCAGGGGTCTAATTGGATTAGATCATGTTTGCAAAATTGACATTCTAGCACATGTTGCAAAAAACTAGCTCCTTATTTCGAATCAGGTTTGAAATTAATTCCAGATTGGGCTAGTTAAAGCCAAATTAATTCAAATCAATTTTTGGATTTGAGTTGGTTCAGCCCTTGGCTACATGTACCAAAAAGTTGGAGCCAGAAAACCAAGTCTCCATGAGTCTAAAATTTTTCTTGTGCGTGGGTGCAATTTTTGTGTGCAGAAACAGCTTTCCCATCTCATGAGATGGGATGCCTCATCCTCAAGCTTATCCTATGTTCCATGATGAAATAAATTTTTGAGTGATTTTAGCTTTATTATGAGCACAAATTTTTTTTTGAATTTAAAATTCATTCTAGTTTAATCATGGAAATTCGTTGAATTTAGAAATCCTGTCAGCCTGATCCATGCGCCTGACCAAGAGTCCAGCTTGTGAAGGACTCTAACCTATTTGTCACGCCACTTCTTAATCTAAATTTTTTTCCATGACATTCTTATGTTAGTGCCTTGATTTTTGCCTACTGGATGGATAAAATTACATTGATTGGTGGTAGAAAAAAATTATACCATGGGAAGCTGCACGACGCTTCAGAGAATCATCGAGAAAAATATTCTGAAGAGTCCTTCTACATGAAGCGTCTCATGGATTTTTTTCTCGATGATTACCATGTGTCAAAAGATTTTAGATAGGCATGAGAATTTATCAGGAGGTATGAGATTTTTTGATGGATGCGAGATGGTGCATGGAAGGGGTGTGAAAAATTCCCGAAGGCAATCCATCGCTAAGTATTTAAAGGGGGTGCGCCGAGGGATTGGATTCATTTAGATTTCCAATTCCTCCTTTCTTTCTAACATCCTCTTCCTATTATCCAATTAGTCTCTTCTTTCTCCTATTAGGACAAGTCTAAAAATAGTAAGGACAAATTCGATTTAGGACAAGAGTCTAGGAAGAGAATTAAGGAAGACAAGGAGAGAAGAAAGGTAGGGATAGGAAGGCTAAGAGAAGAGGAAGAGGGTCTTGAGGTCCTGGTGTTCAAAAAAATTCTTAGAGTAAAAATTTTGAAGGAGGAATCCTCTCAAAGAGTTGGTGTCCTGATCATAGCTCTGTGTGGATCACCATTGGAGGGCGAACACTTAGGCACCTAGTGGAGGTTATGCTGAAATTTAGATTAAGCGCTGCTGGTGTTCTTCTATAACTTAAATTTAATCTTAAATTTATATTATATATGATTGCTAATCATCAAAAAGATACTGGTTTAAAGGTTTAATATTTAAAATTTTTTTATTAAAATTTTGAAATTCATTATGTTTTCTGATGTGCAAATCTTAAAATTTGTAAATAAAACCGCAAGCGCACGGTGTGCAGAGTAGCACGATCAGCGAGTACGGGTTGATCCCACAGAGACTTGGTTTAAAAACGATTTTCAAATCTATGCTCAAGCGAGCTTTAACAAAAATCGAAAGTCGAAAGTTGTTTGCTAAAGACAATAAGACTAAGGATCTAGGGTTTTTGAATCCACTAGATCTAGATTAGGGAATTCTACCTAAAATTTTTCTTATTGATCCTAACGACTACTCCTCTTGTCTTTCCCAAGCATAGATTATGAAGGGACTAAGGCCCAACGATAACCCATCAAGATTCTTTACAGGGGAGTAGTAACTAGGATCCCTTAGGATTTTCTCTTCCTATGCACTGAATCAAGCATGAACTATGAAGGGACTCTGACCCAACTGTAGTTCATCAAAAATTCTTGACAAAAGAGGAAGAAAAAGAAACCCTAAGAAAAAGAAATAATCCTATGTAAAATTCCTACTCATGATCTAGCTTCATCGCAAACCCTAGAAGGGATGCTTAGCTAGACATGATCTAAATCTACTTGCAAAATTTAAATGCAGAAAAATAAACTACCCTAATTTCATAAATTAAACTATCCTAATTGCATAAATTTAAACTGCATAATTTAAACTAACCTAATTGCATAAAATTAAATTGCATAAATTAAACTATCCTAATTGCAAGAAAAATAAATTGCATAATGTAAAGAGATGAAATTGCATAAAAATAAGATTTTATATAAAAAAAATTTATTACAAAAATCTCAAAGCTTGAGGCTTGAGAAGAGAGCTAAAAACCCCACTATCTAGGGTTACAAGCTTGATCGGAAGGAAGAATACATAAAACAAGGGCCTTTGGGGGCTTTTTATAGGCATTTGGGGGTTATAAGGTTTTCAAAACTTTAGATGTGGGACTAAGAGATTTTAGAGGGTTGTTAGGGAGGTTTATGGTGCGTCGATGGGTCCATGGTCCATGTGCCTGTTGCTGTGGACCAGGCAGCTAACCAGATCATCAAATCAGTTGATTTTTGACCAATTTTGATCTGATTTGACTCGGATTTGACCCAATTGAGTCTTCTTTCTTCATTCTTCAATTCCTGGGTCAATTTAACTCCATTTTGCATAAAATTTGCACCGTTGGAATCCTCTTTCTTTGTTCTTTCTATTGATAATCTCTTCTTTTGCAAAATATAATAACAAATATCAATTTCTTAATAAAGTTAGATAATTTAGATATTAATTGATACTTTTTATGTCAATTTGTGACATAAATCACACCCTCCAACTTAATCATTGCTAGTCCCTTAGCAATGTACCAAAATAAGATCATATTCCAAAAAGATCCTTCCTTTGCAAATTAATTTAAGATCGAAATTCAAGAAGTTTTCTAGTCTTACTAAGTAATGAGCTTCGAATTAGAATCGGTAGTCAGTCTACTTAGAAGCTTTCTTAGAGTACACTTAAAGTTTTATAGCACTTGTGTGAGTGATAACTAACTTAGTATTTCAATATTAACTTGTACAGGCCAATTGTATCATTTTTCATAACTTAATTTGATTAATTTTCTATACACCCCAGATTAAACAAAGAACTAAGGTAGCTTTCACACTATTTTTTTTTTTTTTTTCTGAGCATCCTGGCCTTCCCACCACCGTTTGACGTGAATCTCAATACTTGACTTAGGTGAAGAGACCCGGTTACTAGGCTTAGGGCAATCCATATTTACTCTGTGTTTTGCATTTTATTTCAGGCAGGTAGCTCTTTCCTTAAATTCAAATTTCTTCAATTGGGGTAAAGAAAAATTATCTAATTTAAATAATACTCAAATCCTTAATTGGCCTTACAATTAACACCTACTTTACCTTGTTAGTGTGCATGTGCAATTGAAAGTGCTAATAGTCTTTAAATGACCTAAGCCACCAAGAGTCTAACCAGCTAATCTTCTCCGTGACTCACTACATTAGCAAATACTTTCTAACTTACTCTTATTTCTTTTCTAGATTAATTTATTTCATTTTTTTTTTGCTTAAAAATAAGATTTTATAAAAAAAATTAATATATTAAATGCAAAAATTAACTCATAGTGGAAGGAAAAGGAAATGATAACACCTGATTTTGTTCAAGCTCTCCCCCCAACTTGACCGACATTGTCCCCAATGGAGTTTATCTAATTTATTTGTCCTAAGCAAACTAAAAACAAAGAAAGCATTAGAAATTAAATAAGCTGGGTTGCCTCCCAGAAGCGCTAAGTTTTATGTCTTCAGCCAGACCAAACTTCGAAGCAACTTAATCAGAATAAGTTGGTTCATAAAGAACCATGGCATCTTCAACAGTCTTGACAGGTAATTCCAAGAATGGTTTTAATCGTTGACCATTAACTATAAAGATAACACCATTACTTGGGTTTTCAATCTCAACAGCTCCGTGTGAAAAAACTTTCTTTACTAAAAATGGTCCTGTCCATCTAGACCTAAGCTTTCCTGGAAACAGATGTAATCTAGAGTTATATAAGAGCACCTTTTGTCCGATATTGAAAGTTTTTCTTATAATTGATTGATCATGAAATACTTTGGTTCGTTCCTTGTATATCCTTGCATTTTCATAGGCTTCATTTCTAAGTTCTTCTAATTCATTCAATTGAAGCTTCCTATGGTTTCCAGCGTCGTTCAAATTTGTATTTAGTTGTTTGATGGCCCACATGGCTTTGTGTTCTATCTCAATAGGCAAGTGACATGGTTTACCAAACACAATCCTATAAGGAGACATTCCTAGATTGGTCTTGAAAGCGGTTCGGTATGCCCAAAGTGCATCAATTAATTTCAAAGACCAATCCTTTCTATTGGCACTAACAGTTTTTTCCAGGATCTGTTTGATTTGTCGGTTTGACACTTCAATTTGCCCACTAGTTTGAGGATGATATGGTGTGGCCAATTTGTGGGTGACATTATACTTTTTCATCAATGTTGCAAAAGGTCGGTTACAAAAATGGGTTCCCCGATCACTAATGATTGCCCTAGGAATACCGAAACGGGATAGAATATTTTCTTTAAGAAACTTAATGACCATTTTGCTATCGGGTGTTCTACATGCAATTGCTTCTACCCATTTTGAAACATAATCAACTTCTACTAGAATGTATTCATTTCCAAAGGAATTTGGAAATGGTCCCATGAAATCGATCCCCCAAACATCAAAAACTTCAACTACCAAGATTGGGTTGAGTGGCATCATATGTCGCTTGGTGATTCGGCCCATTTTCTGACATTGAGCACAACTTTTACAATATTCATGAGCATCCTTAAATAAATTGGGCCAATAAAAACCACATTGGAGAACCTTAGCAGCAGTTTTCTTAGACACGAAGTGACCCCCACATGCTTGATCATGACAAAAAGATAAAATATTCATGACTTCGTTATCTGGGATACACCTTCTAATAATTTGATCAGGACATTGTTTAAAAAGATAAGGATCATCCCAAATGAAATACTTCACTTGGGCAAAGAATTTATATTTATCCTGCTTAGTCCAATGAGAAGGTATCTTGCCTATGGCTAAATAATTTACAATATCAGCAAACCAAGGTTCAGTAGACACAGACATGAGTTGCTCATCTGGGAAAGATTCGTTGATGGGTGGTTCACTAGATGGTACAACTGGAATTCGGGACAAATGATCTGCTACAACGTTCTCAGTGCCTTTCTTGTCCCTAATTTTTAGGTCAAATTCTTGTAGGAGCAAAATCCATCTGATTAAGCATGCCTTGACATCCTTCTTTGCTAGGAGATGTCTAATGGCTGAGTGATCGGTGTAAACAATGGTGTGGGTCCCAACCAAATAAGATCTAAATTTCTCTAAAGCAAAGACAACGGCAAGGAACTCCTTCTCAGTTGTGGTGTAGTTAAGCTGTGCATCATTTAAGGTTTTACTTGCATAATATATCACTCTAGGCAGCTTATTTATTCGTTGACCTAAGATTGCGCCCACAACATGATCGGATGCATCACACATTAATTCAAATGGTTCAGACCAGATGGGAGGATGAATGATTGGAGCTGATACAAGTGCATTTTTTAGAAATTCAAAGGATTCCAAGCACTCATGAGTAAATTCAAATTTGGTATCCTTTGCCAAAAGATTAGTCAGTGGACGTGCTACTTTGCTAAAGTTGGCAATAAACCTTCTATAGAATCCAGCATGACCTAAAAATGAACGTATTTCTTTCACAGATTTAGGTGGTGGAAGACTTGCAATTAGATCTATTTTGGCCTTGTCCACTTCAATCCCCTTTTTAGAAATGACATGGCCAAAAACTATTCCCTGTTTGACCATAAACTAACATTTTTCCCAGTTGAGAACTAAGTGCTTCTCCTTACATCGTTCTAGAACTAATTGCAGGTGATTCAGACACTCGGAGAAGGTTAGGCCAAAAACAGAAAAGTCATCCATAAAAATTTCTAGAAATCGTTCTATCATATCTGAAAACTTGCTGATCATGCATCTCTGAAAGGTTGCCGGTGCATTACATAGTCCAAAGGGCATTCGTCTATAGGCAAAAGTACCAAATGGACAGGTGAATGTAGTCTTTTCTTGATCTTCAGCGGCTATGGGGATCTGGTTGTAACCGGAGTATCCATCAAGAAAATAGTAAAACTCTTGTCCGGCTAGTCTTTCCAACATTTGATCAATAAATGGCAAAGGAAAGTGATCTTTCCTTGTCGCAGTATTCAACTTTCTATAGTCTATACAGACCCTCCATCCCGTTTGGATCCTAGTTGGGATAAGTTCGTTTGCATCATTTTGGACCACTGTTACCCCAGATTTCTTGGGTACTACTTGAACTGGGCTTACCCAAGAGCTATCAGAAATAGGATAAATTATTCCACTATCTAGGAGTTTCAGAATCTCCTTTTTAACTACATCCTTCATAACTGGATTAAGCCTTCTTTGGGCTTCTCTTGTTGGTTTAGCCTCTTCCTCTAAGTATATTCTATGTTGAACTATAGAAGGGCTTATTCCTTTGATATCTGCTATGGTCCAACCTATTGCCTCTTGATTTGCTTTTAGAACTGACAATAACTCCTCCTCTTGCTTGGGATCTAGGTCTGATGCAATAATTACAGGCAAAGTTTCTTTGGGTCCTAGATATGCATACTTGAGATGTTCTGGGAGGGGCTTCAGTTCTAAAATGGGTGCTTCCTCTATCGATGGTTTAGGTGATGAGTTCACCATCTCAATGATTGGTTCAGTAGGAAGTGTCGATTCCTGATTAATCTGATTTTCTTTAAGTATTTCATTGACATCCTCAGACTCATGGATTAACCAGGGGTTAGACTCTAGGTCGACTTCATCATCACTAATATCAATGGATTCATAAATACCATCTTGGACTACATTGACATCAGCATGAGAAGAGGATTCCTGTTCTAAGTTAAAAACATTAAGCTCAATGGTCATATTCCCAAAGGATAACTTCATTAGACCATTTCGACAATTGATTTCAGCATTGGTCGTAGCTAAGAATGGTCTTCCTAAAATGACAGGTATATGTCCTTTAGGATTCGCAACTGGCTCAATCTCTAAAACAATAAAATCTACAGGGAAAATAAAATTTTAACTTTTATCAGAACATCCTCGACCATTCCCTTAGGGATCCTGAGAGATCTATCGGCTAACTGTAATGTGATCCCAGTAGGTTGAAGTTTTTCTAATCCTAGTTGTTCATACACCGAATATGGAAGGATATTCACACTAGCTCCTAGATCTAGCAAGGTCTTTTTTATATTGGTTTCTCCAATAACATAAGAAATTATTGGAGCTCCAGGGTCCTTATATTTAATTGGCACATGGCTAGATAGGTATGAACTGACACTTGCAGCCAAAAATGCTTTCTTTGGTACATTAGTGATCGGGGTAAACAATGGTGTGGGTCCCAACCAAATAAGATCTAAATTTCTCTAAAGCAAAGACAACGGCAAAGAACTCCTTCTCAGTTGTGGTGTAGTTAAGCTGCGCATCATTTAAGGTTTTACTTGCATAATATATCACTCTAGGCAGCTTATTTATCCATTGACCTAAGATTGCGCCTACAACATGATCGGATGCATCACACATTAATTCAAATGGTTCGGACCAGACAAGAGGATGAATGATTGGAGCTGATACAAGTGCATTTTTTAGAAATTCAAAGGATTCCAAGCACTCATGAGTAAATTCAAATTTGGTATCCTTTGCCAAAAGATTAGTAATGGACATGCTACTTTGCTAAAGTTGGCAATAAACCTTCTATAGAATCCAGCATGACCTAAAAATGAACGTATTTCTTTCACAGATTTAGGTGGTGGAAGACTTGCAATTAGATCTATTTTGGCCTTGTCCACTTCAATCCCCTTTTTAGAAATGACATGGCCAAGAACTATTCCCTGTTTGACCATAAACTGACATTTTTCCCAGTTGAGAACTAGGTGCTTCTCCTTACATCGTTCTAGAACTAATTGCAGGTGATTCAGACACTCGGAGAAGGTTAGGCCAAAAACAGAAAAGTCATCCATAAAAATTTTTAGAAATCATTCTATCATATCTGAAAACATGCTGATCATGCATCTCTGGAAGGTTGCCGGTGCATTACATAGTCCAAAGGACATTCGTCTATAGGCAAAAGTACCAAATGGACAGGTGAATGTAGTCTTTTCTTGATCTTCAGCGGCTATGGGGATCTGGTTGTAACCGGAGTATCCATCAAGAAAATAGTAAAACTCTTGTCCAGCTAGTCTTTCCAACATTTGATCAATAAATGGCAAAGAAAAGTGATCTTTCCTTGTCGCAGCATTCAACTTTCTATAGTCTATACAGACCCTCCATCCCATTTGGGTCCTAGTTGGGATAAGTTCGTTTGCATCATTTTGGACCACTGTTACCCCAGATTTCTTGGATACTACTTGAACTGGGCTTACCCAAGAGCTATCAGAAATAGGATAAATTATTCCACTATCTAGGAGTTTCAGAATCTCCTTTTTAACTACATCCTTCATAACTGGATTAAGCCTTCTTTGGGCTTCTCTTGTTGGTTTAGCCTCTTCCTCTAAGTATATTCTATGTTGAACTATAGAAGGGCTTATTCCTTTGATATCTGCTATGGTCCAACCTATTGCCTCTTGATTTGCTTTTAGAACTGACAATAACTCCTCCTCTTGCTTGGGATCTAGGTCTGATGCAATAATTACACGCAAAGTTTCTTTGGGTCCTAGATATGCATACTTGAGATATTCTGGGAGGGGCTTCAGTTCTAAAATGGGTGCTTCCTCTATCGATGGTTTAGGTGATGAGTTCACCATCTCAATGATTGGTTCAGTAGGAAGTGTCGATTCCTGATTAATCTAATTTTCTTTAAGTATTTCATTGACATCCTCAGACTCATGGATTAACCAGGGGTTAGACTCTAGGTCGACTTCATCATCACTAATGTCAATGGATTCATAAATACCATCTTGGACTACATTGACATCAGCATGAGAAGAGGATTCCTGTTCTAAGTTAAAAACATTAAGCTCAATGGTCATATTCCCAAAGGATAACTTCATTAGACCATTTCGACAATTATTTCAGCATTGGCCGTAGCTAAGAATGGTCTTCCTAAAATGACAGGTATATGTCCTTTAGGATTCGCAACTGGCTCAGTCTCTAAAACAATAAAATCTACAGGGAAAATAAAATTTTCAACCTTTATCAGAACATCCTCGATCATTTCCTTAGGGATCCTGAGAGATCTATCGGCTAACTGTAATGTGATCCAGTAGGTTGAAGTTTTTCTAATCCTAGTTGTTCATACACCGAATATGGAAGGATATTCACACTAGCTCCTAGATCTAGCAAGGCCTTTTTTATATTGGTTTCTCCAATAACACAAGAAATTGTTGGAGCTCCAGGGTCCTTATATTTAATTGGCACATGGCTAGATAGGTATGAACTGACACTTGCAGCCAAAAATGCTTTCTTTGGTACATTAGTGGTCCTTTTCCTAGTGCAGAGATCTTTTAAAAATTTGGCATAAGTTGGAACCTGATGGATTATATCTAAAAGAGGAATATTAACTTGGACTTGTTTAAATACCTCTAAAATTTTGTCTAAATGTTCAGATTTATTGGATTTCAGTCTGTTTGGAAAAAGAGCTCTAGGACTTTTAAGTACTGGACTAGGTGAAATTTCAGTTTCTGGTGCTTGAGGTTGAAAGGTAGTAGTTTTAGAAGGTGACTCGGCAGATGAGTCATCTATATCATCAAGTGCAACTACCTTATTGTCTATTTATTTTCCTGATCTTAAGGTATGAATGGCATTTACATCATTAACTTGGTTTCCTTGTTGGGGTCGTGGACCATTTTGGTTCCTAGGATTTGGCTCAGGTTGGCTAGGTAACCTACCATGTTCTCGTTCACTAATGGTCGAAGCCAGCTGACTTACTTGCATTTCCAGACGGGCTATAGCTTGGGTGTTATTATTTATGAGTTGACCCGTGGTTTGCATAAAGCTGGTATGTGTCTTCATCATGGCTTCTAGGCTTTTCTCTAAAGAGGTAATTTTTTGTCATTATCATGGAAGCCTGGCGGGTTGTTCATTACTAGGTTGGACCTTAGATTTTGCTGATTGAAATTTGGATTGCCTACATTAGGATTCTGGGACCATGAGAAATTCGGGTGATTCCTCCAACCTGGGTTATATGTGGGTGCATAAGGATTGTTCAATGGTCCTTGATAGGTGGCATTCACCTGTGCACACTCATTCGAGTAGGAACATTCTTCTAAGACATGGTCTGGTGCATTGCACCCTTTACACATGGGTGCAGATATTTGATTTACATTGGCTGGTCTCTGTAATTCTAAGGCTTCCAATCTACGTGTTAAGGTTGCAATCTTGGCTTCTGATGCTAGGGTTGGTTGAATTTGATGCATTCCTCCTCTTGAAGGTGTAGCTTTATCAGGTTCCCTAGTTGTTTCCCACTGTAAATTTTTCTCGACTAGATCTTCTAAGAATTGCCAAGCTTCAGTAGTTTCTTTGTCCATAAATTGCCTTGGCACATGGACTCTAGCATGGTTCTTGAGTTTGAATCTAACCCCTCATAGATGATCTGGCATAGTCTCCAAGTTTCTATTCTATGGTGTGGGCATTGGGTCAAAAGATTCTTGAAACGATCAAAGTACTTCCAAAATGATTCACCAGCTAGTTGGTAAAATTGATTTATTTCATTCCTAATCCTAGCTGTTTTATGATGGAGAAAATACTTTTTTAAAAATATTCTCACAAAGCCCTCCCAGGTAGTGACAGAATAGTTTGGCATACTATAAAGTCACTTCTTAGCATTGTCCTTAAGGGCAAAGTTGATTAATCTAAGTTTGACCTCATCCTCTGTTAATTGCAGTTTCATGGTTGCACATACCTCCTCAAATTCTCTAATAAATATATAAGCATCCTCTAATCCTATGAATTTTGGAAGCATATTTATGATTTGAGGTTTGATTTCAAAATTGTTAGCTGTGGGTTGTGGCAACCTGATACAAGATGGTTGGATGGAGCCAACTGGATAACAAAATCCTTAAGAGTCATGGGTTGGATTGGTTCAGCCATTGGAACAACAGGAATTGACTCAATTCTAACTAGACGACCTGACACTCTTCTCCACACACGAGGTGTACGGTTCTCGATGTTTATACAATTTTTTTTTTTTAATAAAATTTTTATGTATAAGGAAAAGAAAGAAAAGAGAAAAAGTTCTAAAGAGAAGATCCTAAGGAGTCCTAAATCTAAAGAAAAGTAACCAAATTAATTTAAATTTAAATTTTTTTTTTTCAAACAAGTGAATCAATAAATTAAACTCAATCTATCCTAGGGTTAACCTAAATCTAGACAGCTCCTAACTGTTCCAAGATGACCCTTCAAGCCTTCCAAGTGGAGATTGATCAACTAGTTAGCCAGGTAAGTATAAGAGGTGGGAGGTTCACTCATCGTTGCCTTTCTAGACACCAAACGAGTTGGCCAGGCCAGCAACTGAACCAATTTAACAAACCACCCTCAGGGACTTGCCTAGACACCAACTAATCAAACAACTCAAACTTGGTAGAACTCTTAGGGTTCCTTGTCCTATTGAGCTCGAATTCCTTAAGGTTGACGTCTAATTGATTTTAAGATTAAAAGTCTAGGTAATGCAATATGATGGAGATGGTTTTTGGGCTAAGGAAGGGTAATGAAATCCCCACCTTATCATGTTAATGGGTTGATGCCCTTAGATTAATTATGAAAATGCAAATGCAAATAAACAAGATGACCAAGAATGTAAAAGATTTTAATTTAGAATTTTTTTTTTATTTTGATATTTTACTTCACGATTATGAAATGTCTTTTGTTTTGTTTTATATTTTTTTTTGTGATTAAGTAAATTCAAATGATTAGGTCTAAAAGCAAAAGTAATTAACTAAAAATAATAAAAGAGAAATTAGAAGCATACCTGAGTTTTCCAACAATCACCAACTAAATATAGAAACCTAAAGGAAAAAGAAAGAGAGTTATAAGCACGAAGAACAAATATTTGAAAATAATTTAAAACGCCAAATCCCCGGCAATGGCGCCAAAAACTTGATGTGCAAATCTTAAAATTTGTAAATAAAACTGCAAGCGCACGGTGTGCAGAGTAGCACGACTAGCGAGTACGGGTCGATCCCACAGAGACTTGGTTTAAAAATGATTTTCAAATCTATGCTCAAGCGAGCTTTAACAAACATCGAAAGTCGAAAGTTGTTTGCTAAAGACAATAAGACTAAGGATCTAGGGTTTTTAATCCACTAGATCTAATTAGGAAATTCTACCTAGAATTTTTCTTATTGATCCTAACGACTACTCCTCTTGTCTTTCCCAAGCATAGATTATGAAGGGACTAAGGCCCAACGATAACCCATCAAGATTCTTTACAGGGGAGTAGTAACTAGGATCTCTTAGGATTTTCTCCTCCTATGCACTGAATCAAGCATGAACTATGAAGGGACTCTGACCCAACTGTAGTTCATCAAAAATTCTTGGCAAAAGAGGAAGAAAAAGAAACCCTAAGAAAAAGAAATAACCCTATGTAAAATCCCTACTCATGATCTAGCTTCATCGCAAACCCTAGAAGGGATGCTTAGCTAGACATGATCTAAATCTACTTGCAAAATTTAAATGCAAAAAAATAAACTACCCTAATTTTATAAATTAAACTATCCTAATTGCATAAATTTAAACTGCATAATTTAAACTAACCTAATTGCATAAAATTAAATTGCATAAATTAAACTATCCTAATTGCAAGAAAAATAAATTGCATAATGTAAAGAGATGAAATTGCATAAAAATAAGATTTATATAAAAAAAATTTATTACAAAAACCTCAAAGCTCGAGGCTTAAGAAGAGAGCTAAAAACCCCACTATCTAGGGTTACAAGCTTGATCGGAAGAAAGAATACATAAAACAAGGGCCTTTGGGGGCTTTTTATAGGCATTTGGGGGTTATAAGGTTTTCAAAACTTTAGATGTGGGACTAAGAGGTTTTAGAGGGTTGTTAGGGGGGTTTATGGTGCGTCGATGGGTCCATGGTCCATGCGCCTGTTGCTGTGGACCAGGCAGCTAACCAGATCATCAAATCAGTTGATTTTTGACCAATTTTGATCTGATTTGACTCGGGTTTGACCCAATTGAGTCTTCTTTCTTCATTCTTCAATTCCTGGGTCAATTTAACTCTGTTTTGCATAAAATTTGTGTCGTTGGAATTCTCTTTCCTTGTTCTTTCTATTGATGATCTCTTCTTCTGCAAAATATAATAACAAGTATTAATTTCTTAATAAAGTTAGATAATTTAGATATTAATTGATACTTTTTATGTCAATTTGTGACATAAATCATTTTCGCTGTGCATGCCCACCCTAAAACCCTACATTAATACCTTGCTTGCCCTGAGATATGTGACCATCACATATTTATTTTTTATTCTCATTAACACGATGAACAACATTATTGAGTGATAGAAACATGAGACTATAGTCCTAAAATTTATCGAAAGGAGAGTAACTTTTACTCTCAACATTAATTTCAAAAATATGCCTCAATAGCAAAAGATTTGAAATAATGTTTATGATAAATTTAGGCTCATAACAATGGTCTACTAGTTTCTAAAACCTTGCTAGAAGGTTACATAAGTTCCTACAGCCTCAATATGAATGGACTATCCATCAATGCTAAAAGGTATGTAGTCACCTTACTTCAGCTTCATAGGTTCAGCAACACTTTGCATTAGAAGAACCTATATAAGGTATCACATATCCAAAATTTTAAAGCTGAAAATACTCAAATGATAATTAATTTGTATCTCATACAAATTATTAGCAGATATAAATTTTGAATCTTGCTCCTGCTTCATATTTGCAAGACATTTCTTGCAATTTGTCTCAACATAGCTGTAATGATATTAGATACCCTAGTGAAGACATTCTTCACTTTCTTTTCCTCAACCATTCCATGAAGTTTGTTCAATTTAAAAGAATATCCTATGTAGTGATAATAAAGATGTAAATTTATATATTAGAATATAAAAGGACTACTCATGATGACATATACAAGTTAGACAAGATTTTTATCTAATTATGTCTCCCACTATTTTAACGAATTTTATAGCCCTCAAGAATAAAATCGAGAAACCTTATCATGAAGTTTTTTAGTAGAGTTGAGATCCTAATTCCTCATAAAAAGTCTTGTGGATAGCACAACAAACTCTTATGAGTTCAAGGATAAATAACTCTTTACTAATTACATCTCATGCAACTCTCAACATAACTTTTACCTCTAAAATCTCTATAGCCTTGTGGATAGCACAACAAACTATAGTTTTTGTCAAATAGTACCCTTCAATTCTATACGGTCATACTTGAATAATACTATCCTTGTAGATAGCATAACAAGATAGTACTATCAGAATATACTATAAGCATCACTAAGTCAACATCATACCAATCACTATAGCAAGCCTTATGGATAGCACAACAAACTCACTACAATTTTTGATATACTCTATTGATCTAGTATGAGCTAAGTATAATTAGCTTCATTATGCATCAAGACAGTATCAAAACAGTCCCCACAGCAAGTCTTGTGAATACCATAATAAGCCTACCGTGGTTCTTGAGATAATACTGGCTTAGCATGAAGGAAGGCATGGGTAGTGTTCTTAACACTTCACCATTATGACTTAATATAATTTGAATGAGGGACTTGGGTCTCAAGCACATCCTAAACATATACATACATCATATGCAATTTTAAATTCTAATTTATAAGTACTAGCATGTAAGAGTATATAAAAAAGAAAACAAATAGTTATGGACTTTTGAAAAAATCATTCGAGCCACAGGATGATCTATGGATCTAACCTAGGTGTGTTGTTCCTAGATTGATTTTGATGATTACAAAGCAGATTGAAGGGATACAAATATTTTTATTTGAAAAAGTCTTTATGCTCTTCAGGGGCAAAATCATAATTTTACTAAAATCTTGATTTGATAGTATCATTTGGTAGAACAAATGATTTGTAATCTATTGGTGAAAATTTTATTATTTTTGGAATTATATTTTTGAAGTTATGAATGTTTGAAGTGCATGAGTCGACTCATGAGTCAACTCATGGCAAAATGAGCTGCTTGGCACGCTAAAATTTCCCTTGGCACGCTGGTTTTTTGGCTTGGCACGACCTGTGAGTCGGCTCATGAGTCGACCCACAAGGCATGAGTCGACTCATGAGTCGACTTCTACTGTTTTGGACCAAAATATTCAGAAACCCAAATCTCTGGTCTTTGCAACAGAGGTCGACTCATGAGTCGACCCTGAAGCATGAGTCGACTCATGAGTCGACCTCTACGACGGGAATTGTCTGCAACGACTAGTTTTTTGCCCGTTTTAGTTGCCTTTAATGCTCACTTTAAATGCTCTAACGGCTCTTTTTCTGCCTAAAATGTTTTCCCTTGCTTCTTAAAGCTATAAAAGGTTTCAAAAGGTGAAAAACAAAAAGGGGATCTACAATATACACGAGAGATACAAGGGGATCAACAATACACACAAGAGATATACGAGAGATTTTTCAAGAGGGCATTCAAGAGTATTCAAAGAGAGGGTTTTTCAAGCTAACTTTTCAACCTTGATCAAGAGCTCTTTCAAAGCCTTCAATCAAAGCTCACCTATTCCTCAAGCATTCATTCAACTCTTCATCCACCTTGAGAAAATCCAAAAGGGGATTCTTCATTTGAGTAAAGTGCATTTAATGTTATATTCGCTCATTTAAGGAGCTATTCTTGTACTTATTTATGCTCTAAACTGTCTTACTCTTTGTGAGTAATTGTTCTTATTTTTGGAGGGTTTCCAAAATAAGGGAAGGTTGATCCGAACCTGAAATCGGAGTGTATTGGGTTGGCTTGTACCTGGGAAACAAGTGGACTAGCTTGGGATAGCTAGTGTCGGAGGTTCCGACGTTTGTATTCAGGTTGAATACAAGTATAGTGGATTGGAATTCCCAAGTAGGAGCTTGGGGAGTGGATGTAGGTGCAAGGTTGGCACCGAACCACTATAAATCCTTGTGTTTGTGGTGTGCTTTATTGTTTCTCTTTATTTCTTTATTATATCCTTACATTCTTGCTTTAGATAATTAATCTTGAACTAAAGTCTTTCTCCTCATTCATCAAGCTTTTAACAAATACTTTTCATAAGTAATTAGTTAAGCTTAAATTTTTTAAAACCCAATTCACCCCCCCCTCTTGGGTTGCATAGCTGGGCAACAAGTGGTATCAGAGCCCGGTGCTCTAGCCCTTCTTTAATCTAACAATCAAAGAGCCAAAGATCTATGGCAACCCATGTCGGTACTTCTCTAGCCGAGGGGCAATCTACCAACCGACCTCCACTTTTCAATGGGTCTAATTACACCTATTGGAAAGCTCGGATGAAGATATTCATACAAGCACTCGACTATGATATGTGGAGTATCATAGTGAACGGTCCTCACACACTCACCAAGATTATAGATGGTGAGAAGTCAACCAAATCCGAGAAAGAATGGGATGAGGTTGATAAGAAATTGGCATAATTAAATGCTAAAGCTATGAATGTTCTTTATTGTGCACTTGATGCAAATGAATTTAATCGCATTTCTACTTGTGCATCTGCTAAAGAAATATGGGATAGATTAGAAGTAACCCATGAGGGAACAAATCAAGTAAAAGAGTCTAAAATAAACATGCTTGTGCATAAATATGAATTGTTTAAAATGGAGCACGATGAGTCCATAACTGCTATGTTTACTCGTTTTACTGATATAATTAATGGTTTGAAGAGTCTTGGCAAATCTTATGCTAACAGTGAGCTTGTAAGGAAGATTCTCAGGTCATTGCCAAGAACTTGGGAAGCCAAGGTGACTGCCATCCAAGAAGCTAAGGACTTGAACACTCTACCTCTAGAAGAGCTTCTTGGATCCTTGATGACTCATGAACTTAGCATGAAGCAACATCAAGAGGATGAAGTCAAAAAGAAAAGAACCATTGCCCTCAAATCCACAGCTTCGCCTGATGATGAAACGGATGACACTGAAGATGAAGAACAGGATGAAGAGATGGCACTCATCACCCAGAGATTTAAGAAGTTTCTAAGAAAAAGGAAACAGGGGATGAGAAAGAAGTCATTCACAAAAGGGAAACAAAGCAAAGAGAAAGAGAAAGATCAACCCCTTATATGCTACGAGTACAAGAAGCCGAGACATTTCAAATCCGAATGTCCACAACTGAAGAAAGGTCCCAAAAAGTTCAAAAAGAAAGCAATGATGGCGACTTGGAGTGCGAGTGATGACTCAAGCTCCGATGAGGAAACCTCAACAGAACAAGCCAACCTGTGCCTTATGGCACACGAAAATGAGGTAACTTCTGAATCCCCTAGTGAATTTACTTTTGAAGAATTGCATGAAGCATTCTATGATTTAATTGATGAATTAAAGAAACTAGGGATGAAAAACAAAGAACTGAAATTAGAAAATCAGTCCTTAGTGAAACAAGCTGAAAACCTTTCAATTAAAAAATTCACCTTGATTCAAGAAAATCAAAGCTTAAAGAATGAAATTAACAAGCTGAAACCTATAGTAAATAAGTTCACCTTAAGTTCAAACAAACTAAATATGATTCTTGATAATCAAAAAGCTGTATATGATAAGGCTGGACTTGGCTATAACCCCTTGAAGAAATAAAAATTTCTGAAGAATATTTATGTAAATTATTCAAGTAACAAGTCTACAAATATTACTTGTTTCAAATGTGTAGAATAGGACATAAATCATACACATGCCTTATTAACAAATCTGCAAACACAACTATAAAGAAAATATGGGTTCCAAAAGGAACCATTTTGACTAACCTAAAAGGACCCAAGAAAGCTTGGGTACCTAAGACAGAAACTTGACTTTTGCTTGCAGGTGTGTCTAGCATCCCAAGGAGGAAACAGAAAATGGTATCTTGACAGTGGATGCTCGAGACACATGACTGGTGATGAATCACAATTCATCACGCTTGATGCTAAGGATGAAGGGATGGTCACCTTTGGAGATAATGGCAAAGGAAAGATCATCAGGATAGGTAACATTGGTATCACTCCCTCCAAATACATTAAAAATATTTTGTTAGTTAAAGGTTTAAAGCATAACTTACTTAGCATTAGTCAATTTTGTGATAAAGGGTATAAAGTTATTTTTGAATCATCTGTTTGCATTGTGACTAGTCCTATTAACGATGGCATTAAATTTATAGGACATAGGCATGGCAATGTTTATATGGTAGATTTGAATGATTTAGCCAAATTAGACATGCAATGCCTAGTATCCTTGAATGCTAAAGTTAATGAGACTAGTTGGCTGTGGCATCGTAGACTTGCACATATTAGCATGCATTCTCTTTCAAAATTAATTAAGAAAGAATTAGTTCTTGGTTTGTCAAAACTGAATTTTGAAAAGGATAGAATTTGTGATGCATGCCAATTAGGTAAACAAACTAGAGTTTCATTTAAATCCAAAAATATTGTTTCAACTTCTAGACCTTTAGAGCTCTTGCATATGGACTTATTTGGACCAACTAGAACCACTAGTTTAGGAGGAAAATGATATGGTTTTGTAATTATAGATAATTACTCTCGTTTTACTTGGGTTTTCTTTTTGGCACACAAAGATGAAACTTTTCATATTTTCAGTAAATTTCACCGAAAAGTCACTAATGAAAAAGGGTTTTCAATTCAAAATATTAGAAGTGATCATGGAACTGAATTTGAAAATCAAGACATTGAAAATTTTTGTGATGAAAATGAAATTGGCCATAACTTCTCTGCTCCTAGGACACCCCAACAGAATGGGGTAGTTGAAAGGAAAAACAGAACCTTAGAAGAAATGGCCCGTACCATGCTTTGTGAAAGCAACCTTCCAAGATATTTTTGGGCGGAAGTAATTAACACAGCATGTTACATTTTAAATCGTGCTTTGATTAGACAATTTTTAAAGAAAACCCCCTATGAACTTTGGAAAGGAAGAAAACCAAATATTGCATATTTTCATATTTTTGGTTGCCGATGTTTTGTATTAAATAATGGCAAAGAAAGACTTGGTAAATTTGATGCAAAATCAGATGAAGCAATCTTTCTAGGTTACTCCTCCACTAGTAAAGCATTTAGAGTTTTCAACAAAAGAACTTTAGTAGTTGAGGAGTCCATACATGTTGTTTTTGATGAATCTAATGATCTTCCTTCAAGGAAGAATGAGGGTGTTGATGATGCAGATCCACTAATAGAAGATATGAAGGAGATCACTCTGAAAGATTCAGCAACTCCAGAAGACAAGGATCAAGAAGACAAACAAGATGAGAGAGGTGAAGAAATTCAAGAACAACCTCAAGGTACAAATGACCTACCCAAGGAATGGAGGTATGTTCACAACCACCCTAAGGAGTTAATTATTGGTGATCCTATGCATGGGGTAAAAACCCATTCTTCACTTAGAGATGTAGTTAATCATTATGCTTTTGTATCTCATCTTGAACCTAAAACTTTTGAAGAAGCTGAAAATGATCATAATTGGATTAATGCAATGCAAGAGGAACTTAATCAATTTGAAAGAAATAATGTTTGGACCTTAGTATCAAGACCTAAAAATTATTCAATAATTGGCACAAAATGGGTCTTTAGAAACAAATTAGATGAGCATGGAAATGTAATTAGAAATAAAGCAAGACTGGTTGCTAAGGGATATAATCAAGAAGAAGGAATTGATTTTGATGAAACCTTTGCACCTGTTGCTAGATTAGAAGCTATTAGACTTCTACTTGCATATGCTTGCTTTATGAAATTCAAATTATTTCAAATGGATGTTAAAAGTGTATTTTTAAATGGATATATTGCTGAAGAAGTATATGTAGAACAACCCCCTGGATTTGAAAATCATGCTTTTCCTAATCATGTCTTTAGATTAAATAAAGCTTTATATGGATTAAAACAAGCACCTAGAGCATGGTATGATAGGCTAAGCAAATTTCTACTAAATAATGATTTTTCAAGAGGTAATGTAGATACAACCCTCTTTATTAAAAGAAATCAAAATGATATGCTAGTTATACAAATTTATGTTGATGACATAATTTTTGGGTCTACTAATGAATCCCTTTGTCAAGACTTTGCTAAGCTTATGCAGGGGGAGTTCGAGATGAGCATGATGGGAGAACTCTCCTTCTTCCTCAGACTCCAAATCAAACAATCAAAAGAGGGAATCTCCATCACCCAAAGCAAGTACACCAAAGAACTACTCAAAAGATTTGGAATAGAGAACTGCAAACCAATTGGCACACCAATGAGTCCCTCATGTAAGCTTGACAAGGATGATGAAGGTAAATGTGTAGACTTAAAATACTATAGAGGTATGATTGGCTCATTATTATATTTAACTGCAAGTAGGCCTGATATCATGTTTAGTTTTGTTTATGTGCTAGATATCAATCTAATCCTAAAGAATCTCATTTGAATGCTGTTAAAAGAATCCTTAGATACTTAAATGGTACTCAAACTCTAGGGTTATAGTACTCTAAGGACTCACAAATTGATTTATTAGGATATTTAGATGCTGATTTTGCTGGATGTACATTAGATAGAAAAAGCACAAGTGGAACTTGCCAATTTCTTGGAGTTAACCTAATCTCATGGTTTAGCAAGAAACAAAATTCGGTGGCACTGTCTACGGCTGAGGCCGAATACATTGCAGCCGAAAGTTGTTGTGCTCAAATCTTGTGGATTAAGCAACAACTCAAGACTTTGGAATCAAACTTAATGAAACTCCAATAAGATGTGATAACACAAGTGCCAGAAATCTATCTAAAATTCCAATTCAACACTCAAGATCCAAACATATTGAAATAAGACATCATTTTATAAGAGAACAAGTTCAAAACAAAAATATAATTTTGAATATGTTTGCACTGAAAATCAATTAGCTGATATCTTTACAAAGGCCCTTAGTGAGGATAGATTCTGTGAAATTAGGAGAAATCTAGGAATTCTTGATCCATATGCCTAAATTTTTCTCAATTTTCAAGAATTGATGTCAAAAATTCTTAGAGCTCAATTTCCAACATCTATCCTGGTCCCAAAAGCTCAAGTTTATCATTCTAAATACTTATCTTTGAGCAAAACTCCTTCTCCCAAAATTTCAAATTTTTCTGGAATTTATTCACATTTTTTCTGAATCTCTGAACTTCATGAGTCGACCCCCATGAGTCGACTCAATGGCAAACTTGTTATTTCCTCAAACTTCCCACGGGCTCATTGTTTTTATATGGGATCCTGTTCGTGAGCCGACCCATCCTTTCATCTTCCTCCTTACAAAAGCCGACTTCTCCATTTCCATTTGCTCCAAATCCAAGGATCTAGCTCGAGGCACTTCTCCCTCCTTCTCTCCACCAAAAATCGCCACCTTGGAAAGGGATTTTTGTGCTTTCTCCCATTGTTTGGCACGGTTGGAGCGTGCCCTAGCACTCCACCGTTCTTCCCAAATTCACCTCTTTTCTCCACCAAAATCCCTCCTCACTCTCTTGTGATCCTTCCTCCACTCATTCACTTGTTCCTCCAAGTCTCCTTGCCTGCTACTGTAGTGAATATGGCTCCGAGGATGAAGCTTCCCCAAAGAAGAAAGTCAGTCCGTGAGCTTGAAGAAAATGTCCGAAAGAAAAGGCTAGCTGCTCAGTCTTCTTCTGCTCCCACTCCAGCTTCTGTATCTGCTCAAGGTCCCCCTCAATCCTCCCTAAGCCCCAGTAAGAATCCTCTATCTGATAGAAAAGTTGAAACCGGGAAGAATATAGATTTTCGGTTCTTTGAAAAAGAGGGTTTTACATTTGCAACCAAGATTAAAAACCAAGGTTGGGGTTTCTACTGCTCCCTTAAGGAAGTCACCTATGTTGACCTAGTTAGAGAATTCTACCAGAATCTACATTATGAAATGGGTCAGTGACTTCAACAGTCAAGGGTATTGATATTTGCTTGGATTCTAGTATATTGGGAGAAATACTTCATTTGTCTAGTGAGGGTTACTCTTATATGGAACTCCCAGTTAAAGAAGAGGGGATCAGTGTTATACTAGGGGGAACTTACTCAGGGAGTTTAAATAAATTGGAAGCAAAGATTTTGTCTATTGAGATGAGGATCCTACATCAGATGGTAACGAAGCTCTTCTTTCCTAGGAGTGGTAGGCATGATTTACTTTCCAGCAGAGATGTATGTATCATGTTTCATGTCATCACTCAGACCCCCCTGAACCTCCCTGCACTTATGATAGAGGCCATGAGAGAGACTTTGAACAGATCCAAGGCACACTTGCCTTTTGGTATGGCCCTTACTCGAGTATTTAGGAGGTTTGGAGTTAGCTGTGAGGGGGAGGCTTCTACTAAGCTCTCTCATGTGGACACTTTCAACCAACACACCCTGCACCGAATGGGATTTACAAAGACTGATGGTGGTTGGATCAAGGGCTCTGAAGAGAGAGCTGAGGAGAGAGCTGAGGAGAGAGCTGGGGAAAGAGCTGAAGATAGAGCTGAAGATAGAACTGAAGACAGAGCAGAAGAAGAAGGTCCATCATCTCCTGTCCGTGACTTCAGGGCAGCATCACCAGTTATCCAGTTCATTCCTGATACAGAGGCTGGCCCTTCAGAGTTTACTAGGATGCCCACACCAGTGTATCAGCCAGAGAGCAGAGCACCTCAATCAGAGTTCAGACTGGCTGACGATCAGATCGAGTAGATATCACAGCGTGTGGCCTCTTTGCTATCTAGTCAGTGGAGCAGTACTACTTTTGCACCAGGAGCCACTTCTTCTGATCAGACCATGACTCCCCATATATCCACTGTGTTTCAGATGATATCAGATCAGTCCATCCGGATTCAGCAGCTTGAGGACACCGTCTGGAGACTGACTGGCAGAGTTCTTGACTTGCAGG
>NC_026000.2:107365657-107604545 GCF_000442705.2 Elaeis guineensis | reverse complement strand
AAAGCCCGGCCTCGCTCCCGATCCCTCCTGGATATAAGCGCGCCATACTCCACCCCGGGCATGCAGGGCAGAGAAGCCGGACGGCAGTTCCGGCGGGGTTCCCCACCAGGAAATTCGCAACTACGCCGCCCTCAACGCCTCGAAGGCCCAGGTACTGATGGAGGTCAGGAGCAGCTCCCTAGCCGAGAGGATGCGCACACACCCGGAAGCGCAACCCCAACAAGTTCTGCTCTACCACCGCGACCACGGCCATGACACGGAGAATGCATCTAGCTCTAGGACGAGATCGAGGAGCTCATTCGGCGAGGTCGACTCGACAAATTCATCCGCCGCAGGCCTGAGGGTAGAGGAACCGGCCAAGAGCTCTCCCACCGCCTGAACCGCAGAAAAGGGAGGACCAACCTGGAGACCGACCTCCCATCGGGACCATCGACTCCATCACCGGAGGGCCTCAAGGAGGAGCGAGAAACTGTAAATGTATCACTTACTATTTCACTTTGAATCTACTTTTCTTTCTCCTAACGTGTCCCTCCCACCTAGCGTGGATGTATTATGACTGGATATTCCTCCAAAAATGCAGCCATGCCAGGAACAGGAGGAGAACCTCGTCCTGGCATGAGCAAAGTCAAAGGTCCGATTCTTTTAGATCGGATGGGGGAGAGGCCTTACAATGCCCTAATGTGCCCTCCCAGCCTGTTAGGGACAGGAGGAAATCTCGCCCTAACTTGAGCAAAGTCAAAGGCCCGTTCTTTTAGACCGGATGGGGGGAGAGGCCTTACAATGCCCTAATGTGCCCCCACAGCCCTGTTAGGGACAGGAGGAAAACCTCGCCCTAACTTGAGCAAAGTCAAAGGCCCGATTCTTTTAGACCGGATGGGGGAGAGGCCTTACAATGCCCTAATGTGCCCCACAGCCCTGTTAGGGACAGGAGGAAAACCTCGCCCTAACTTGAGCAAAGTCAAAGGCCGGTTCTTTTAGACCGGATGGGGGGAGAGGCCTTGCAATGCCCTAATGTGCCCCCACAGCCATGTCAGGAACAGGAGGAGAACCTCGTCCTGACATGGGCAAAGTTGAAGGCCCGATTCTTTTAGACCGGAGGGGTGAGAGGCCTTACAGCATCCTAACGCACCCCCACAAGCCAGGCTGGTAACGAGAGGAGAACCTCGCGCCGGCTCGAGCAAAATGGAAGGTCCGGACTCCTATGGGAGCCAGATTCCACGCCAAGGAAGACTTCGCCCGGACTCCTACGGGAGCCGGGTTCGCCGCCAAGAAGATTTCGCCCGGACTCCTACGGGAGCCGGGTTCCGCCGCCAAGGAAGACTTCACCCGGACTCCTACGGGAGCCGGGTTCCGCCGCCAAGGAAGACTTCACCCGGACTCCTACGGGAGCCGGGTTCCCAGCTTCCGCCAAGGAAGGACTCACCCGGACTCCTACGGGAGCCGGGTTCCACCGCCAAGGAAGACTTCACCCGGACTCCTACGGGAGCCGGGTTCCAGCCGCCAAGAAAGACTTCACCCCCAGGATCAGGAGAAAACTTCACCCGGACTCCTACGGAGCTGGGTCCGCCGCCAAGAAGATTCACCCGGACTCCTACGGGAGCCGGGTTCCGCCGCCAAGGAAGACTTCACCCGGACTCCTACGGGAGCCGGGTTCCGCCGCCAAGGAAGACTTCACCCGGACTCCTACGGGAGCCGGAATTCCGCCGCCAAGAAAGATTTCACCCGGACTCCTACGGGAGTTGGGTTCCACCACCAAGAAAGATTTCACCCGGACTCCTACGGGAGCCGGGTTCCGCCGCCAAGGAAGACTTCACCCGGACTCTTATGGGAGCCGGGTTCCTACGCCAAGGAAGACTTCGCCCGGACTCCTATGGAAGTCGGGCTCCATCCGCCACTTCTGCAGCGAGGGTTGATAATGGTGGCGAAACTCGACCGCGTAACAAGGTCGGATGAAAGGAAAGAGCCCCCCCCCCGACGACATCTACGTCAAACAAGCCAAACGACAAGAAAGGTTCAACAGACGACAATATCAGTGCCACACGTGGACAAGGTAACACAAAACGTTTTTTTTTCCATTTCCGATATACGAACTACAAGGCCAGGATGGCCAGGGAAAGAAGGACAAAACGACAAAAGAAAGTAACTACATGATAAGACATAAAGATAAAAGAGCTCTAAGGAGGCCCTGCTCCCTCCGACCTAGGGTTATCACCTCCATCCCTCAACCAGGACTGCCTCAAGTTCTCCATTGCTTTTCTAGTTCTTCCCTCTTCCGCAGCGTATCATGGAGCGCCTGACGAAGTTGCTGGCTCTCAGCCTCCACTTCCCGACGCCGCTTCCGCAAAACTTCGGACTCCGCCTCTGCATCCACGACGCCTTCCACTCAAGTGCCAGTTGGATTTTCACTTGTTGTAGCTCGGCTGTCTTCTCCCCAAGGGAGACAGAAATTCCTTCGACAGTGCCTCTCAGGGCTTGGAGCTCTTCGGTATCTTGGGCGGAGGTAAGCTGTGCCCTATTAACCAGCTGCCTCTGGAGACGAACGACCTCGTCAGCCGCCTTCCAGAATCTCCCTTTGTATTCTTCCACTTGCCGGTGCCAACTGGCCCGCTGCACGTCATGACTCATCTTGGCGTCTTGAAGCTGCTTCTGGAGGTCGGAGACCTTCTGCGACCACTTCTATTCATCATCAACCCGGGCCAAGAGCCGGGATGAGCTTCCTTCCAGATGGTCGATCTTCCTCTTCGCAGCTGATAGTTCCACCTTAAGGGCGCTAATCCTGGCTTCTTGAACCCAAATTCGGTCGCTGGTGCTCTTCTTGCATTCCTCGAGCTCCTTTGTGAAGTTCGCCTTCCTCCGGCTGTAATCCATGATTGCCTTCACTTGGAGACTCCTAAAGTGGGCGGCCTCAGCGGCGGCTTCGGAATGGCATTCTCTCGACTTGCGGAGCTTGCCTTCTGACTTCTTCAACTTCTTCGTTAGGTGGAGGACCTCCTTTTTCAGCCGCTGGATAGTTGATTTCAGCGGGACCCCCAGGGGCAAGGGGAGTGCTTCAGCAGGGCACTGCCATTGGAAGGTGCAAGCGTCAAAGATCGACTCATTACAAGAAAAAAAGCAGAAAGGAGGAGGAGAGGGAAGGAGCGGCCATCCACAACAAGAAATTCAACTTTATTGATTGAATAATTTTGAAGACAAACAGAAAGGAAATATGGCGACAAAACAAGGGCGCAAGATCAGAGGTCTCAGACCTCAGGGCAGGAGGTGGAGAACTCAGCGCGGGGGGTGCGACTGCGGTGGTGGCGGACGAAGGGCCGGCCTCATCTTCAGACTCCTCAAGAAAGCCGAGATCGAGGTCGGGGTATCTACTGGCCACCTTTTCTTGACAGAGCTCGAACCCCTTAGTGAACGCCTCCTGGCCGAACTGGACGTTCAGTTCCCTCATCTCCGTGGAAGCCTTGAACTCCTCCACTGCAAGGGCCCTGGCCTCCGAGACCAGAATCGGAGTTTACTCGACCAAATGGGCGACCTCGGCCTCCGCCTTCCTCACCGACTCCTCCAAGATTCGTCTCTTTTCTTCCCGGGCTTGTCTCTCCTCTTCCCGGGCTTGCCTCGCTCTCTCCAGGGCCTCCTGGAGGGCGGCTACTTCGGCCGTCTTCGCTTGGAGGCGAGCAACCTCGGCCTGGCGGCATTCCTCCGCCTGAAGGAGGTCCCTTCTCATGCGGCTCATCGCCTCGACATAGGCGAAGAGCTGGTGCCCAATCTGCGAGGACGGATAGAGAATTACAACAAAGGTCGAGTGACTGTGCAGATAAACATCCGCCTACCTCGAGGAAGGACCCCAATGAGTCCCAGGCCCGCTGCTCGGGATCGGCGCGGTCGATCCTCTCCATGACATCGGATAGGATGCAGCCATCGAGCAGCCACCTGATCAGGTCCTTGTCGTTGAAGGGGTTCTCCGATCCCCCCTCGGAGCAGACGGACTCATCTGCAGCAGCTTGGTGGCTGCTCGCCCTGCGAGCCACCGATTTCCTCCTCCTCCCGCAGCGGGCACCTCCGTGGGGCGAACCTCTAGAGCGAGAGCCCCAGTCGGTGGGCTCCTCGAGGAAGCCCGGGGGGCCGCTGGCTCGACATCTGAAGGAATGTCGATGGCCGGGGCTGCCTGGACGGGCGCAGCCAAGCTCGTCTCCTCCGCCCTGGCCCTCTTCGCCGATCCGGAGGCCGTCGCGCCCTTCCTCTTCTGAGCTCTCATTCCCTTGGCAAGCATCCACGTTGCTTCGGCGTCCATTGCTAAAAAAAAAAAAAAAAAAAAAAAAGAGAAAAAAGAAGAGAGAAAGAAAGAGAAAGAAAAGAGCGGGAAGGAAAAAGTAAAGAAGAAGAGGAAGGCAAGAAAAGAAAAGATAAGTACTTGCTGGATCCTGAGGGCTCAGGCCGATATTGAAAAGAAGTTGCTCCCTCAGAAGATTAGGAAGGGAAGGAGCGGGATAAGTTAGGAGCTTCTGGGCGGCCTGAAGGTCGTCCTCCCCCAGGCTGGGAGCCCGACGGATGGAATCCCTCAGAGACCCCCAAGGGGGCAGGCCCAGTTCCAGGGTCGGACAGTAGACAAAGAGAAATTTCCCCTTCCAATTGTGAATCGAAGAAGGGGCGCCCTTCAGCAACCCCTTCTTGCCGAACTGGGGGGAGAAGTACCACCAGTCCTTCACCGAAGGATGGCGTTTGAAGGTATAAAAATGCCTGAACAAGGAGAGGGACGGTTGGACCTCGGCTATGTGACAGAGAGAGAGAAATCCTATCAAAAACCTAAAGGAATTCGGGGCCACGGAGGCGAGAGAAATGTCCAAGAAGCGGAAGAAGGCAGCAACAAAGACAGGAAGCGAAAGCTGGAATCCGGCACGGAACGCTTCCTGATACAAACAGAAGCGACCGGGAGGAGGAGCGCTGGCCCGGTCAGAGGGGCCAGGTAGCTCCAGGTCGTACTCCGGAGGAACCCCATACCGAACCCTTATCAGAAGGAGTTCATCCGAAGTCGACGAGCATGGAATTACGCCCGGTGCGAAAATCGGGCAAGGCCCAGCCCCGGATGCGGGTTCGTCCGTAGAGACAGGGACCTGGGGGTTTGAAGCAGAAGAACTCTCAGAACTGCCGGGAGCAGAAGAGTTAGAGGACATTTTGAGCAGTTTCAGAGGGAGAACCTAAAGAACCCTAAAAAGGTAGGCTGAAAGGGGAACGAGATGCCGAAGGCTAACTCGGAAGGAGGCACAAAAGTAATGAAGAGAGGAGAAGCCCCTAGGCGGTGAGAAGAAGGTTGGCACTAACCTATATTGCTCTGGGGACCTGGGGAGCGAGAAACGGGAGGCGCCTACGGCTCGAGAAGACGTTCACAAGAGCAGGCTCTCGAAGAGAAGACAGACACCAAGCGAAAACTCAAGAATGGAGTAGGACACCTGAAGGGGGGAGGACGGGTTTAAATAGACCCTGGGATCCGGTGCCATAATGATCGCGAATCCCTCTGGCCAGTCCGCATCCGACACGTGTCCCACTCCCCCTGGCAGACGGCTAAAAGTGGCTGACGGTTGGCAGGATCATAATTACGTCGTACCTAGGCCAGTGTACCTGCAGGATTTTCGAAGCATCCCCTCGTACCACTCCAATTCGAAAAGACTCCGGCACGCGCTCATTTAATGCCAAAATATGTGGAGGCGGCAGTGCGCAGGATTCGAAGGGACGGTTCCGGCTGTACTTATCTCTCTCTCTGTGTACTTCCTTCACTTGAAATTCAAACTCGGAAGTAGGGGGACTGGTGTTGGGTATAAAATACCCACAATCGAAACCCTCGACGGAATCGGCAACAGCACAGCTCCGCCCGGACTCCTACGGGAGCTGGGCTCCGCCGCTGACATCAGAACAGCTCCGCCCGGACTCCTACGGGAGCCGGGCTTCACCGCAACATCAGAACAGCTCCGCCCGGACTCCTACGGGAGCCGGGCTCTGCCGCCGACATCAGAACAGCTCCGCTCGGACTCCTACGGGAGCTGGGCTCCACCGCCGATATCAGAACAGCTCCGCCCGGACTCCTACGGGAGCCGGGCTCCGCCGCAACATTAGAACAGCTCTGCCCGGACTCCTACGGGAGTCGGGCTCCACCGCAACATCAGAACAGCTCCGCCCGAACTCCTACGGGAGCCGGGCTCCGCCGCCGACATCAGAACAGCTCCGCCCGGACTCCTACGGGAGCTGGGCTCCGCCGCCGACATCAGAACAGCTCCGCTCGGACTCCTACGGAGTCGGGCTCCGCCGCAACATCAGAACAGCTCCGCCCGGACTCCTACGGGAGCCGGGCTCCACCGCCGACATCAGAACAGCTCCGCCCGGACTCCTACGGGAGTCGGGCTCCCCCGCCGACATCAGAACAGCTCCGCTCGGACTCCTACAGGAGCCGGGCTCCGCCGCCGACATCAGAACAGCTCCGCCCGGGCTCCTACGGGAGCCGGGCTCCACCGCCGACGTCAGAACAGCTCCGCCCGGGCTCCTACGGGAGCCGAGCTCCACCGTCGACATCAGAACAGCTCCGCCCGGACTCCTACGGGAGCCGGGCTCCACCGCCAACATCAGCTGCAGCACAGCTCCACCCGGACTCCTACGGGAGCCAGGCTCCGACATCGACTGCAGCACAGCTCCGCCCGGACTCCTACGGGAGCCAGGCCCCGCTCTCAGTATCAACTGCTGGTAAGCTCTGTCCGGATTCCTACGGGAGCCGGACTTCACCTCTAACTTTGATTGCTGGTAAGCTCCGTCCGGACTCCTACGGGAGCTGGACTTCACCTCTAACTTTGATTGCAGAGGACTCCGCCCGGACTCCTACGGGAGCCGGGTTCCGCCCGCAACTTTAGCTCCGAGAGGGCTCCGCCCGGACTCCTACGGGAGCCGGACTCTGCCTCCGACATCAGCTACAGAGCAGCTCCGCCCGAACTCCTGCGGGAGCCGGGCTCCGCCTCCGACATCAGCTACAGAGCAGCTCCGCCCGGACTCCCACGAAAGTCAGACTCCGCCCACGGCCCCAGCCACCAGGAAGACCTCTCCCGGACCTCTACAGAGGTCGGGCTCCGACCGTCTCCGAGCTTCAATCAACAGATCCGCGCCCCCTGGCAAGCCACCAAAATGGCCACGACCCTGCTCCACTTCCTGTGACGGGTTCCGCACAGATCCATCATTCCCTGACAAGCCGCGGTAACCGTCGCCGCCCTGCTCCACTTCCTGCGGTGGATTTCGCACAGCTCCACTACCCCCTGGCAGGCCACGATAATGGCCACGAACCTGCTCCACCTCCTGCGACGGATACCGGGCGATTCTCCCATCCGCTGGCAAGTCATGACAACGGGCGCTGCTCCACTCCCTGCAACTGATTCCACGTGGCGAGCTGCGGTGATGGCCACGATTCCACTCCACTACCTCTCGCAATAAATTTTCCTGACCACGGGCGGCCCACTACCAGACGGTTACAGGTGTCGCCATCAATCCGTTGCCCCCTCTGCCTATAAAAGTGGGGACTCAGATACGTTATTCTCTAAGCTCATTTTCTTATCTCAAAACTCTGCTAAATTCTCCGTTCGAGCACTCCATTCTTGTCGAGGCAGAGAACTGACTTGAGCGTCGGAGGGTCTTGCCGGAGCAACCCCACCTCCGGTTTAGACTTCCTTTGCAGGTCCCGGCGGCGACCGCGGCTTCCCCGACTCCAGCTTCTCCGACGCAAGCAGATTTTTGCACCAACACATAACTTACTTAGCATTAGTCAATTTTGTGATAAAGGGTATAAAGTTGTTTTTGAATCATCTGTTTGCATTGTGACTAGTCCTATTAACGATGGCATTAAATTTATAGGACATAGGCATGGCAATGTTTATATGGTAGATTTAAATGATTTAGCTAAATTAGACATGCAATACCTAGTATCCTTGAATGCTAAAGTTAATGAGACTAGTTGGCTTTGGCATCGTAGACTTGCACACATAAGCATGCATTCTCTTTCAAAATTAATTAAGAAAGAATTAGTTCTTGGTTTGCCAAAACTGAATTTTGAAAAGGATAGAATTTGTGATGCATGTCAATTAGGTAAACAAACTAGAGTTTCATTTAAATCCAAAAATATTGTTTCAACTTCTAGACCTTTAGAGCTTTTGCATATGGACTTATTTGGACCAACTAGAACTACTAGTCTAGGAGGAAAACGATATGGTTTTGTAATTATAGATGATTACTCTCATTTTACTTGGATTTTCTTTTTGGCACACAAAGATGAAACTTTTCATATTTTCACTAAATTTCACCGAAAAGTCACTAATGAAAAAGGGTTTTCAATTCAAAATATTAGAAGTGATCATGGAACTGAATTTGAAAATCAAGACTTTAAAAATTTTTGTGATGAAAATGGAATTGGCCATAACTTCTCTGCTCCTAGGACACCCCAACAAAATGGGGTAGTTGAAAGAAAAAATAGAACCTTAGAAGAAATGGCCCGTACCATGCTTTGTGAAAGCAACCTTCCAAGATATTTTTGGGTGGAAGCAATTAACACAGCATATTACATTTTAAATCGTGCTTTGATTAGACAATTTTTAAAGAAAACCCCCTATGAACTTTGGAAAGGAAGAAAACCAAATATTGCATATTTTCATGTTTTTGGTTGCCGATGCTTTGTATTAAATAATGGCAAAGAAAGACTTGGTAAATTTGATGCAAAATCAGATGAAGCAATCTTTCTAGGTTACTCCTCCACTAGTAAAGCTTTTAGAGTTTTTAACAAAAGAACTTTAGTAGTTGAGGAGTCCATACATATTGTTTTTGATGAATCTAACGATCTTCCTTCAAGGAAGAATGAGGGTGTTGATGATGCAGATCCACTAATAGAAGGTATGAAGGAGATCACTCTGAAAGATTCAGCAACTCCAGAGAATGAGGATCAAGAAGACAAACAAGATGAGAGAGGTGAAGAAATTCAAGAACAATCTCAAGGTACAAATGACCTACCCAAAGAATGGAGGTATGTTCACAACCACCCTAAGGAGTTAATTATTGGTGATCCTATGCATGGGGTAAAAACTCGTTCTTCACTTAAAGATGTATTTAATCATTGTGCTTTTGTATCTCATCTTGAACCTAAATCTTTTGAAGAAGCTGAAAATGATCATAATTGGATTAATGCAATGCAAGAGGAATTGAATCAATTTGAAAGAAATAATATTTGGACCTTAGTATCAAGACCTAAAAATTATTCAATAATTGGCACAAAATGGGTCTTTAGAAACAAATTAGATGAGCATGGTAATGTAATTAGAAATAAAGCAAGACTGGTTGCTAAAGGATATAATCAAGAAGAAAAAATTGATTTTGATGAAACCTTTGCACCTGTTGCTAGATTAGAAGCTATTAGACTTCTACTTGCATATGCTTGCTTTATGAAATTCAAATTATTTCAAATGGATGTTAAAAGTGCATTTTTAAATGGATATATTGCTGAAGAAGTATATGTAGAACAACCCCCTGGATTTGAAAACCATGCTTTTCCTAATCATGTCTTTAAATTAAATAAAGCTTTATATGGATTAAAACAAGCACCTAGAGCATGGTATGATAGACTAAGCAAATTTTTACTAAATAATGGTTTTTCAAGAGGTAATGTAGATACAACCCTCTTTATTAAAAGAAATCAAAATGATATGTTAGTTATACAAATTTATGTTGATGACATAATTTTTGGGTCTACTAATGAATCTCTTTGTCAAGACTTTGCTAAGCTTATACAGGGGGAGTTTGAGATGAGCATGATGGGAAAACTCACCTTCTTCCTCGGACTCCAAATCAAACAATCAAAAGAGAGAATCTCCATCACCCAAAGCAAGTACACCAAGGAACTACTCAAAAGATTTGGAATGGAGAACTCCAAACCTATTGGCACACCAATGAGTCCCTCATGTAAGCTTGACAAGGATGATGAAGGTAAATGTGTAGACTTAAAATACTATAGAGGTATGATTGGATCATTATTATATTTAACTGCAAGTAGGTCTGATATCATGTTTAGTGTTTGTTTATGTGCTAGATATCAATCTAATCCTAAAGAATCTCATTTGAATGCTGTTAAAAGAATCCTTAGATACTTGAATGGTACTCAAACTCTAGGGTTATGGTACTCTAAGGACTCACAAATTGATTTGTTAGGATATTCAGATGCTGATTTTGCTGGATGTAAATTAGATAGAAAAAGCACAAGTGGAACTTGCCAATTTCTTGGAGTTAACCTAATCTCATGGTTTAGCAAGAAATAAAATTCGGTGGCACTGTCTACGGCTGAGGCCGAATACATTGCAGCCGGAAGTTGTTGTGCTCAAATCTTGTGGATTAAGCAACAACTCGAAGACTTTGGAATCAAACTTAATGAAACACCAATAAGATGTGATAACACAAGTGCCATAAATCTATCTAAAAATCCAATTCAACACTCAAGATCCAAACATATTGAAATAAGACATCATTTTATAAGAGAACATGTTCAAAACAAAAATATAATTTTTGAATATGTTTGCACTGAAAATCAATTAGCTGATATCTTTACAAAGGCCCTTAGTGAGGATAGATTCTGTGAAATTAGGAGAAATCTAGGAATTCTTGATCCATATGCTTAAATATTTTTCAATTTTCAAAGAGTCGATGTCAAAAATTCTTAGAGCTCAATTTCCAACATCTATCCTAGTCCCAAAAACTCAAGTTTATCATTCTAAAAACTTATCTTTGAGCAAAACTCCTTCTTCCAAAACTTCAAATTTTTCTAGAATTTATTCATATTTTTTCTGAATTTCTGAACTTCATGAGTCGACCCCCATGAGTCGACTCAATGGCAAACTTGTAATTTCTTCAAACTTCCCACGGGCTGATTGTTTTTATATGGGATCCTGTTCGTGAGCCGACCCATCCTTTCATCTTCCTCCTTCCAAAAGCCGACTTCCCCATTTCCATTTGCTCCAAATCCAAGGATCTAGCTCGAGGCACTTTTCCCTCCTCCTCTCCACCAAAAATCGCCACCTTGGGAAAGGGATTTTTGTGCTTTCTTCCATTGTTTGACACGGTTGGAGCGTGCCCTAGCACTCCACCGTTCTTCCCAAATCCACCTCTTTTCTCCACCAAAATCCCTCTTCACTCTCTTGTGATCCTTCCTCCACTCATTCACTTGTTCCCCCAAGTCTCCTTGCCTGCTACTGTAGTGAATATGGCTCCGAAGATGAAGCTTCCCCAAAGAAGAAAGTCAGTCCGTGAGCTAGAAGAAAATGTCCGAAAGAAAAGACAAGCTGCTCAGTCTTCCACAGCTCCCACTCCAGCTTCAGTGTCTGCTCAAGGTCCCCCTCAATCCTCCCTAAGCCCCAGTAAGAATCCTCTATCTGATAGAAAAGTTGAAATCGGGAAGAATATAGATTTTCGGTTCTTTGAAAAAGAGGGTTTTACATTTGCAACTAAGATTAAAAACCAAGGATGGGGTTTCTACTGCTCCCTTAAGGAAGTCACCTATGTTGACCTAGTCAGAGAATTTTATCAGAATTTGCATTATGGGAGTGGGTCAGTGACTTCAACAGTCAAGGGTATTGATATTTGTTTGGATCCTAGTATATTGGGAGAAATACTACATTTGCCTAGTGAGGGTTACTCTTACATGGAACTCCCAGTAAAAGAAGAGGGGATCAGTGTCATACTAGGGGGAACTTACTCAGGGAGTTTAAATAAATTGGAAGCAAAGATTTTGTCTATTGAGATGAGGATCCTGCATCAGATGGTAACGAAGATCTTCTTTCCTAGGAGTGGTAGGCATGATTTACTTTCCAGCAGAGATGTTTGTATCATGTTTCATGTCATCACTCAGACCCCCCTGAACCTCCCTGCACTGATGATAGAGGCCATGAGAGAGACTTTGAACAGATCCAAGGCACACTTACCTTTTGGTATGGCCCTTACTCGAGTTTTTAGGAGGTTTGGAGTTAGCTGTGAGGGGGAGGCATCTACAAAGCTCTCTCATGTGGACACTTTCAACCAACACACCCTACACCGAATGGGATTTACAAAGACTGATGGTGGTTGGATCAAGGGCTCTGAAGAGAGAGCTGAGGAGAGAGCTGAGGAGAGAGCTGAAGACAGAACTGAAGACAGAGCCGAAGAAGAAGGTCCATCATCTCCTATCCATGACTTCAGGGCAGCATCACCAGATATCCAGTTCATTCCTGATACAGAGGCTGGCCCTTCAGAGTTCACCAGGATGCCCACACTAGTGTATCAGCTAGAGACCAGAGCACCTCCATCAGAGTTCAGACTGGCTGATGATCAGATCGAGCAGATATCACAGCGTGTGGCTTCTTTGCTATCTAGTCAGTGGAGCAGTACTACATTAGCACCAGGGGCCACTTCTTCTGATCAGACCATGACTCCCCACATCTCCACTGTGTTTTAGATGTTATCAGATCAGTCCATCTGGATTCAGCAGCTTGAGGACACCGTCTGGAGACTGACTGGCAGAGTTCTTGACTTGCAGGGGCAAGTCCTAGCATTGGCCCATCCTCAGCCACAGGAGTCCACTATTGAGGTCACAGACCTCACTGCAGAGGCTGGCAGGCTCAGAGGTGCACTGGAGGGTGGATATGAGTTACTGAGGAGAGAGATCCAAGGTCGAGTGAGCATGCATCCACTCAGTTCACTGCTCTACTTCAGTCTGTTTCCAGAGCACTGAACGTACTTGATTCCATCAGACCCACCCTTTCTGTTCAGTCCTTAGCCTCTCAGCGTTCTCAGCCTCCCAGTTCATCTCGCTCTCCTGCTCGTGCCAGAGGCAGACGGGGTAGAGGACGCACTTCTGATCGAGATCCATCAGCTCCTCATCCCATATCTGATGACTCCGATCCATGACTTGTCATGATCATTACTAGATCCTAGGTGTTAGTGTCTTGTTCTAGGATCTGTATTTTGGGGCCTTGTATTGACAATTAGCTGGTTGACTTTTATTTTATGAACTATGTATTGAAACAATTATGGTTTTATGATATCATCTTTTACTTATATTTCTACCTTTTGTAATGATGTCGATCATATGTTTCTTGTTGAAATATTATCTTCTCTTTGTTGTTGTTTGCTGTTAATAATTGCTGTATTAAGGGGAAGCAAACATCAATGATAAACTCTAAAGGGGGAGAAATTAAAGAATGTTTCAGAAAAAGGAGGAGTTAACCATGTTTGATGATGTCAAAAAGGGAGAGAAATTAAATAAAAAGCAATCCATCAAAAGCAAAACTATAAATTATGAGCAATTAAAGAAAAAGCAACCCATCAAAAGCAAAACTACAAATTATGAGAAATTAATGAATGAATTGGAGAATTTAAAGAACAATATCAAAAGTAAAATGCTAAGTACAATGCAAATAAGTAACTTTTAAATTTATTCTTTACATATGCTCTGATTTGCTTTAAAAATTTAAATATGCTCTGATATACTTTAAAATTTCAGCTTGCTCTGATACATCTTTTGAAATTTTATTTGCCTTGATACATCTTAAGAAATTTAACTTGCTCTGATACATTGAAAATTTTTTTTCTGATACATTGTAAAATTATTTTTCTTGCTCTGATACATTGCAAATTTTTTTTTTTCTCTTGCTCTGACACATCTTAAACTTAAAATACTCTAATACACTTTCCAAATCAACTCTTAAACATGTTTTGGCATACATAATTATTTTTGCTCTGATACTAAAACTAAAATCAAATGAGAATGAGCAAATTTTCAAAATACAGCTTACTCTGATAACAAAAATAAATTTTCTGCTCTAACACCAAAATCACATAATCAAATGAGCATATCTTCAAATCTTTAAGCAAATGGGCAAACTATTTATGCATATGACCATTTGTATCACATGCCAAAAGAATCATACTCTTTTCAAGCATATGCATCTATAATGCATTCTTTTAAAATTCATGATTCACATAAATGCTTTTGTTCAAATATTTTGTCATCATCAAAAAGGGAGAGATTGTTGCTCCTAGATTGATTTTGATGATTACAAAGCAGATTGAAGGGATACAAATATTTTTTATTTGAAAAAGTCTTTATGCTCTTCAGGGGCAAAAATATAATTTTATCAAAACCCTGATTTGATAGTATCATTTGGTAGAACAAATGATTTGTGATCTATTGGTGAAAATTTCATTATTTTTGGACTTATATTTTTGAAGTTATGAATGTTTGAAGTGCATGAGTCGACTCATGAGTCAACTCATGGCACAATGAGCTGCTTGGTACGCTGAAATTCCTATTGGCACGCTGGTTTTCTGGCTTGGCACGACCTGTGAGTCGACTCATGAGTCGACCCACAAGGCATGAGTCGACTCATGAGTCGACCTCTGCTAGTTTGGGCCAAAATTTCCAGAAACCACATTTCTGGCTGTTGCAACAGAGGTCGACTCATGAGTCGACCCCTGAAGCATGAGTCGACTCATGAGTCGACCCCTGCGATGGGAATTGTCCGCAACGACTAGTTTTTAACCCATTTTAGTTGCTTTTAATGCTCACTTTAAGTGCTCTAACGGCTCTTTTTCTGCCTAGAATGTTTTCCTTTGTTTCTTAAAGCTATAAAAGGTTTCAAAAGGTGGAAAACAAGGTAGATATACACAATATACACAAGAGATTTTGAAAGAGAAAAGTAAGAGCATTCAAGAGGGCATTCAAGAGCATTCAAAGAGAGGGTTTCTCAAGCCAACTTTTCAACCTTAATCAAGAGCTCATTTAAAGCCTTCAAGAAGCCTTCAATCAAAGCTCACCAACTCCTCAAGCGTTCATTCAACTCTTCATCCACCTTGAGGAAATCCAAAAGGGGCTTGTTCATTTGAGTAAAGTGTATTTAATGTTATATTCGCTCATTTAAGGAGCTATTCTTGTACTTATTTGTACTCTAAACTGTTTTACTCTTTGTGAGTAATTATTTTTGTTTTGGAGGGTTTCCAAAACAAGAGAAGGTTGATCCGAACCTGAAATCGGAGTGTTTTGGGTTGGCTTGTACCCAGAAAATAAGTGGACTAGCTTGGGATAGCTAGTGTCAGAGTTTTTGACGTTTGTATTCGGGTTGAATACAAGTATAGTGGATTGGAATTCCCAAGTAGGAGCTTGGGGAGTGGATGTAGGTGCAAGGTTGGCACCGAACCACTATAAATCCTTGTGTTTGTGGTGTGCTTCATTGTTTCTCTTTAACTCTTCATTATATCCTTGCATTCTTGCTTTAGGTAATTAATTTTGAACTATAGTCTTTCTCCTCATTCATCAAGCTTTTGACAAATACTTTTCATAAGTAATTAGTTAAGCCTAAAATTTTTAAAACCCAATTCACCCCCCCTCTTGGGTTGCATAGCTGGGCAACACTGGTCCAAGACATGAGTCAGTTTCTCGGAACCCAGAATAATTGTGTAGTTCCTCAACCAGTCCTTGAAATTAGGTCCAGTCAATCTATGGGTCTCTAGTATTTTGGTCAGGGGGTTGGATGCAGACTTGTTTCCTGTAGAGAGTCAAAAGTTTCTAGTTAGATTTTGTAATCAAACTTAACCAATTTATTTAGGTATTTTATTTTTAAACAAATTAGGCTCCCACTATTTTTTCAGATCCCTACACTCCCTAGGTAGAGATGTGAAAATCTTTATGATTAGTGATTTCTAGTGGGTGGTGCGGTCTCACCGACTGGCTCACCACCTCACCTAACAGTTATTGATGATGAGTCAACCAATGAGTGGACAACTCTTGTCCAATGATTCTCTAATCATGGTGAACCCAAAACTTGGTCTCTAATTCATAAAGCTCACCGTGCCTGGAATATTGCTCCAATCCTTAGTTAAGTCAGACCCACCATTTACACGAATTAGATTCCTGATTGGGTCCCTCACTGTATCCAGAATATTGAGCACAACCCATCCTCTAATCCATAGCATCCAATACCTAATGGACATGGTTGCGTCTTTCCGACGCAACTGAGCCACTGTAACCAGTTGAGAATAATCAACCCCAAAAAGAGCCCGCACATCCAAAATGATGGAAGACCTTAGACTTAATATTTTCTTAGGGAGATTTGATTTAGGTCTCATTAAACTTGTGTTGCCCAGCTATGCAACCCAAGAGGGAGGGGTGAATTAGGTTTCTAAAAATTTTAGGCTTAATTAATTACTTATGATGAACAAAACAAAGACTTTAATTCAATATTAATTACCAAAAGCAGGAATGCAAGGATATAATAAAGAAATAAAGAGAAACAATAAAGCACACCACAAACACAAAGATTTATAGTGGTTCGGTGCCAACCTTGCACCTACATCCACTCCCCAAGCTCCTACTTGGGAATTTCAATCCACTATACTTGTATTCAACCCAAATACAAAACATCAAAAATTCTGACACTAGCTATCCCAAGCTAGTCTACTTATTTTTCGGGTACAAGCTAACCCAAAACACTCCGATTTCAGGTTCAGATCAACCTTTCCTTGTTTTGGAAATCCTCCAAAAACAAGAACAATTACTCACAAAGAGTAAGAAAATTTAGAGCACAAATTAATACAATAACAGCTCCTTAAATGAGCGAATATAACAATAAAAATACTTTACTCAAATGAAGAAACCCTTTTTGGATTTTCTCAAGGTGGATGAACGCTTGAATGAATACTTGAGTAGAGGATGATCTTTGATTGAAGACTTCTTGAAGGCTTTGAAAGATCTCTTGATCAAGGTTGAAACAATAGGCTTGAAAGATCCTCTCTTTGAATGCTCTTGCTTTTCTCTTTCACAATCTCTCTTGTATATTGTGGATCCTCTCTCCTTTTCTTTTGGATATTTCGTTGATCTCTGGCTTTCTCGTGTAGATTTTGGATCCTTTTGTATATAGGTTTGATCTCTTCTTTTTTTGATCTACAATTTCTTTCACCATTTGAAATATTTTATAGCAATAAGAAATAAGAGAAAATAATTAAGGCAGATAAAGAGCCGTTAGAGCAATTTTAGGAAGCATAAAAGATAATTAAAACGGGCAAAAAAATAGCCGTTGCTGATATTTTCCGTCGCAGGGGTCGACTCATGAGTCGACTCATGCTTCAGGAGTCGACTCATGAGTCGACTTCTGTTGCAACAGCCAGAAAATGAGTTTCTGCAACTTTTGGCCTAAAACTGCCGGGGTCGACTCATGGGGGTCGACTCATGCCTGGGGGTCGACTCATGAGGGTCGACTCACAGGGTGTGCCAACAAAAAATCTGGGTGCCAATCAGCTCATTGTGCCATGAGTTGACTCACGGGTCGACTCATGATTTTCAAACATGCATAACTTTCAAAATATAAGTCCAAAAATAATGAAATTTTCACCAATAGATTACAAATCACTTGTTCTACCAAATGATACTATCAAATCAGGATTTTAGCAAAATTATAATTTTGCCCCTGAAGAGCATAAAGACTTTTTCAATTTAAAATATTTGTATCCCTTCAATCTGTTTTGTAATCATCAAAATCAATCTAGGAGCAACAATCTCCCCCTTTTTGATGATGACAAAATATTTGAACAAAAGCATTTATGTGAATCAATAATTTCAAAAGAATGCATTATACATTTATATGCTTGAAAAGAGTAAGATTCTTTTGGCATGTAATATAAATGATCATATACAAAAATAGTTTGTCCATCTTCTTAAAGATTTGAAGATATGCTCATTGGAATATGTGATTTTGGTGTTAGAGCAGAAAACTTATTTTTGTTATCAGAGCAAGTTGTATTTTGAAAATTTGCCTATTTTCATTTGATTTTAGTTTTAGCATCAGAGCAAAAATTAATTATGTGCTTTAATTGCTTTTGATACAAAAAATAATTATGTGTGCCAAAGCATGTTTAAGAGTTGATTTTGAAAGTGTATTAGCTCATTTTGAGTTTAAGATATATCAGAGCAAGAGAAAAATAAATTTTGCAATGTATCGGAGCAAGGAAAACAATTTTACAATGTATCAGAGAAAATTTTATAATGTATCAGAACAAATTTTATGATGTATCAGAGCAAGTTAAAAAAATTTTAAGATGTATCAGAGTAAGTTGGAATTTTGAAGTATATCAGAGCATATTTAAATTTTTAAAGTAAATCAGAGCATATGTAAAGAAGTAATTTAAAAGTTACATAATTGCATTGTACTTAGCATTGTACTTTTGATATTGTTCTTTAAATTCTTCAATTAATTTCTCATAATTTGTAGTTTTGCTTTTGATGGGTTGCTTTTTCTTTAATTGCTCATAATTGAATTGCTTTTTGTTTAATTTCTGTTTGATGCCAAATTTCTCATAATTTAGGGTTTTGCTTTTAGGGTTTTGCTTTTGATGAGTTACTTTTTATTTAATTTCTCCCCCTTTTTCTCATAATTTAGGGTTTTGCTTTTAATGAGTTACTTTTTTGTTTAATTTCTTCCTCTTTTTGACATCATTAGACATGGTTAACTTCTCCTTTTTCTGAAACATTCTTTAATTTCTCCCCCTTTAGAGTTTATCACAGATGTTTGCTCCCCCTTAATATAGCAATTATCAACAGCAAACAACAACAAAGAGAAGACAATATTTCAACAAGGAGAATATATATATAACCAAAATATGATCAACATCATTACAAAAGGTAGAAATATAAGTAAAAGATGATTCCATTAAAATCATAATTGTTTCAATACATAGTTCATATTATAATAATCAACCAGCTATTTGTCAATACATGGCCCCAAAATACAGATCCTAGAACAAAACACTAACTCCTAGGATCTAATAATGATCAAGACAAGTCATGGATCAGAGTCATCAGATATGGTATGAGAAGCTGATGGATCAGAAGTGCGTCCTCTACCCCGTCTGCCTCTGGCACGAGCTGGAGAGCGAGATGAACTGGGAGGCTGAGTACGCTGAGATGCTAAGGACTGAACAGAAAGGGTGAGTCTGATAGAATCAAGTACGTTCAGTGCTCTGGAAATAGATTGAAGTAGAGTAGTGAACTGAGTGGTTGCATGCTCACTCGATCCTCGGATCTCTTTCCTCAGTAATTCATATCCACCTTCTAGTGCTCCTCTGAGCCTGCCAGCCTCTGTAGTGAGATCTGTGACCTCAATAGTTGACTCCTGTGGATTAGAATGGGCCAAAGCAAGGACTTGCCCCTGCAAGTCTAGAACTCTGCCAGTCAGTCTCCAGACTGTGTCCTCAAGCTGCTGGATCCGGATGGACTGATCTGATATCATCTGAAACACAATGGAGATGCGGGGAGTAGTGGTCTGATCAGAAGAGGTGGCTCCAGGTGCAAAAGAAGTACTACTCCACTGGCTAGACAGCAAAGAAGCCACACGCTGTGATATATGCTCGATCTGATCGTCAGCCAGTCTGAACTCTGAATGAGGTGCTCTGCTCTCTGGCTGATACACTGGTGTGGGCATCCTAGTAAACTCTGAAGGGCCAGCCTCTGTATCAGAAAAAAAATTGGGTATCTGGTGATGCTGCCCTGAAGTCATGTACAGGAGAAGATGGACCTTCTTCTTCTACTCTGCCTTCGGTTCTGTCTTCAGCTCTATCCTCAGCTCTTTCTTCAGAGCCCTTGATCCAACCACCATCAGTCTTTGTAAATCCCATTCGGTGCAGGCTGTGTTGGTTGAAAGTGTCCACATGAGAGAGCTTAGTAGAAGCCTCTCCCTCACATCTAACTCCAAACCTCCTAAATACTCTAGTAAGGGCCATACCATAAGGCAAGTGTGCCTTGGATCTATTCAAAGTTTCTCTCATGGCCTCTATCATAAGTGCAGGGAGGTTCAGGGAGGTCTAAGTGATGACATGAAACATGATACATACATCTCTGCCAGACAGTAGATCATGCCTACCACTCCTAGGAAAGAAGAGCTTTGTTACCATCTGATGCAGGATCCTCATCTCAATAGACAAAATCTTTGCTTCCAATTTGTTTAAACTTCCTGAATAAGTTTCTCCTAAAATAATTCTGATCCCCTCTTCTTTTACTGGGAGTTCCATATAAGAATAACCTTCACTAGGCAAATGTAATATTTCTCCCAATATACTAGAATCCAAGCAGATATCAATTCCCTTGACTGTTGAAGTCACTGACCCATTTCCATAATGTAGGTTCTGGTAGAATTCTCTAACTAGGTCAACATAGGTGACTTCCTTAAGGGAGCAGTAGAATTCCCATCCTTGGTTTTTAATTTTGGTAGCAAAAGTAAAGCCCTCATCTTCAAAGAACCGAAAATCTATATTTTTCCCGGTTTCTACTTTTCTATCAGAAAGAGGATTCACACTGGGGCTTATGGAGGATTGAGAGGGACCTTGAGCAAATACTGAAGTGGGAGCAGTGGAAGACTGAGCATGCCTTTTCTTTCGGATAATTTCTTCAGGCTCACGGATTGACTTTCTTCTTTGGGGAAGTTTCATCTTCAGAGCCATATTCAATATAGTAGCAGACAAGAAGACTTGGAGGAACACGTGAATGAGTGGAGGAGGGATCACAAGAGTAAAGAGGAATTTTGGTGGAGAAAAGAAGTGGATTTGTGAAGATCGGTGAAGTGCTAGGGAACGTTCCAACCGCGCCAAACAATGCGAGAAAGCACAAAAAATCCCTTTCTAAGGTGGCAATTTTTGGTGGAGAGGAGGAGGGAGAAGTGCTTCGAATTGGATCCTTGGATTTGGAGCAAAAGAATTGGAGAAGTCGGCTTTTGGAAGGAGGACGATGAGAAGATGAGTCGTCTCACAAACAGGGTCCCTTATAAATACAATGAACCCGATGGAAGTTGGTGGGATTTACAAGTTTGCCATTGAGTCGACTCATGGGGGTCGACTCATGAAGTTCAAAAAATCAGGAAAAATGTGAATAAATTTCAGAAAAATTTGAAATTTTGGGAGAAGGAGTTTTACTCAAAGATAAGTTTTTAGAATGATAAACTTGAGCTTTTGGGACCATGATAGATGTTGGAAATTGAGCTCTAAGAATATTTGACATCAATTCTTAGAAATTGAGAGAAAATTTAGGCATATGGATCTAGAATTCCTAGATTTCTCTTAATTTCACAGAATCTATCCTCACTAAGGGCCTTTGTAAAGATATCAGCTAATTGGTTTTCAGTGCAAACATATTCAAGAATTATATTTTTGTTTTGAACATGTTCTCTTATAAAGTGATGTCTTATTTCAATATGTTTGGATCTTGAGTGTTGAATTGGATTTTTAGATAGATTTATGGCACTTGTGTTATCACATCTTATTGGTGTTTCATTATGTTTGATTCCAAAGTCTTCGAGTTGTTGCTTAATCCACAAGATTTGAGCACAACAACTTCCGACTGCAATGTATTCGGCCTCAGCCGTAGACAGTGCCACCGAATTTTGTTTCTTGCTAAACCATGAGATTAGGTTAACTCCAAAAATTGGCAAGTTCCACTTGTGCTTTTTCTATCTAATTTACATCCAGCAAAATCAGCATCTGAATATCCTAATAAATTAATTTGTGAGTCCTTAGAGTACCATAACCCTAGAGTTTGTGTACCATTTAAGTATCTAAGGATTCTTTTAACAGCATTCAAATGAGATTCTTTAGGATTAGATTGATATCTAGCACATAAACAAACACTAAACATGATATCAGGCCTACTTGCAGTTAAATATAATAATGAGCCAATCATACCTCTATAGTATTTTAAGTCTACACATTTACCTTCATCATCCTTGTCAAGCTTACTTGAGGGATTCATTGGTGTGCCAATTGGTTTGCAGTTCTCCATTCCAAATCTTTTGAGTAGTTTCTTGGTGTACTTGCTTTGCGTGATGGAGATTCTCTCTTTTGATTGTTTGATTTGGAGTCCGAGGAAGAAGGTGAGTTCTCCCATCATGCTCATCTCGAACTTCCCCTGCATAAGCTTAGCAAAGTCTTGACAAAGGGATTCATTAGTAGACCCAAAAATTATGTCATCAACATAAATTTGTATAATTAGCATATCATTTTGATTTCTTTTAATAAATAGGGTTGTATCTACATTACCTCTTGTAAAATCATTATTTAGTAGAAATTTGCTTAGCCTTTCATACCATGCTCTAGGTGCTTGTTTTAATCTATATAAAGCTTTATTTAATCTAAAGACATGATTAGGAAAAGCATGATTTTCAAATCCAGGGGGTTGTTCTACATATACTTCTTCAGCATATATCCATTTAAAAATGCACTTTTAACATCCATTTGAAATAACTTGAATTTCATAAAGCAAGCATATGCAAGTAGAAGTCTAATAGCTTCTAATCTAGCAACAGGTGCAAAGGTTTCATCAAAATCAATTCCTTCTTCTTGATTATATCCCTTAGCAACCAGTCTTGCTTTATTTCTAATTACATTTCCATGCTCATCTAATTTGTTTCTAAAGACCCATTTTGTGTCAATTATTGAATAATCTTTAGGTCTTGATACTAAGGTCCAAACATTATTTCTTTCAAATTGATTAAGTTCCTCTTGCATAGCATTAATCCAATTATGATCATTTTCAGCTTCTTCAAAAGTTTTAGGTTCAAGATGAGATACAAAAGCACAATGATTAACTACATCTCTAAGTGAAGAACGGGTTTTTACCCCATGCATAGGATCACCAATAATTAACTCCTTAGGATGGTTGTGAACATACCTCCATTCCTTGGGTAGGTTATTGTACCTTGAGGTTGTTCTTGAATTTCTTCACCTCTCTCATTTTGTTCGTCTTCTTGATCCTTGTCTTTGGAGTTGCTGAATCTTTAGAGTGATCTCCTTCATACCTTCTATTAGTGGATCTGCATCATCAACACCCTCATTCTTCTTGAAGGAAGATCGTTAGATTCATCAAAAACAACATGTATGGACTCCTCAACTACTAAAGTTCTTTTGTTGAAAACTCTAAATGCTTTACTAGTGGAGGAGTAACCTAGAAAGATTGCTTCATCTAATTTTGCATCAAATTTACCAAGTTTTTTTTGCCATTATTTAATACAAAACATCGGCAACCAAAAATATAAAAGTATGCAATATTTGGTTTTCTTCCTTTCCAAAGTTCATAGGGGGTTTTCTTTAAAAATTGTCTAATTAAAGCACGATTTAGAATGTAACATGCTGTGTTAATTGCTTCCGCCCAAAAATATCTTGGAAGGTTGCTTTCACAAAGCATGGTACGGGCCATTTTTCTAAGGTTCTGTTTTTCCTTTCAACTACCCCATTTTGTTGGGGTGTCCTAGGAGTAGAGAAGTTATGGCCAATTCCATTTTCATCACAAAAATTTTAAAATCTTGATTTTCAAATTCAGTTCCATGATCACTTCTTATATTTTGAATTGAAAATCCTTTTTCATTAGTGACTTTTCGATGAAATTTAGTGAAAATATGAAAAGTTTCATTTTTGTGAGCAAAAAGAAAATCTAAGTAAAACGAGAGTAATCATCTATAATTACAAAGCCATATCGTTTTCCTCCTAGACTAGTGGTTCTAGTTGGTCTAAATAAGTCCATATGTAAGAGCTCTAAAGGTCTAGAAGTTGAAACAGTATTTTTGGATTTAAATGAAACTCTAGTTTGTTTACCTAATTGGCATGCATACAAATTCTATCCTTTTCAAAATTCATTTTGGCAAACCAAGAACTAATTCTTTTTAATTAATTTTAAAGAGAATGCATGCTAATATGTGCAAGTCTACGATGCCACAGCCAACTAGTCTCATTAATTTTAGCATTCAAGGATACTAGGCATTGCATGTCTAATTTGGCTAAGTCATTCAAATCTACCATATAAACATTGCCATGCCTATGTCCTATAAATTTAATGCCATCGTTAATAGGACTAGTCACAATGCAAACAGATGATTCAAAAACTACTTTATACCCTTTATCACAGAATTGACTAATGCTAAGTAAGTTATGCTTTAAACCTTTAACTAATAAAACATTCTCAATGTATTTGGAGGGAGTGATACCAATGTTACCTATCCCTATGATCTTTCCTTTGCCATTATCTCCAAAGGTGACCATCCCTCCATCCTTAGCATCAAGCGTGATGAATTGTGATTCATCACCAGTCATGTGTCTCGAGCATCCACTGTCAAGATACCATTTCCTGTTTCCTTCTTGGGATGCTAGACACACCTGCAAGCAAAGGTCAAGTTTCTGTCTTAGGTACCCAAGCTTTCTTGGGTCCTTTTAGGTTAGTCAAAATGGTTCCTTTTGGAACCCATATTTTCTTTGTGTTTGCATATTTGTTAATAAGACATGTGTATGATTTATGTCCTATTCTTCCACATTTGAAACAAGTAATATTTGTAGACTTGTTACTTGAATAATTTACATAAATATCCTTCAGAAATTTTTGTTTCTTCAGAGGTTTATAGCCAAGTCCAGCCTTATCATATATAGCTTTCTGATTATCAAGGATCATATTTAGTTTGTTTGAACTTAAGGTGAACTTATCTACTATAGGTTTCAGCTTGTTAATTTCATTCTTTAAGTTTTGATTTTCTTGAATCAAGGTGGATTTTTCAATTGAAAGTTTTCAGCTTGTTTCACTAAGGATGATTTTCCAATTTCAGTTCTTTATTTTTCTTCCCTAGTTTCTTTAATTCATCAATTGAATCATAGAATGCTTCATGCAATTCTTCAAAAGTAAATTCACTAGTGGATTCAGAAGTTACCTCATTTTCGTGTGCCATAAGGCACAGGTTGGCTTGTTCTGTTGAGGTTTCCTCATCGGAGCTTGAGTCATCACTCGCACTCCAAGTCGCCATCATTGCTTTCTTTTTGAACTTTTTGGGACCTTTCTTCAGTTGTGGGCATTCGGATCTGAAATATCCCGGCTTCTTGCACTCGTAGATATAAGGGGTTGATCTTTCTCTTTCTCTTTGCTTTGTTCCCTTTTGTGAACTTCTTTCTCATCCCCTGTTTCCTTTTTCTTAGAAACTTCTTAAATTCAGGTGATGAGTGCCATCTCTTCATCCTGTTCTTCATCTTCAGTGTCATCCATTTCATAATCAGGCGAAGTTGTGGATTTGAGGGCAATGGTTCTTTTCTTTTTGACTTCATCCTCTTGATGTTGCTTCATGCTAAGTTCATGAGTCATCAAGGATCCAAGAAGCTCTTCTAGAGGTAGAGTGTTCAAGTCCTTTGCTTCTTGGATGGCAGTCACCTTGGCTTCCCAAGTTCTAGGCAATGACCTGAGAATCTTCCTTACAAGCTCACTGTTAGTATAAGATTTGCCAAGACTCTTCAAACCATTGATTATATCAGTAAAACGAGTAAACATAGCAGTTATGGACTCATCATGCTCTATTTTGAACAATTCATATTTATGCACTAGCATGTTTATTTTAGTCTCTTTTACTTGATTTGTTCCCTCATGGGTTACTTCTAACCTATCCCATATTTCTTTAGCAGATGCACAAGTAGAAATGCGATTAAATTCATTTGCATCTAGTGCACAATAAAGAACATTCATAGCTTGGCATTTAATTGTGCCAGTTTCTTATCAACCTCATCCCATTCTTTTCGGGTTTGGTTGACTCCTCACCATCTATAATCTTGGTGGGTGTGTGAGGACTGTTCACTATGATACTCCACATATCATAGTCAAGTGCTTGTATGAATATCTTCATCCGAGCTTTCCAATAGGTGTAATTAGACCCATTGAAAAGTGGAGGTCGGTTTGTAGATTGCCCCTCGGCTAGAGAAGTACCGACATGGGTTGCCATAGATCTTTGGCTCTTTGATTGTTAGATCAAAGAAGGGCTAGAGCACCGGGCTCTGATACCACTTGTTGCCCAGCTATGCAACCCAAGAGGGGGGGTGAATTGGGTTTCTAAAAATTTTAGGCTTAATTAATTACTTATGATGAACAAAATAAAGATTTAATTCAATATTAATTACCAAAAGCAGGAATGCAAGGATATAATAAAGAAATAAAGAGAAACAATAAAGCACACCACAAACACAAGGATTTATAGTGGTTCGGTGCCAACCTTGCACCTACATCCACTCCCAAGCTCCTACTTGGGAATTTCAATCCACTATACTTGTATTCAACCGAATACAAAATGTCGGAAACTCCGACACTAGCTATCCCAAGCTAGTTTACTTGTTTTCCGGGTACAAGCTAACCCAAAATACTCCGATTTCAGGTTCGGATCAACCTTTCCTTGTTTTGGAAATCCTCCAAAAACAAGAACAATTACTCACAAAGAGTAAGAAAATTTAGAGCACAAATTAATACAATAACAGCTCCTTAAATGAGCGAATATAACAATAAAAATACTTTACTCAAATGAAGAAACCCTTTTTGGATTTTCTCAAGGTGGATGAACGCTTGAATGAATGCTTGAGAAGGGAATGATCTTTGATTGAAGACTTCTTGAAGGCTTTGAAAGATCTCTTGATCAAGGTTGAAACAATAGGCTTGAAAAATCCTCTCTTTGAATGCTCTTGCTTTTCTCTTTCACAATCTCTCTTGTATATTGTGGATCCTCTCTCTTTTTCTTTTGGGTATTTCGTTGATCTCAGGCTTTCTCGTGTAGATTTTGGATCCTTTTGTATATAGGTTTGATCTCTCCTTTTTGATCTGCAATTTCTTTCACCATTTGAAGCATTTTATAGCAATAAGAAACAAGAGAAAATAATTTAGGCAGATAAAGAGCCGTTAGAGCAATTTTAGGAAGCATAAAAGGCAATTAAAACGGGCAAAAAACTAGCCGTTGCTGATATTTTCCGTCGCAGGGGTCGACTCATGAGTCGACTCATGCTTCAGGAGTCGACTCATGAGTCGACTTCTGTTGCAAAGACCAGAGAATGAGTTTCTGGAAATTCTTGGCTCAAATCAGTAGGGGTCGACTCATGAGTCGACTCATGCCTTGTGGATCGACTCATGAGTCGACTCACAGGTCGTGCCAAGCCAAAAACTAGCGTGCCAAGGAAATTTTTGCATGCCAATCAGCTCATAGTGCCATGAGTTGACTCATGAGTCGACTCATGTACTTCAAACCTTCATAACTTCAAAAATATAAGTCCAAACACAATAAAATTTTCACCAATAGATTACTAATCATTTGTTCTACCAAATGATACTGTCAAATTAGGATTTTAGTAAAATTATGATTTTGCCCCTGAAGAGCATAAGGACTTTTTCAATTTAAAATTATTTGTATCCCTTCAATCTGCTTTGTAATCATCAAAATCAATCTAGGAGCAACAACCATTCATAATGATATCACAAATTTTTTTTTTTTACTAAAAAATTTAACCATCCTTGGTCAAAAGATTTATAGAAATAATATTCATAAGAAAAGATGGATAATAATGACAATCATCTAAAATAATGACATTTGAATTAAGAACAAGCTGAACTTTTTTATAGCTAGAACTGGAACAACTCTTCCATCTCTAATATTCAGGAATTGTTCGCTCTTCTCAAATTTCTACTAATCTGAAGTCCTTGCAATGAATTGTAGATATGAATCAGACTTTCAGTATCCAATATCCAGATAGTAGTATCATAAATAGAAAAATTACAAGATATTATCATATAAGTACCTTACCTAGCAATTTTTTGCTGATTTCTCATCCTAGATCTGTTCGGATCAAGAAAAGCTAGATATAGAGGATAATTCCTCTTCCAGTGCCCCAACTTCTTACAAAAGAAGCATTCTGCCTAACTATAATTTGCCTTAGATTGGTTAGTTCCATTGGACTTAGAAGCCCTAGCACGATACCACTGCATCATACTTGTCTTTCCTCTCTCAGAGGATCGATGCCCTATTTAGGACAAATCCTCAAGTGTGTCAAAGGACTTGTTCAACCTTTGAAGCATTTCTTTTGACTGAGCATCAATAAATTTATAACTAAATTTATCAATCATAGTAGCTCTTATTATGCAATGTACTGTCGTATAATTATTGAGCCACTTCTGATAAATTCTTTAACCATCGCATCTGCATTGGAAGCTAGTATTTTTGGTACTGGATCCATAATCACATATAAAATCTGGTAGTGTTCAAGAACTATTCTCAACTTTCAATACCAATTATCGTAATTTGGTCCTATAAGCTTATCACTGTCCAATAGTGAGCGGAGCGACAAATTACTAGCCATGACTGAAAGAAAAATAAAAGATCTATTAGTATATAAATTATTTAATTCTAAAGACTTAGATTTTAGTCTAAAAGTTCTCCCACTATTTTATTCGAATTGATAGTCTCTACCTTTAATTTGAAGAATTATCTTAATTTCTTAATGAGTACTAGAATTCACATAAACTGCACACGAGGGTCCGACTTTGGTCGGCCAACCCATATGCATCTACGGGTACATTCTTAACCAATTATTTTTCCAAACAACTTCTAGTAATTAATTTTGTTTCAGATTTTATTTCAATAGGTTAGGGCCTCTTCTAAAAGTCCTGGTTAGGTCCAACCATTAACATGATCATGCTAAGCCCTTTTAACCAACAAATGATCGGGTCCGACTTTGGTCAGCCAACCTAACCACTCATCAGAGAGACACGATTGAGTTATCATATTGTAAATGATAATTTCAATAGCAAGTAAGCATCAAACTTTTGGCCTCCAATGATTATCAAACTAATGGATCCATTATCATCCAACTTAATGGAAGGCTATGATCTAGTTATCTTCATAACTAACTTATTTTATGGACCTAATAATTTAGAAGATTAGGTTAATGATTTGAGAACGTATTGACCGATGCATCTTAAATCCTCCCACTGACTTCACCAAGGTATGAAAAGGACTAGACAAGCTGGTCCTTTGGACTGACTAGTCTAAATCCTCCTACTGACTTCATCAAGTCATGAAGAAGACTAGAGACAAGCTGGTCCAAGGGCACCTAAATCAATCAAACTGATGTAATGACTTGAGAATGAGAGAAGAGATAGACCAGCAGTCAAAAGTTCTCCCACTGACTTCACCAAGTCATTGAATTGGACTGGAGACAAGCTTGGTCAAGGGACACCTTTATCAATCATACTGATTTATTTTAATAGCATGGGTCAGCTCAAATCAATTAGTGATCTAACACTACAAGAAATTTAGTTTTTTGTGACAAGCAATGTTGTCACTAAATTTGGAATATTGTCACTGATGAATTTCTCTGACAACAAACTATTGTCACTAGCCGGTCGCAATTGCTTCATCGCTAAAACCATTTATGACAACTTAAATTTCTTGTCACTGAATCATTTTTTTTCTATGATAATAGAGCTTGTCACTTAATGTACTTTTTGCTGTCACCAATACAATGAAATGGGCATGCCTTGAAGGATCTTGTGACAATAGTAAATCTATTTAGAGACGAGTTCTCTTATTGCAGAAAAGTCTTACAGAGACAAGAGTTTCACTTGTCACTGAAAATAAAATTTGTGACAACTTAACTTGTCACAGAAACAAATCATTCTTGTCACAATGCAATAACGTAAATTAGTTTTGGGACAATAATGACTCTGTTTAGTGATAAAGTTTCTTGTCACTGAAATAGCTTAAAGTGACAAGAACTTTTGTTGTCATGGAAAATCTCATATGTGATAACTTGTTATTGTCACTAAAATTTAGTGTACCATTCTTTTATGACAATTTATGACTACAAAAATTCATCTCATTCACAAGCAAACTAAGAATCCAAATACATCTTTCTCAATGTTTGCATTTCAGTAGATATCCAAAATAAAAATCACAAGATAGTACCAGTAGTTCATAAGCACTCCATATGCTATTTAATTGATCAAAACCAACAGTACATGATCCAAGACATCCAAAGAATTTTCAATTTCACTGTTTGGAATTCGACAGGATATCAAAAATTAATTTAAAAAAAACACTGACTAGTACCTATAGTTCATAAGCACCCTACATTCTACTTAACTGATCAAAACTAACAGCCTATGACATCCATATTTTCAAATTGAAGCTAGTTGATGTACTCCCATAATGCCAACAGAAGTAGCTGCCCATATTATTCCTGCATATAAACAAGGTTTGGATTAGCAAATGATTGGCTAGAATAAAGTTTTAATTAATTAAAGTCTAGCAACCTCTAGATAAGAAACAGATTATCCACTAAAAATTTTAAAAAAAAAATAAGGCAACTTTTTTTGCATATAATTTGTAAATTTATACCTCATATTGAAAAGTTGAGACAACAAGAAAGGTTTTCAATCCATGTTTTCAATGGATTACACAAGAAATGAGCTCAGGTATGTTAGCAATTAAACTTCTAAAATAAAAAATTAAAAAAAAAGAATTGACTATATATTAAGAATCTCAATTCAAAATTGTCATTCCTAGAATTATAAAAAATTATGGATCTCACACTCTTAGAATGCAGCACTGTACCTTAGTATACTATAGCTGATTGGTTGTTGTTTATATTCCTCTCTTATAGATCATTGAAAATAAGAAAAAAAAATATCATATTTAACTTTTCTACTTTCTTAAAAGTAAAAAATTCTTACTTGGTCAAGGTTCATGCATTGAGGAAGATGAAGCTCTTGATTGGGAGAAAATTTCAAAAAAGGTAGCAAAGTGAGCTTGGATCATAGCATTAACTTTTTCATTAACTTGTTCCTCCATTTGAGCTTGAATCTCAGCTCTAACCTCATCTTGCAATTGAGCTCGAACGTCTTCTCTAATGCTATCCACCAACGATTCCTTAGCTTGTTCGACAGCTCTTTGTACCTCTTCTTGCACATTTTCATTATACCTAACTCTCTTAGATGGTGCCTTCTTTCCAACACCTTTGCCATGAAAATAACCAGACTTTTGGCCAAGTACTTGCAGTAATATGTCATCACGAGTCATTTGGGATTCATTCTCTTGTGTTTGTTGAACAACCTCCTCAAGTTGTTCCTGCAATAGATTATCAAAGATTAGATGCCAAAATAATGCATAATGAATTTTAAGAACAATAAGAAAAGTTTTTTAACTAACATGGATCTCCTTGGATTTAGGGTCAGACCATACTAATTCTCCTTCTTTATTTTTCTTAGTGTGCTGAATCAACCAAACCTGATCTGGAGGTGCTTTTTCACCTATTTCTAGGTCCCTCTGAAATGAATCACAAAAAAATAAGTGTTTTATTTAGAAGTTCCTAAAACTATGTTAAATCTTCAATTTATTCTAAAAACTTACAGTTGATTCTTCAACTTCAGCATAAGATCGGGTGCCACATGTATGCTTAGTAACTAGCTTTGCCCTATTTGCTGCATTTCGCTTGCTTACTTTCTACAAACAATTGATACATGCATCTAACATCATCTATAAATCCAAAATGATGATGTATATATTTTAAATATAAATTAAATTTTAATTTGCAAAAACCTGAAAAGCATCAGAGCTGAAGTATGCCATCATATATTTCCAATCTTCTGGAGTAACATCTTCAGGAATATTAGCCAACCTCTCCTCATCAATTCTAAATTTCTTATATAAATCATGCAAGTGATTTCTCTGATCTCTATAAAGTCGTTGCATGGTGGCTAAGACAAAAGCACATAAACGATATTCATTCCTATCATCTTCCATCTTAAACTTCTCCTAGAAGACACAAACAATGTAAATTGTATGTTAATATATATAAATAGAAATAAACAAGACACTAAAATCAATCATAAATATTTAATTTACCTTTACTTGTAGCCACATTCGCTCACCTACTCTATTTGCCACATCTGGCCAATTTTTTGCAGTTAATGGAGCTTGTGTCCTGACAACATAACCTCAAAAATTGACAATATCTCTAGCATTTTCTCCTACAGCTCTCAGTATATCATGAGGGATGCTAACTTTCAATGGTCCATTCTTTGTTCTCATATCAACCTTAATACATTTGTAACGCCCACGCACATTCTTACTTGAAACAGTTGCTATAGAAAATAAATTACAATTAGTATAACTAAATTTAAGTAGAATAAATTAAAAGTTTCAGCTATAAATAAAATATTATTATACCAGCATTACTACAATGACTAGAAACTCTTGGTTGAGTTTGAAGTTGCTGTCCATGGGATTGACTTTGCTGCAATTCAAGCATCTGGTCTTGGTGTTCATTTGTCTGCTGGTTTTGTTGGTCCCAAAGTTGTGCCTCTTCTTGTGATTGATTTCGCCGCAGCCTTTCTCGATGAGGTGATGTAACTTCATTTGTTTGAAATCTTATATCAATAACAGGGCGTTATCCTCATCCACCAATTCGTGCACCTCTTCCTCTACATCTAACCATTTTCTAATAAAAATAATAAGCAAGCTTTTTAGTAAAAGTTCAACTAATTATCAGCAACATCTACTAAATGCACAAAAAAATATGAATATACCATCAGAAGATACAAAAATAACATGAACACAATAAAATGATTTAAATTAAAATACCTGTTGGTCATCACATAATGTTTCTTCTTCCAACATGACAAAAAATAAAATTTTAATTACAAATAGGCTAATCATCAGGACTATATTCATCAGAACTGTATTCATCATGGTTGTTTTGATCATCATCTGTTTCGCTTTCAGCTTCTTCTTCTATCTCATCATCATTAATAAAATCATCTAATGTCAGATTCTCTCTATTTGTGTCATTGTTGGGTGAAAAGCTTTGTGGTTGAAGATCATCTCGATGTAGCACTCCTATCAACTCATCATTGTTCATGACTTTGCCATATTAAAAATTTTGTTCTTGTTCCTCTTGTTGGTAGACATTATCTTCGATCAAACTATCATCATCATCATCATCATCTACATCATTATCTACAGATGGCATATCATAAGCATCATGTGGATAAGTTTTTACCACAACAAGCCAATTGCTATCAACTAAATCTTCTACATAGAACACTTGTTGAGCTTGAGAAGCCAACACAAAAGGCTCACTGGTGTTCAAAGATCCATGGATATTTATGCTTATATATCCATAGTTGTCAACCCTATATCCTCGTCCCAATCGGCCAACATCCCACCAGTGACATTTGAAAAGAACTACTTTTTTATTTCCCACATACAACAATTCAAAAATATCTTCCAACACTCCATAGTATTCTTTATCAGCAGATGTATCATCTCCTTTTACAAGCACTCCACTATTCTGACTTTTTCGCCCAATTGCACGATCTCTTGCATGAAATCTGAATCTATTGACAATGTAAGTTCCATATCTATGAACTATTTTGAACGGTCCAATAGCCAAGCTTAGAAGATCTTCACTTGCTTTGCCTTTAGCTTTAAGCTTTGAAACCTATTTAAGATTAATAAATTAAGCCATTATTAGCATAAATAAAAGTAACTTAAAGTATTTACCTATATTATATGATACCTACACGTTCATAAAACCAATCTGAAAATTCCTTGTGATGTCTAGCCAGGACATTTCTTGAGCTCGCCTCTTCCAATTCTTTTTTATGCTCCCTATGAATGACATAATTAATCAATAATAAAGATGATTGAAGTAGAAACAAAGTTCTTTGAAGATTTTCATAATAACAAGATTTTGTTCTTACTCAATATATGGCCAAACTTCCTCACAGTTTCGAAGAACATATGCTTGAGCTTGTGTAAACTCCTGAGCATTAAGCTCATAAGACTTAAAAGCTCCTTTTGCACAGCCATCTTTGGCAACCTGTAAAAGCTCCTTGTCACATCCAGGATACAAATTTTTATCGGTATCTTTAAGCAACCTGTAAAAGGCTGCTGCTTCCGGATTTGGTTCTTGGGGTTCATATCCTTCATTCACATCATCTCTTTCAACATCAGTATTTATGAAAGCACATGCATCATGAACCATTCCAATTAAGTCATCATAATCTGTATTTTCTTCCTCATCTAAATTGTCTCTACTATTAGCATTGCATTCCTCTAAATTTTCCTCAATTGTCTCACCATGATAAACCCAATGTTTATAACTTTTCATAATTTCATTTCGGATCAAGTGAGCCCTCACTTCATGTCGGCCCTTAAAGACTATATTCTATACTTAGTACAAGGACATCGTATTCTATCACTAACAGTTGGCTAACCAAAAGCAAAGTTAAGAAACGAATGGACTCCATTTATATATTCCATACTTGCTCTGTCATTAAGTTTCATCCAGTTCTTATCTGACATTATGTCCTGCACATTATAATAGACAATAAAATAATATCAACTATAATAAAATGAGTTGTTATGGTAAAACTACAATCAGCAGGTAGCGTAAGAATTAGAAAGATAATTGAACATAGAAAATTGAGGTTCGTAAGATGCTTATTTTAACAACAAATATATAATTTAAAGCCCTGTATACAGTAGTTCATATTCATATCATCAATAGAACAGAGCTCCATAAATTGAATCGAAAAGTTTCAAAAAAAATTATTCTGGCCCCATATGAGAGTTCAGAAAGGTGGAAATTAGCCTACTGTAAGTCTCACACCATGGATTCAGTATCATATTCATATGGATAATATCCATAAGCCAATTCATGAAGGAAATGAAGAGGTATAAATCAAAAGTTTGAGTAGGCCAAAGAGTTCAAACCAAGGGGGAAATGGGATCTAGACAAAAATACACAACCATCCTTGCCATGCTCGATTTTAAACTAGCTAAACGAATTAGCACCCAGTCCTTTCTGTCACTAGCTTGATCTGTTATTTATATTTCTCTTTTCAGAATAAAGGTGTCATGAAGAAGTGTTGTGGGTGATGTATGATGGTGAGCGAAAGCTATAAGGGAGAAAGAAAGTCTACAAATAATTTCCTCCATTGGTTTTGCTTTGCTTGTAAGCTAAGGGAGCAAGAAAAGTTTACTTCAAAAAAAAACAAAAGGGAACAAGGAGAGTGTGCCAAATCATCATTTGCTTCACTTGTATACAATCATACCTGCAAACATATTATAAATACAGAGGACAACCAAATAAGATTTGTAATCAAGGTTTATGTAACCATTTTTTATGAGGTGTCCATGCTAATAAATCACTTCCCAAAGTAGGTTAGGGAAGGATTTGGGCCCAAATATCTCATAAAACAACCAAGAACCTTTACCAAATAGATAAGTTGGTACCTTTAACTAAATGAAAAAGAAAAAAAAAAGGTACCTCCAATTTGTCCTCACTTTTAAGGACCAGGGGAGGGTTGGCTGTTGAAATTTGCATCACCCGAGTGGTGCCCCATCTTACTTCTAGAGCAATCACAAGGAGAGCAGTACCCATTCTCTCAGATTAATCAAGCAGAAAATTATTAATACAATTGAACTATTCAATCAATCTAAGCTTTTGTATGGTGACATTTCTCCATCCTATATATATTCTTCTGTATTTATTCAACCCATATCACACGTTGGATGTCCTCATGCATAAACTTAAAAATAAACAAAAGCAAAGCCTTCAACATATGAAGACACTTTCCCCTCCCCCCTCCTCTTCTTTCTCCCTCATCAGAAAGGCTCGTCTCTCTCCTTACCTCTTCACCATCTCAAAGGCCGGTGAGTTTGGCTGAAGTGCTTCATCCTCCTCTAACCTCTCTAAATATTATATGGGAGGAATTATTATTATTGTGTGTTCTTTTTCTAGGTTAGTTAAGAAGTGGGAGAGATTGCCAAGCATGAGAGAAAACATTAATAGAGGAACCATTCCCAACATACCATCTGAAGTTCTACTGAATTTTGGTTCCAAAGCCACATAGTTTGTTCTAGATAGCAGAGCTTCTAGGGGGACTAACCCATCCTGAAAACTGATACTTAGTATACTCTAGCCCATAAGTTATCAGGATGAAGAATCATATCGTCAGCCAATTTATATAAAGAAGCTTGTCTTATAAAAGTGAGAGGTTTAATGCCCAAGACCCAGATTCCTTAGGTAGACCATCTCCCAAACAATATAATGAAGACCCCTTCTATCTGAAGAATGACCCCAAAAGCAACTTTTGAAATCCTTCTCTAACTTAGTAGCAATAGAAACTGGCACCGGGACACAGGTCATTGCATACAAAGAAATAGATGGTAAGACTTGTTGAGAGGTAGGAGCGTCCAAAACTAAGGCAGGGGAGTGAGTCAGAACGTTTCGGATGCAAGGCTGGGATGTTCGGACGTTGTGTCCGGGACTCACTGATGCATAGACATGAATACGTTCTGGACGTCTGGATCTTACATCTAAGACTCACTGCCTGATGAACAGATTGGTATCATATTCATATTATCGTGAGAACACAACTCCATAAACTGATAGTTAGGAGCCAAAAAAAAAATGGAGCTTCGAAGTCTGACACCATAGATTTAGTATCATATTCATATTATCATTTGAATAGAACTCCATAAATTGAAAATAAAGAAACCAAAGAAAAATCTTTTCAATCAAAAATCCCCAAACCCTACAAAATATCATGCTTCTACCCAGATTAGCTCTCCAAAATCTCAAGCTCACATTGCTGCAACTCACATAAAATCCCATATCATTGGAACCTCAAAACCCCTCTAATATCCTTAGATGCTCTCCTTCTCCATAGATCTCCAAAAACAGATAACGAAATGAAAAGAAAAAGATGCAAAAACCAAAGGAAAATGATCAATCTATGAGGGAAAAGGGCATACCTTTGATTTTTTCTATCCATCCTCTGTTTCATCTATTTTTTCGATGTTTTCCCTGGATTTTCCTCTGTTTTTTATGAGGCTTAATCAGGTGGGGAGGCTTGGAGCGGCCAAATGGGGAAGACGAGGGGTTTTGGGCCTCTTTCCCATGAAACCAAGAATAACGCGCGAAGATTGGTTTCTCAGCGGCAGAAAATTTTTTATTAAATGAGCATTAAAAGCACTTAAAATGGGTTAAAAATGCGAAACAATCCCATCACAGGGGTCGACTCATGGGTCGACTCATGCCTGGGGGTCGACTCATGGGTCGACCTCTGTAGAAAAACATCAGAAAATGAGAAGGGAAGCACGGTTCTATAAAATTGGCCTAAAACCCACAGAGGTCGACTCATGGTCGACTCATGCTTGGGGTCGACTCATGGGTCGACTCACATGGTGTGCCAAGTTTGTGCCATCCAAAAATTCAGCGTGCCAATCATCTCATATGCCATGAGTCGACTCATGGGTCGACTCATATTTTTTAAACATGAATATCTTTCAAAATACAAGTCCAAAAATAATAAAATTTTTACTAATGGATTACAAATCTTTTGTTCTATCATTTGATGCTTTCAAATTAGGGTTTGGTAAAATTATGATTTTACCTCTGAAGAGCAATAAGTCTTTTTCAAGCGAAAATCAATAGTACCCCTTCAAATACTTTGTAATCATCAAAATCAATCAAGGAGCAACAAGAATGGGCATATCTATACAAAAAGACTTTTGGTATTAGAGTCGAGGTTTTGAGTTCTAACTTTTAATATAGTATGACGGCCTCCTCCAAATCCAATCCAATGTGCACCAGAATATTTTCTTCAATGGAGTTATCAATTGGAAGGGTGCCAGTTGTGAGTTCTCTCACATCACTACTAATAGGTGTGGGGGTTTCTGGGATTGAGTACTTGTGAAGAAGTGGTAAACATGAAGGAGATGAAACATTTCGTTTCTTCTTCTTCTTCTTCTTCCTCTTCTTTTTTTTTTTAGAGGGCAAAGAAAGGGCTTCCAATCAGGGGTTTGGTGCTTAATATTTTTTTGTTTCAGTGACGAGTAAATATTGTCATTGAATTTTTTTCTGTGACAAGAAAATATTTTCTGTGACAAGTAATTATTGTCACCGATGCCTTTTAGTGACAGAATTTTAATTCTTGTCATGAATAATATTTTATTTTTTTAACTAATATTTTATTTTTCTAACTAATATTTTAGTTTTTTGCACTTTTATTTAGTGACAAGTTCTAGTGACAAGAAAAAATTTTTGTCACCAATAATTAATAATCTATGACAAGGATATTTGTTTGTCACTAAAATAAATCAATTGATGCAATCAGTGACGAGCATGATTTCTTATCATAGAATATTTATTTTCAGTGGAAAAAATTTTCTTTGCCACAAAACACTTGCCACTATAGATAAGATTTCTTGTAGTGTAATCAAAATATAATCTATCAAATTGTTCAGGTAAGTGAGATCGTGAGAGGATCTACCTCGGCTTATCTTAGACACCATCGAAATGATCAGGTAAACAGACTATTAATTAAAAATAACGAATTATATTACCAAGCAATATTGCCTGACTTATCTTAGATACCAATTGATCGATTAGTTTCAATTTGATTCACCAAAGACTCGAGCTAAACCATTAAGCCACGATCCGATCTATTTGGTATGGTCAAAATTATAGATTTGATCAAGTTACAACTATTGAGGTTGATCTAAAAAATTTTGATCTAATCTAATTCATCTCTTGATTAGATTTAATTAATTTTTCTAATTAATTCATATTTATTTCTAACCCTAGGTCTAAACTAGTTAGAAGACCTGATTCATGCTAACTCATTATCCATCAATTTATTAGGTGTCTTAAGATCTTCAATTCTCAAATTTAGATTATTTAATTCTAAATTAAATGTGCGAAATGTGTGTTTCAGTTTGTAGAACTATTCTACTAGGATTTCAAGTAAAGCATGCCATATGTTTCAAATATTTAGATTTTAAAATCTAATTTTTGGATCTATCATAATTAAACATGCATAAATTTGATCTAAATCTCATACATGCAACATATGTATCATAGCAACATTTAGATCACTATCGATTACATCGTATGTAACATAAAATTTAGATTTTAAAATAATTTTTATATCTGAATTTATTTCATTAATATTATAATGAATCATGAATTATCTTAGATCTAATCTAAATATATTCATGATCAAAATAATTTTAAATTTTTTTTACTATTTTTTTTTATGAGATTTGATCATAGTGGCACCCCTACATGTCATAAGAGAATCCATCAAATAGACAAGAGAGGAACTTAATCCCTACTTTCTCTTATGATTGGATGGCCTGATGATCATCTCAATTTGAGTACTGGACTATCAGAATTAGAAATCTAATTTTTAAAATTAATTACATCTATCCATGTAATAAATAAAATCCAAGCATGCACACATATGAACATGATCATATCATATATATTATGCATCTGTTGGGTTTCAATGATGCGGCAGAATATATATTTCAAAAATTTTAATATATATTTAATAATTAAAAATAATATTTAATATTTAAACTAGTCTATCGAAACACAAAAGCCCTAGAAACCTCTTGATGATTACAATCAAATATAAAAAAGCAAACATATCAGGAAGAAATCATAAGTCATATATCAATGAGAAGACCATGATTTGATAACTTTGAGACCTCCATGAGACTCCAAAGTAGAAGCCCTCTAACGATGATCCACATAAGATTGATCATGGGCCTTCCTAATTCGATATGGTGCTGCAGCCTTCTTCCTAAGTGCGCTGTCAATTTTTCTTCATAAGAACTGGTTGCACCACAGCTTGTATGCCTTCATGACCTCCACTAGGACCTCTTTAGAAATCCTTTCTCAAAGATCTCACCACACAAAAATTAAATCAGATGTTCAATACTTGAATAATCTGATTTTAGGACAAGCATCTCATACTTTCTTTTTTTCTCTCTCCATTTTCTTTCTATTTTTCTTCCTCTTTTTCCTTATCTTTTTCCAGACTTTTTCCCACCTTTTCCTCCTCATTCTCATACCAACTCTCATTCAAAATTGAGTGTAGAAGCAAGGTGTAGCACCCCCTTTAAATAGATTACAAAGGGGCACCACATAATCTCCAAGGGATGCCAACTTTTGGCATCCCAACTTCTCCACATGATAAAAATAAAATACCACATTAAAATAGCATGTGAGGAAGTCTAGGAGTAGAAGGACTCTTCCTTCTCTGGTCCCTAAAAATTGACGTGTAATAATTAAGAGCAATGGGAGAAGAAAAATGTTGGCGTAAATAAATCCCATGCGACATCCACCTAGTCTTTCACAAAGAATAAATTCTTCGTATAGAAGTTTTTGGGTGTAGAAGAGCCTTTAAACAGAAGCACTCCTCCACTTTTGCACCAACAAATCTCCAAGAGCCATCGCATGGTGCGTGTAGTAAAGAAAATGCATGGAAAAGAGAGGAATTAAGAGTCCAAAGTGAAATGGACTCTTCCATTTTATCACCCAAAATTAAGGTGGCGTCAAAATTAAATATGGCATGGAGTTCCTTCTCAAAGAAGGACTCCTCCTCTTCCACACCCATACATCGCATAGCACCATCAAATGGTGCACAAAAATAAGGGACATGTGGAACTTGGTAATAAAATTAAGAGGAGTAGATGAGAAGGACTCTTTCTTCTCATCGTCATTTATTTTGGGTGTGACAATAAATTTATGCATGGCTTTTGGCATGGAGGAGTTGGATCACATATGGAACACTTTCATAAAATCCAGATCAGCAGCTTATTAAAATATAGGTTCAAATCCAATCACATTAGATCAAGGCAACAAGCAAAGGGTTAGCACAAACACATTTGCTCTGAACCCAATTGGGAACTTGGGTTAATTCATGTGCTAGCAATTTAATTAACCCATTGAATTTACAATAAATCTAAATAGAATAGATCAAGATAAAATCTCTATTGTGTACGACCCATTGGGTTCCAAATCTAGCCAGTAATGGACCAAGACTCTCAATGTAGCCCTAATCCGATAGGATTAGGTTAGCTCTAGAGTCTCAATCAACTAGGACTTTTCTTAATTGATTCTAGAATTAAACTTTTTTAATTTTGATGAGTCCACAAGTCAAGATTGATATCTAACAATGTGTCATGACTATCTAGAAGAATTAAAATTTGATAAAAATATAAATAATTATCCTTCCATGGTGAGTTATCATGCAATTCAATCTTTCGATCACACAATATCTCAAAAAGACTATGGGTATGAAAATATATCAAACTCAAATATCTATCCATATGTATCTTGATCCGATGATGATGACTCAATTGATGAATCAGTAGAAACTATTTCTACTGTTCATCCCTGCTCTAGCCAGAGATTCTCAGAGTCATCATCCTATGAGATCACATAGGATATTCTCTCCTCCTACAAGGAGTGACCGATTTTTTATTGACCACTCACAACCTCCATGCACACTTCACCATACCCAGAATATCCCACACACATCTCAAAGTGGTATGTTAGGGAATAAACCAAAGTAAGGGTCCATGTACATAAGGTACCATGATGATCTCAGATCAAAAGATCACATGCACCACTCCCACTGAAGAATCATCTGTTAACATGCTGTAAGGTTTATCAGATATTCTTTTATGGGTCAGGTCAATGAACTCATTCTCTAATGTATACCTACATCCTTGTATTAGTGTCATCATATAAGTAGTTGTGAGATCAACCATCCTCTCCATCGAGCATACATAGGATGTACCAATCTTACCGGCATCATCAATCTCCATCTCGATGATCTAATTACTGAAAATATTTTAGATTGGGGCTCACTGGCATGATCTCATCATGGCCCTAAAATCATTACCCTAATCTATAGAGTTTATCATAATCGTAAATAATATGATGCAGTAAATGATAAAATACTATACCTCATAAATAAAAATAACTAATGTTATGCAAATAAGTAGAAAGAAAATAAAGAAAAATCTCTTCGCATCCCCATGAGATTTGCTTGTAGGACACTATTCTTTCAATCTTTCACTTGCACTAAAGCCAATCGTCTCTGTACCTAATGCCCATGCAATCAGGGTGGCGATTACACTACTGCTGTGTAAGGCTTAGTGAACTGGTCCATTATAATGAACTCATTTTATAATCAAATCATGAATGAGATGAAAGTGCCTAGGATGTGCGTGGGTACCTGGTGAGCCCACACCCAACTTTGTGATGAACCCTTTCATCTGGCGACTTTCCTTGACAATCTTTACTAACAGCAATTAATTGAGTCAAACACAATTTGCTGTTTGAAACCTTTCCAATTCACTACCTCTCTAGTACTTCACAAGTACTATGAGAATGCTTTTTATAGTTTTCATAAGATCCTATTATGGATCTACCTGAAATCAATGATTATGCATAGAATATAATTCACATCAAGCTTGGTTCATTGAATGTATGGGTATGTAAACTCCTTTACACCCATTCATGTTGAACTCCTTCAACATAAAATCTATGTACCTAGATTGGAACAAGCCTAACATCCACTTACATCTATCCCTATAGATGCCAAGTATATTGAATGCTTAACTCAAGTCTTTTCCATGAAATATTTGTCATAAGCACGGCATTGATTGAGTGCAATATCGAGATTACCTTCCCAATATACTTTATGTCATCCACACACATAATCAAGAAGTTAGTGGGAGTCCCACTTATCTTCTTGCACACACACATGGTTCATCTATATTTGATAAAATCAAACATTTTGACTGTCTTATCAAAAATAGAAGTACCTACTCCTCAATACCTGCTTGAATCTATAAATGCATTTGCCCTCTCACTAGAGACAAACTCTCTAGATGGTATGTGGCAATAACAAAAATTCAGATTGACATCCCTGTTAGCAACCTGTTAGGTCATACCCATAGATGCTTCAACTATAGTCCATTCTTAGTTGATGTACAGATAGTCCATTTCAAATATTATGGTTTCAAGTCAACTGTCAGAGTCTCTACTCATGACTATCTCCGAATAGGTCAAGAAAATATTATTCACAATAATGTATGGTGTATAGTCATTCTCAATGACAAACTATATTTGAGTGGTATATTACACACTTGAATTGACCTTCGGTGAGGAGGTGTGTATCATGGTAGTGCCTCATCAATGAACACATCTGGTCGAGAATCAACTTGTGGAAACTCCATAGGTTATGATAAGATAGTTCATAGGTCTTGAACTTCTCAAGTTTAATTCTCCTCCCACTGTCCCTTTTTTAGAAAATTTTTTCCTAAAAGGTGGCATATCTATTGTTAAAATACTTTTATCAAGTAGTGTGGTAGAAGTAGTATCACATACTACTCTTAGGATAACCTATAGACTAATATATATTAACCTGTTTTATTACAAAACTTATGTACATTAGCATTCTTCACATAAGTTGGGCAACCTATCTTTTGCCTTTTCCATATCTCATATGGAGTGCTCGTAATAGATTTTGACGATATCTAACATATATAGCAATTTCTAAAATATTTTTCAGAATGAGATAATAAGATTTGTAAAGTATTTTAGAGAACATATCATATCACATATGAAGTGCCAATCTCTAGATCGAGATATTATTAGTCTTCGAACTTTCAAATGTTCAAGACTTAATACCTTGCTTGCCCTGAGATATGTGACTATCACATATTTATTTCTTATTCTCATCAACATAAAGAACAACATCATTGAGTGACAGAAACATAAGATCATAGTCCTAAAATTTATCGGAAGGAGAGTAACTTTTACTCTCAATATTAATTTCAAAACTATGCTTCAATAGCAAAAGATTTAAAATAATATTTTTGATAAATTTAGGCTCATAACAATGGTCTACTAATTTTTAAACCTTACTATAAGGTTACATAGGTTCATATAGCCTCAGCATGAATGGACTATCCATCAGTACCAAAAGACAAGTAATAACCATACTTCAGCTTTATAGTTCCAGCAATACTTTGCCTAAGAGGAACCTATATAAGATATCATATACCTAATATTTTAAAGCTGAAATACTCAATGATAATTAATTTGTATCTTATACAAATTATTAACAGATGCAACTTTTGCATCCTGCTCCTGCTTCACACTTGCAAGACAACTCTTGCAATTTAATTCTAATGTTTATTATTATTGTAATAATAAATTAGATATCCTAGTGAAGATATTCTTCACCTTCTTTTCCTCAACCATTCCATGATGTTTGGTCAATTTTAAAAATATCCTATGCAGTGATAGTAAAGATACAAAATTTGTATATTAGAAAATAAAAGGACTACTCATGATGACATGCACAATTTAGATGAAGATTTTTATCTAATTGTATCTCTTACTATTTTAACAAATTTCATAGCCCTCAAGTATGAAATTTGTTGGGTATAAAATACCCACAGCCGGAACCCACGGCAGAACCGCCATCAGCAAGTGCAGCTCCGCCCGGGCTCCTACGGGAGCCGGGCTCCACCGCCATCAGCAAGTGCAGCTCCGCCCGGACTCCTACGGGAGCCGGGCTCCACCGCCATCAGCAAGTGCAGCTCCGCCCGGGCTCCTACGGGAGCGGGGCTCCACCGCCATCAGCAAGTGCAGCTCCGCCCGGACTCCTACAGGAGCCGGGCTCCACCGCCATCAGCAAGTGCAGCTCTGCCCGGACTCCTACGGGAGCCGGGCTCCACCGCCATCAGCAAGTACAGCTCCGCCCGGACTCCTACGGGAGCCGGGCTCCGCTCTCAATATCAATTGCTGGTAAGCTCAATCCGGACTCCTATCAGGGTCGGACTTCACCCTTGACTTTGTTTGCAGCGCAGCTCCGCCCGGACTCCTACGGGAGCCGGGCTCCACCGACGACATCAGCAAGTGCAGCTCTGCCCGGACTCCTACGGGAGCCGGACTCCACCGCCATCAGCAAGTGCAGCTCCGCCCGGACTCCTACGGGAGCCGGGCTCCATCGCCATCAGCAAGTACAGCTCCGCTCGGACTCCTACGGGAGCCGGACTCCGCCGCCAACATCAAAACAGCTCCGCCCGGACTCCTACGGGAGCCGGGCTCCGCTCTCAATATCAATTGCTGGTAAGCTCAATCCGGACTCCTATCAGGGCCGGACTTCACCCTTGACTTTGTTTGCAGCGCAGCTCCGCCCGGACTCCTACGGGAGTCGGGCTCCACCGACGACATCAGCACAGCTCCGCCCGGACTCCTACGGGAGCCGGGCTCTGCCGCCATCAGCACAGCTCCGCCCGGACTCCTACGGGAGCCGGGCTCCGCTCACGATGGCTCCGACCATTGCCGAGCTTCAATCGACAGATCCACGCCCCCTGACAGGACCTCAAAACGGCCGCGACCCTGCTCCACCTCCTGTGGCAGACTCCACGCAGTATCATCATTCCCTGACAAGCCGCAGCAGCCATAGCCGCCCTGCTCCACTTCCTGTGGCGGACTCCGCACAGCTCCATTATCCCTCTAGCAGGCCACAGTAACGGCCACGAACCTGCTCCACCTCCTACGATGGATACCATGCGATTCTCCTGACGACGGACGCTGCTCCACCCCTCATAACGGATTCCACGTGGCAAGTCGAGGTGATGCCCATGTGTCTGCTCCATTATCTTTCGCAATCAATTCCCCTGACCGTGGGCGGCCCACTTCCAGGCGGTTACACACGTCGCCATCAGTCCGTTGCCTCCCCCGCCTATAAAAGGGGGGGACTCAGATACGTTATTTTTTAAGCTCTTTTGCCCTATCTAAAAACTCTGCTAAATTCTCTGTTCGAGCACTCCATTCTTGTTGAGGCAGAGAACTGACTTGAGCATCGGAGGGTCTTGCCAGAGCAACCCCACCTCCGGTTTAGACTTCTCTTGCAGGTCCCGGCGGCGACCGCGGCTTCCTCAACTCCAGCTTCTCCGGTGTAGGCGGATTTTTGCACCAACAGGATTGGCGCTAGAAGGAGGGGTCCTGTGTCTTCGCAGCACCCTTGTTCTTGAAGGAGCGCTCAACAGAGCCACCTCCGGCCATCTCTCCGTCATCTACTTCTAATCCTCCCCCGCGAGATCGACACCCGATGCCTCCGTGCAGGGCATCCACCCGGCGGTCCACGGCCTCCGCGGCCAGATCTCAGGCTCCGGCCTCCCCTCCCATTTCTCAGCCTGCTCCTCCTCCCCCTCCGACGACGGCGGTCGGCGCGGAGCAGTTTGACTTGCTGGCGCAGCAGGTCAAGGGCCTCGTCGAGGCCGTACAGACGATGCAGCAGCAGCCGCCGCAGGCGTCAGCGCATCCGGAAGGGGCATCTCCGGAATGCCAGAACCCGACGGTGGGGCGGGCCACCTGGGCCAGCCACCCCGTCCTTCCCGAGAAGGCGAATCCAAGGGTGGAGAGCCCTCAGTCGGACCACGACTCCACCCCTGGGAGATCCCTGCCCCCGTTCTGCCAAAGAACCCTCGAGACTCGAATTCGAGAGGATTTCCTGGACCGGAGGTTCCAGGAGATGAACCGGCGGATCGAAGAACTCCGCCATGCGCCTCCCGCTTATGATGAGGATATCTGCACTGACCCTCCCTTCTCCCATATGATTATGCAGGAACCGATCCCGCCGAATTTCAAGCTCCCCCAGTTTGAAAGCTACGATGGGACGTCGGACCCGGTGGACCACCTGGAGGCCTTCCGAACGATGATGCTGCTTCATGGTGCCCCCGACGCCATCTTGTGTCGGGCTTTCCCGTCTACTTTGAAGGGAGCAGCAAGAAATTGGTACTCGGCACTGAAGCCGGGTACCATCTTCTCCTTCGACCAAATGAGCCACCAATTCATGGCCCATTTTGTCAGCAGCCGACGTCCCCGGAAAGGTTCGGAGTCCCTCATCAACATCAAGCAGAGGGAAGGGGAGTCCATACGGGCCTACATCAACCGCTTCAACATCGCGGCGTTGGAGTTCCGAAACTTGGACCAGTCGGTTGCCATGGCCGTCCTGAAAGGTGGCCTTCAGAAGAATGATCTCTTGTACTCCCTGGAGAAGAAGTACCCCAGAGATTTTGCTGATCTGCTGGCTCGGGCTGAAGGATACGCCCGAGCGGAAGAGGCCTTCAAAATGAAGGATGAAGAGACTGCGAGGGAGCGTCAGGCAGGAGATTCTGGCAAGCCCGCAGTTGAGAAGAGGCCAAGGGAAGTCCGGCCTCGCTCCCGATCCCCTCCTGGGCACAAGCGCGCCCATACTCCACCCCGGGCACGCAGGCAGAGAAGCCCGAACAACAGGTTTTGGCGGGGTTCCCCGCTAGGGAAGTTCCGCAGCTACGCCCCCCTCAACGCCTCGAAGACCCAAGTACTGATGGAGGTCAGGGAGCTGATCCCTAGGTCGGAGAGGATGCGCACGCACCCCGGGAAGCGCAACCCCGACAAGTTTTGCCTCTACCACCGCGACCACGGCCACGACACCGAAGAGTTCATCCAGCTCCAGGACGAGATCGAGGAGCTCATCCGGTGAGGTCGGCTCGACAGATTCATCCGCCGCAGGCTTGAGGGTAGAGGAGACCGGCCGAGAGCCCTCCCACCGCCCGAACCGCAGAAGAGGGAGGAGCAGCCCGGGGACCGGCCTCCTATCGGGACCATCGACTCCATCGCCAGAGGGCCTCAAGGAGGAGCGGGAGAACTGTAAATGTATTGCTTACTGTTTCATTTTGAATCTACTTTTCTTTCTAGCTAACGCACTCCTCCTGCTTAATGCGGATGTATTATGACTGGATATGACCTCTCCAAAAAATAACGGCCATGTCAGGAACAGGAGGAGAACCTCGTCCTGACATGAGCAAAGTCAAAGGCCCGGTTCTTTTAGATCAGATGGGGGGAGAGGCCTTACAACGCCCTAATGTGCCCCCACAGCCCTGTTAAGGACAGGAGGAAAACCTCGCCCTAACTTGAGCAAAGTCAAAGGCCCGATTCTTTTAGACCGGATGGGGGGAGAGGCCTTACAATGCCCTAATGTGCCCCCACAGCCCTGTTAGGGACAGGAGGAAAACCTCGCCCTAACTTGAGCAAAGTCAAAGGCCCGGTTCTTTTAGACCGGATGGGGGGAGAGGCCTTACAACGCCCTAATGTGCCCCCACAGCCCTGTTAGGGACAGGAGGAAAATCTCGCCCTAACTTGAGCAAAGTCAAAGGCCCGGTTCTTTTAGACCGGATGGGGGGAGAGGCCTTGCAACGCCCTAATGTGCCCCCATAGCCATGTCAGGAACAGGAGGAGAACCTCATCCTGGCATGAGCAAAGTTGAAGGCCCGGTTCTTTTAGACCGGAGGGGGGAGAGGCCTTACAGCGCCCTAACGCGCCCCCACAAGCCAGGCTGATAACGAGAACCTCGCGCTGGCTCAAGCAAAATGGAAGACCCGGACTCCTACGGGAGCCGGGTTCCGCCGCCAAGGTAAACTCCGCCCGGACTCCTACGGGAGCCGGGTTTCACCGCCAGGTAAAGCTTCACCCGGACTCCTATGGGAGCCGGGTTCCGCCGCCAAGGTAAAGCTTCACCCGGACTCCTACGGGAGCCGGGTTCCGCCGCCATGTAAAGCTTCACCCGGACTCCTATGGGAGCCGGGTTTCATCGCCAAGGTAAAGCTTCACCCGGACTCCTACGGGAGCCGGGTTCCGCCGCCAAGGTAAAGCTTCACCCGGACTCCTACGGGAGCCGGGTTCCGTCGCCATGTAAAGCTTCACCCGGACTCCTACGGGAGCCGGGTTCCGTCGCCAAGGTAAAGCTTCACCCGGACCCCTACGGGAGCCGGGTTCCGCCGCCATGTAAAGCTTCACCCGGACTCCTACGGGAGCCGGGTTTCGCCGCCAAGGTAAAAGCTTCAACCGGACTCCTACGGGAGCCGGGTTCCGCCGCCAAGGTAAAGCTTCACCCGGACTCCTACGGGAGCCGGGTTTCATCGCCATGTAAAGCTTCACCCGGACTCCTACGGGAGCCGGGTTCCGCCGCCATGTAAAGCTTCACCCGGACTCCTACGGGAGCCAGGTTCCACCGCCATGTAAAGCTTCGCCCGGACTCCTACGGGAGCCGGGTTCCGCCGCTACGGTAAACTTCACCCGGACTCCTACGGGAGTCGGGTTTCGTCCCCAAGAAAGACTTCGCCCGAGCTCCCAAGAAAGCCGGGCTCCATCCGCTGCTTCGCCAGCAAGGGTTAAAAACGGTGGCGAGGCTCGGCCACATGACGAGATCGGATGGAAGGGAAGAGCTCTTTCCCACGACGACCTCTAAGCCAAACAGGCCAAACAACGAGAAAGGGTCAACGAACGACAATATTGGTGCTACGCACGACAAGGTAACACAAAATGCTTTTTTCTCATTTCCGATATATGTACTACAGGGCCAGGACGGCCAGAAAAAGAGGGACAAAATGACAAGAAAAGAAAAGGGGGGCAGCTACAAAAAAGGGGTGACTACAAAAGAACTCTAAGGAGGTCCTGCTCCCTCTAACATAGGGTGATCACCTCCATCCCCCGACCAGGACTGCCTCAGGGTCTCCACCGTTTCCTCTAGTTCTTCCTTCTTTTGCAGCATATCCTGGAGCGCCTGACGAAGTCGCCGGCTCTCAGCCTCCGCTTCCCGATGCCACTTCTGCAAAACTTCGGACTCCGCCTCTGCGTCCGCGACGGCCTTCTGCTCAAGTCCCAGTTGGATTTTTACTTGTTGAAGCTCAGCTGTCTTCTCCCCAAGGGAGACAGAAATCCCTTCGACAGAGCCTCTCAAGGCTTGGAGCTCTTCGTTATCTTGGGCGTTAGCAAGCTGTGCCCTAGTAACCAACTGCCTCTGGAGACGGACTACCTCGTCCGCCGCTCGACGGAATCTCCCCTTGTGCTCCTCTACCTGTCGGCGCCAGCTGGCCCGCTGCACATCGTGGCTCATCTCAGCGTCTTGAAGCTGCCTCTGGAGGTCGGAAACTTTTTGTGACCATATCTGCTCATCCCGCGCTGTGAGCCGGGATGAGTTTCCTTCCAGCTGGCCGATCCTCCTCTTAGCAGTCGATAGCTCCACTTTAAGGGCGCTGATCCTGGCTTCTTGAGCCCAAGTTCGGTCGCTGGTGCTCTTCGTGCATTCTTTGAGCTCCTTCGCAAAGTTCGCCTTCCTCCGGCTGTAGTCCATGATTGCTTCACTTGAAGACTCCTGAAGTGGGTGGCCTCAGCGGCGGCCTCGGAGTAGCATTTTTTCGCTTGGCAGAGCTCGCCCTCCGACTTTTTCAACTTCTTCGTCAGGTGGAGGACCTCCTTTTTTAGCCGTTGGATAGTTGACTTCAGCGGGACCCCCAGGGGCAAGGGAAGTGCTTCGGCAGGACACTGCCATCGAAAGATGCAAACGTCAGAGACCAACTCTTTACAAGAAGAAAGGCAGAAAAGAAGAAGCAGGGGGAAGGAAAGGCCATCCACAATAAGAAGTTCGACTTTATTGATTAATTTTGAAGACAAGCGGAAAGGAAATATGGCGACAAAAGAAAGATACAAGGTCGGAGGTCTCAGACCTCGGGGGCAGGGGGTGGAGAGCCCGGCGCGGGGGGTGCGACTGCGGCAGCGGCGGACGAAGGGGCGGCCTCATCGTCAGACTCCTCCAGAAAGCCGAGTTCAAGGTCGGGGTATCTGCAGGCCACCCTCTCTCGGCAGAGCTCGAACCCCTTGGTGAACGCCTCCAGGCCGAACTGGACGTTCAGCTCTCTCATCTCCGTGGAGGCCTTGAACTCCTCCACCGCAAGGGTCCTGGCCTCCGAAACCAGAACCGAAGTTTGCTCGGCCAGATGGGCGACCTCAGCCTCCGCCTTCCTTGCCGACTCCTCCAGGCTTCGCCTCTCCTCCTCCCGGATTCGTCTTTCCTCTTCCCGGTCTTGTCTCTCTCTCTCCAGGGCCTCCCGGAGGGCGGCCACCTCGGTCGTCTTCGCTTGAAGATGAGCAACCTCGTCTTGGCAGCGCTCCTCCGCCCGAAGAAGATCCCTTCTCGTGCGGCCCGATGCCTCGACATAGGCGAAGAGCTGGTGCCCGATCTGCAAGGACAAATGGAGAATTACAACAAAGACTTAGCAACTGAGCAAATAAAAATCCGCTTACCTCAAGGAAGGACCCCAAGGTGTCCCAGGCCCGCTGCTCGGGATCAGCACGGTCGATCCTCTCCACGACATCGGGCAGAATACAACCGTCGAGCAGCCGACGGATCAGGGCCTTGTCGTTGAAGGGGTTCTCCGATCCCCCCTCGGAGCAGACGGACTCGTCTGCAGCGGCTCGGTGGCTGCTCGGCCTGCGGGCCACCGATTTTCTCCTCCTCCCCGCGGCAGGCGCCCCCGCGGGGTCGACCTCCGGAATGGGGACCCCAGTCGGTGGGCTCCCTGAGGGAGCCCGGGGGGCCGCTGGCTCGGCATCCGAAGGAATGTCGATTGCCGGGGTCGCCTGGACAGGCACGCCAAGCTCGTCTCCTCCACCCTGGCCCTCTTCACCGAGCCAGAAGTCACCGCGCCCTTCCTTTTCTGGGCTCTCATGGCCTTGGCGAGCATCCGTGTGGCTTCGGCATCCATTGCTAAAAAAAAAAAAAAAAAAAAAAAAAAAAGAGAGAGAGGAGGAGAAGAAAAGAAGAAGGAAAAAGCGGCACCAATCAGTCCAAAAAAAAAAAAAAAAAAAAAAAAAAAAAAGAAAAAAAGAAGAAGAAGAAGAAAAGAAGAAGAAAGAAAAAAGAGGAAAAAGGAGAGAGAAAGAAAGAGAAAGAAGAAGAAGACAAGAAAAGGAAAGACGTGTACTTGCTGGATCCTGAGGGCTCAGGCCAATGTTGAAGAGAAGCTGCTCCCTCAGTAGGTTCGGAAGGGAAGGAGCGGGGTAACTCAGGAGCTTCTGGGCGGCCTGAAGGTCGTCCTCTCCCAGGCCGGGAGCCCGGCGGACGGAATCCCTCAGAGACCCCCAAGGGGGCAGGCCCAATTCCAGGGTCGGGCAGTAAATGAAGAGAAATTTCCCCTTCCAGTTGTGAATCGAAGAAGGGGCGCCCTTCAGCAACCCCTTCTTACCGAACTGGGGGGAGAAGTACCACCAATCCTTCGCTGAAGGATGGCGTTTGAAAGTGTAGAAATGTCTGAACAGGGAGAGGGAAGGATGTACCTCGGCTATGTGACAGAGGGAGAGAAACCCTATCAAAAACCTAAAGGAATTCGGGGCGACAGAAGCGAGAGAAATGTCTAAGAAACGAAAGAAGGCGGCAACGAAAGCTGGAAGCGGAAGCCGGAGTCCGGCACGGAATGCCTCCTGGTACAAACAAAAGCGACCAGGAGGGGAGCGCTGGCCCGGTCGGAGGGGCCAGGAAGCTCTAGATCGTACTCTGAAGGGACCCCGTACCGAGCCCTTATCAGGAGAAGTTCGTCCGGAGTCGACGAACAAGGAATGGCGCCCGGTGCGAAGACCGGGCGAGCCCCTGCCCCAAACGCGGGTTTGTCCGCAGAGACAGGGGCCTGGGGGTTTGAAGCAGAAGAACTCCCAGAACTTACGAGGGTAGAAGAATCGGAAGACATTTTTCTTTGGGGGAGAACCTAAAGGGCCCTAGAAAAGCAAGCCGAGAAAGGAGGGAGACGTCGGAAGTCAACTCAGGAGAGGACACGAAAGAAGTGGAAGGAGGAGAGGACCCTAAGCGGTAAGAAGTAGAAGGTGGGCACTAACCTATCTTGCTCTGGGGGCCTGGGGAGCGAGAAGCGGAAGGCGCCTACAGCTCGAGAGGGCGTTCGCTAGAGCAGACTCTCGGGGAGATGACAGACGCCGGCAAGAAATCAGAAGCGGAGTGGGACGCCTGAAAGGGGGGAGGACGGGTTTAAATAGACCCTGGGATCCGACGCCATAATGATCTCGAATCCCCCCAGGCCAGTCTGCATCCGACAAGTGTCCCACTCCCCATGGCAGACGGCTGAAGGCGGCTGATGGTTGGCAGGGCCATAATTGCGCCGTACCTAGGCCAGCATACCTGCGGGGTCTTCGAAGCATCCCCTCGTACCGCCCCAATTCGAAAAGACTCCGGCACGTGCTCATTTAATGCCGAAATATCTGGGAGCGGCAGGGCGCGGGATTCGAAGGGACGGTTTCGGCTGTACTTCTGTGTACTTCCTTCGTTTGAAATTCAGAACTCGGATGTAGGGGGACTGGTGTTGGGTATAAAATACCCACAGCCGGAACCCACGGCGGAACCGCCATCAGCAAGTGCAGCTCCACCCGGGCTCCTACGGGAGCCGGGCTCCACCACCATCAGCAAGTGCAGCTCCGCCCGGACTCCTACGGGAGCCGGGCTCCACCGCCATCAGCAAGTGCAGCTCCGCCCGGGCTCCTACGGGAGCCGGGCTCCTACGGGAGCCGGGCTCCACCGCCATCAGCAAGTGCAGCTCCGCCCGGACTCCTACAGGAGCCGGGCTCCACCGCCATCAGCAAGTGCAGCTCCGCCCGGACTCCTACGGGAGCCGGGCTCCACCGCCATCAGCAAGTGCAGCTCCGCCCGGACTCCTACGGGAGCCGGGCTCCACCGCCATCAGCAAGTACAGCTCCGCCCGGACTCCTACGGGAGCCGGACTCCGCCGCCACATCAAAATAGCTCCGCCCGGACTCCTACGGGAGCCGGGCTCCACTCTCAATATCAATTGCTGGTAAGCTCAATCCGGACTCCTATCAGGGCCGGACTTCACCCTTGACTTTGTTTGCAGCGCAGCTCCGCCCGGACTCCTATGGGAGCCGGGCTCCACCGACGACATCAGCAAGTGCAGCTCCGCCCGGACTCCTACGGGAGCCGGGCTCCACCGACGACATCAGCAAGTGCAGCTCCGCCCGGACTCCTACGGGAGCCGGGCTCCACCGCCATCAGCAAGTGCAGCTCCACCCGGACTCCTACGGGAGCCGGGCTCCACCGCCATCAGCAAGTACAGCTCCGCCCGGACTCCTACGGGAGCCGGACTCCGCCGCCAACATCAAAACAGCTCCGCCCAGACTCCTACGGGAGACGGGCTCTGCTCTCAATATCAATTGCTGGTAAGCTCAATCCGGACTCCTATCAGGGCCGGACTTCACCCTTGACTTTGTTTGCAGCGCAGCTCCGCCTGGACTCCTATGGGAGCCAGGCTCCACCGACGACATCAGCACAGCTCCGCCCGGACTCCTACGGGAGCCGGCTCTGCCGCCATCAGCACAGCTCCGCTCGGACTCCTACGGGAGCCGGGCTCCGCTCACGACGGCTCCGACCATTGTCGAGCTTCAATCGACAGATCCACGCCCCCTGACAGGACCTCAAAACGGCCGCGACCCTGCTCCACCTCCTGTGGCGGACTCCACGCAGTATCATCATTCCCTGACAAGCCGCAGCAGCCATAGCCGCCCTGCTCCACTTCCTGTGGCGGACTCCGCACAGCTCCATTATCCCTCTGGCAGGCCACAGTAACGGCCACGAACCTGCTCCACCTCCTGCGACGGATACCATGCGATTCTCCTGACGACGGACGCTGCTCCACCCCTCATAACGGATTCCACGTGGCAAGTCGAGGTGATGCCCACGTGTCTGCTCCATTATCTTTCGCAATCAATTCCCCTGACCGTGGGCGGCCCACTACCAGGCGGTTACACACGTCACCATCAGTCCGTTGCCTCCCCCGCCTATAAAAGGGGGGACTCAGATACGTTATTTTTTAAGCTCTTTTGCCCTATCTAAAAACTCTGCTAAATTCTTCGTTCGAGCACTCCATTCTTGTTGAGGCAGAGAACTGACTTGAGCGTCGGAGGGTCTTGCCGGAGCAACCCCACCTCCGGTTTAGACTTCCCTTGCAGGTCCCGGCGGCGACCGCGGCTTCCTCAACTCCAGCTTCTCCGGCGCAGGCGGATTTTTGCACCAACAAAATTGAAGAACCTTATCATAAAATTTATTAGTAGGGTTGAGATCTCAATTTCTCATAAAAAGCTTTGTGGATAGCACAACATGCTCCTATGAGTTCAAGGGTAGGTAACTCTTTACTAATTATATCTCATGCAACTCTCAACATAACTTTTGCCTCTAAAATACTTATAGCTTTGTGGATAGCATAACAAACTATAGTATTTTAGTTAAATCATACCCTTCAATCCTATATGATCATATCCGAATAATACTATTCTTATGGATAGCACAACAAGACAGTACTATAAGAATATGCCATAAGCATCACTAAGTCAACATCATACCAATCACTATAGCAAGCCTTGTAGATAGCACAATAAACTCACTATAGTTTTTAACATACTCTATTGACTTAGTATGAGCTAATTACTATTAGCTTCATTATGCACCAAGACAGTATCAAATTAGTCTCCACAGTAAGTCTTGTAGATAGCATAACAAGCTTACTATGGTTCTTGAGATAATACAGGCTTAGCATGAAGGAACGCATGGATAGTATTCTTAACACTTCACCATTATGACTTAATATAATTTACATGAGGGACTTAGATCTCATGCATATCCTAAATATATATATATATATATATATCATGCATCATATGCAATCTAATCTTTAAATCTATCTACCATCATATAAGAGCATTTAAAGAGAATCTAATGGTTATGGACTTTAGAAAAAATTATCTGAGCCACAGGATGATCTATGGGTCTAACTCTAGGTGCATCATAGATTGAACCATCTCATGGTCAATCTTAATGTGCATCCGCTCTCCAAAAAGCTTGGTAGTCAAGCCTTCATCTCCATGAAGACTACCATGAATGCTTGATCTCTATTTGAAAATAGAGAGAAATAATTTCTATCTATTCTCTAATATTTTTTTCTATAATTTTACATCAACAGATAAAAATTTTAATCAACAATTGAAAATATACAAAAGAAAGGTTCAGCTGATAATATAATGCATCAGGGACACCCAGTCCCTATTGCAACTCTTGCAGGTGTATTTACATAATCAGCTAACATTGATGCATTCATGCAAACATCCATCACATGGAAGTATCATAGTTCATAACCACTCAATAAATATTTTATAATAATTATAAAATATTATAATAAATTATTCATATTATTTTTATTACGTTATCATTCATACACATATCAATGGAGATGTTTAAATTTATAGGCATTGGACCCATCTAGGATTTTTGATTCAGGTTCAACACTTGACCTAATATTAATTTCAAGTCAATTATTTGTCATCCATTTGAGTTAAGTTGATCAATTCTTAGGTTAACCCAAATTCAATTAGGTTAACATAGATTCAGTCAACCATGACTTAAATCCTAATCAAATTAGGTAAATGACAATTTGATCAACCTAAATTAAACATGAATGCTAATTAAATTAGAACTATGAATTTGATTCAATCTATAACTATTAATTCTAATCATATTAGAATAATGAATTATAGTTAAACCAATTCATCGATAAAAATCCTAATCTATGTCTGATGCATCTCTTCCATGATCAAATATTTTCTGACCCCACACATTCCTCGAGCAACAATCAAAATGGTCGACCCACAATAGTGAGTACCCGATAACATGATGGTCAGCCTTTGGATCTAAGGTAGATGCATCAAATGCAAGAATCCTAAGTCTTGGCAATCTACATCCATATGTAGCATTCCAAGGCTTCGCTCATCACATGCACTAGATTTCAATTTCATTGAAAAATAGATCATAGGATCTAATCTAAACTTGTCACACAAGTCTATAGACCATGAAATTTTTCATATCCAAGTTTGAATATAAATTGATAACATTTATTATAAACAAAAATGCATCAAAAATATGAATTAAACATTAATCATAAGACATAGTTTGAACTGGATCTAATTCATATCACAAAAATAACATAAAATCTGATTGAATCAATCAAGAGTGACTCTGATACTACTATTGGATTTTAGTGATATAGTGAAATCTATATTTCAAAATTTTAACATGCATTCAATAATTGAAAATAAAGTTTAATATTTAAACTAGTCTACCAGAACATAAAAGCCCTAGGAATCCCTTGATGATTACAATCAAATATCAAAAAGCAAACATATCAGGAAGAAATTAGAAGTCATATACCAATGAGAAGACCATAATTTGGTAACTTTGAGACCTTTATGAGACTCCAAAGTAGAAGTCCTCCAATGATGATCCACACAGGATTGATTATGGCCCTTCCCAATTTGATATGGTGCTGCAGCCTTCTTCCTAAGTGCGCTGTCAATTTTTCTTCACAATAAGTGGTAGAACCACAGCTTGTATGTCTTTATGACCTCCACTAAGATCTCTTTAGGAACTCTTTCTCAAAAGATCTCATCACACAAAAATTAAATTAGATGTTCAACACTTGAACAATCTGATTTTAGGATAAGCATCTCATGCTTTTTTTTTTCTCTCTCCCTTTCCTTTTCATTTTTTTCCCTCTTTTTCCTTGTCTTTTTTCAGATTTTTTTCCACCTTTTCTTCCTCATTCTCACACCAACTCTCATCCAAAATTGGGCATAGAACCAAGGTGTAGCGCCCCCTTTAAATAGGTAACAAAGGGGCGCCATATAATCTTCGAGGGATGCCAACTTTTGGCATCCCAACTTCTCCAATGGTAAAAATAAAATACCACATTAAAATGGAATGTGAGAAAGTCTAAAAGTAGAAGGACTGTTTCTTCTCTGGTCTCATAAAAATTGGCATGTAATAATTAAGAGCAATGGGAGAAGAAAAATATTTGGCACAAATAAATCCCACGCGACATCCCCTAGTCTTCCACAAAGAATAAATTCTCCATATGGAAGTTTTTGGGTGTGGAAGAGCCTTCAACCAGAAGGACTCCTCCACTTCTATGCCAACAAATCTCCAGGAGACATCACATGACGTGTGGAGTAAAGGAAATGCATGGAAAAGAGAGGAATTAAGAGTCCAAAGTGAAATGGACTCTTCCATTTCATCGCCTAAAAATAAGGTGGCATCCAAATATAATATGGCATGGAGTTCCTTCTCAAAGAAGGACTGCTTCTCCTCTTCTACACCCACACATCCATAGCACCATCAGATGGTGCACAAAAATAAGGGACATGTGGAACTTGGTAATAAAATTAAGAGAAGTAGATGAGAAAGACTCTTCCTTCTCATCGCCATTTATTTTGGACCTGACAATAAATTTATGTGTGGCTTTTGGCATGGAGGAGTTGGATCACATATGGAACACTTCCATAAAATCAAGATCAGCAACCTATTAAAATATATGTTTAAACCCAATCATATTAGGTCAAGACAACAAGCAAAAGGTTAGCAAAAATACATTTGCACTGAACCCAATTAGAAACTTGAGTTAATTCATGTGCTAGCAATTTAATTAACCCATTGAATTTATAATAAATCCAAATAGATTGAACCACGATCAAATCTCTATTGTGTGTGATCCATTGGATTTCAAATCTAGCTAGCAGTGGATCAAGACTCTCAATGTAACCCTAATCCGATTGGATTAGGTTAGCTTAAGAGTCCTAATCAACTAGGACTCTTCCTAATTGATTCTAGAATTAAACTCTTTAATTCTGACTAGTTCACAAGTTAAGATTGATATCTAGTAATGTGTCATGATTATTCGAAAGATTTAAAATCTGATAAAAATATCAAAAATTATCCTTCCGTGGTGAGTTATCGTGCAATTCAATGCTTCGATCACACAACATCCTGAAAAGGCCATGAGTATGAAAATATGTCAAACTCAAATATTTATCCATATGTATCTCAATCCAATGATGATGACTTAGTTAATGAATCAGAAAAAATTATTTCTACTATTCATCCCTGCTTTGGTCAGAGACTCTCAGAGTCATCATCCTATGAGAGCACATAGATATTCTCTCCTCCTACAAGGAGTGACCGAATCTTTGTTGACGACTCACAACCTCCATGCATACTTCACCATACCCAGAATATCTCACACACATCTCAAAGTGGTGTATTAGAGAATAAACCAAAATAAAGATCCATATACATAAGGTACCATGATGATCTCAAGTCAAAGGATCACATACACCACTCCCACTGAAGAACCATCTATTGACATGTTGTAAGGCTCCATCAGATGTTCTTTTATGGGTCAGTTCAGTAAACTCATTCTCTAATAAGCACCTACATTCTTATATTAGTGTCACCATATAAGTGGTTGTGAGATTAACAATCCTCTCCATCGAGCATACATAGGATGTACCAGTCTTACCGATATTATCAATCTCCAACTCGATGATCCAATGACTGAAAATATTTTAGATTGGGGCTATCAAGATTTTAGGTCTCACTAGCATGATCTCATCTTGTCTCTAAAATTATTACCCTAATCTATGAGGTTTATCATAATTATAAATAATATGATGCAGTAAATGATAAAACACTATACCTCATTAATAAAAATAACAAATGTCATGCAAATGAGTAGGAAGAAAATAAAAAAAATCCTTTGGCATCCCCATGTGATTGGCTTGTAGGGCACTATTCTTTCAGCATCTAATCTAATTAGATCACATCATTATATGATATTGCAAATAAATTTTTGATTTGAATCTATTTTTATACAGTATATAAAATATTCAATTAAGATCTAAAATCATATAGAAAAATAATTCACATATATACATGAATGCATAGAAATAAAATTTTGGTTGGATCCAATTTGATATTGTACAAAATTTTACTTAAAATCAGATCTAAAAATCTATCAAAATAGATTCAATTCAAATCTTGATTAAGTCTAATTTTTAATCCAAAATAATATCATAAAAATTTTATTAAAATAGATTTTAAATAGATTTTAATTTGATTATTATTTTAGCAAAAATTTGCATCAAAAAAATTCTGTTATAATAGATTTATAACAACCTTCAATCAACCATTGATTTGATTCTTAAAATCTGGTCAAAACTAGATCAAATAATTTTTAATTATAGGTTTAATATCTAACATAAAAACTAATCATATATCATATATATTCATATCAAAAATATTCATCTATGCATCCATATATCAGCCTTACTCTGATACCAGTTCAAGAGAAAATATCCAATCTGATCGGATCATTAGGGTATAATTTGAAAAATTTTCTATTCAATTAATTTATAATATTTATAAATTATCTGAATTATAGTGTAATAGAAATCAAATATTAAATTTTTTTTTTTGAATTCAAAGTCTCGTGAGGTCTAAACGTACAAACCCTCTACTTCGCGTGCACGCCTGGCTCCATGGGGAAGAGAGATGATCTTTTTGGACATTAATCTTTAGCAAGAAAGTGAGTGGAGGAATGAGATCTAATCTTCAAAACCTTGGAGGGGTTTCTCACGTCAATAACCAAGGCCCTAAGAGACCCCACGCTAAGAAGAAGGGGCATCCAAAAACAACGCCTCCTTATTGTTGTCGCACAACATCTTCTCCCTGATTTCTTTCTTATTTTGGTTGCATAAAAATAATACATCAAGCATTGGTGGTTAGGTCTCCTTTTAAGTAAATATGGTGCCCAAATCTGATTAGAAGTCTAAACTAATTTAGGACACAAAACCTTATCCAAAGAAAGAAGTGTAAGAGAGAAAGGAGAGTGCCCAAATTGCTTCATATGAACCCTTCACGCATGCACTCTTCATAAGTAGAAAAAATCAGTGCTCCTCTTCTTATGGTCAGCCACTTTATGAGAGAGAGTCTTGGGTAATTGAGACTCTTTGGTTCTAAACCAAATGGCTTCAAATTTGACTTATTTTGGATCCGATTCGACCTGATTCGAACCAGATTCGAAGAACTTGTCAACCCTAATCTAATTAGGATTTTGGTCCAAGTCTAATTTAAATTTTTAATCCAATTAAGTCTTAATTAATTTAGATCTAATAAAAAATTAATTAAGATATAAATTCAATCTCTCATAAATCTTTTGGATCATTGATCAGATCATCATCATCTCTAGAATTAAATTTGAACCTCATGTCCATTGCTAGCTAGACATAATCAACTGTTTAATCCCATATGACATCTAACTTAATTCTCAATTAAGCTAATCTATTTATTCAATCAGGTCACTTACTTTCAAATTGAACTCATAGACTTACATCAATTTTTTCTTACTTTGCCTGGCTATGTAAGTGACTCTATAGGTTCAAATACTAAGCCGGTAGCACAGAAACTATTCTTTGTACTAATCGAAGTTACCATCTAGGAATGATTCTTGATATCCAGATAGATCAAATGTTTATAAGGCAACACTCAAGAATCATAGAATATGGTTACCGCATAATTCATCCCTTTGATCCTGAATATTCAAGACGACCTAAGGTTTAACTGTCAACCCTGAATTAGTCATCCACATTGTATTTCAATCTTTTTCAAATCTTGTGATCTATCACATGGATTGTCCCAGCCGAGATCTTACTCAATTGAAACATAGTGATGTATCAACTTCAAAAATTTGGAGAGATTAATTCTATCTTGATCTACACATCGTCTACCACAAGTACTTGACTGTGCTTAAAAATTTTTCATCATTGAATTAAAAATTCAGATAGTCTGCCATCAAAGCATAGTGAGTTGCTTGCAAGTCACCATGATGATCTCAGGTCTGAGGAACACTTATGTCCATATTCTTTACGAGCAGCCTTTGACAGCAGAGCGCTTTGCAAGTGAGTCACTTGTTCCATGATGATGTATTCTTACATCTCACCTATATGCCATATCAGTCTCTCTATACTCTTTGATTATGAGAACAACCAATCTATATAGCACACAATGACCTACACTTGATAAACGTCATTGTCCTTTAATGACATATCATTTGGTTGTGAACATGTTTAAGAACTATTCGATAAATCTTCTTTTATCGATTGTTTTATAGTTCTAGGGACTTCATCACAATACAAAAATTCTAATAAAGAAGATGTGCACCTTGTGATGAATTATGCTAAAAAAATTTTATTATTTCATAATTCATATATAAATTACAAAGAATATAATCATCCAATGACTGACTTTAGGACACATTTCCTGACACCTCTCACATGGGGAAACAAATCCTCATGCAAAAATAAATGGTGTGGAAGAGTCTCAAGTGCAGTAAAACTCCTCTTCTACACCCATAAATATCATATATTAATAGTGTATGAAAGAAATAAATAGAGTAGAAAATAAAGAGATGTATTAAAAGAAAGACTCTTCTTTTATCACATCCATAAATTTTGGCATTGAATTCAAGTGAGTGGCATGAAGAACCTCTTTCACACATAAAATACTTCCATGTAAAGGCAAGAAATGAATTAAATATGGACCTAATCTAATTAGGTTCAAGGCAACAGATTAAGTCTAGCTCAAACACTTTGAACTAACCAAATTAAGAATTTGGGTTAACGTAATATGCTAGCATATCAAATTAACCCTTAGAACTTACAATAAGTTCAAATAAAATTAGATCAAGATCAAATCCCAAAGTGTGTGATCTATTAGATTCTAAATCTAGTCAGCAAGGGATCCAGGCTCTTGACCTAACTCTAATCTAATTAGATTAAATCAGCCCAATTGCACCAATTAATCAGAACTCTTTCTAGTTAATTCTCGAATTAAACTCCTTTAATTCTTGTGCATCTATAAGTTAAAATTGACATCTAGCAATGTGTCATGACTATTCGAAAGTGATGAAATTTGATAAAAATATCAAAATTATCCTTTAATGGCAAGTTATCGTGCAATTCAATCCTTCAGTCATACAACATCTCAGATGAGCAATGGGTATGGAATCATATCAAAATCAAATACTCATCTATATATATCTTGATCGAAATGTGATGATTCAATTGATGATATATTAAAAAATTTTTTCTAATTATCATCCTATTTTGGTCAATGATTTTTTGAATCATCGATCTATGAGATCACATAGGATGTTCGTTCTCCTTATTAGGAGTGACCGATCTCTTATTGACCACTCACAATCTCCATATATACTTCATCATATCTAAAACATCCCACATAATGATCAGAGAATCAAGCTAAGAAATAAATTAAAATATGGATTCATATACATAAGGTACCATGGTGATCTCAGGTCTAAGGATTACTTGCACAACTTTCGCTAGAGAACAACCAGCTGACATATAAATAAGGTTACATTAGATATTCTCTTGTAGGTCAATTTAGTGAACTCATTCTCTAATGAGCATCCACATCCTTGTATTAGTGTCACACACAAGTGGTTGTGAGATCAACCATCCTCTCCATCGAGCATACATAGGATGTGCCAGTCTTATCAGTATCATTGATTCTCTGACTCAATGAACCAATGATTGAAAATATTTTAAATCAAGGCTATCAAGGATTTAGATTCATTGGCATGATCTCATCATGGTCCTAAAATCATTATCCTAATCTATAGAGTTCATTATAATCTTAAACAAGTATAAGATGCAGTATATAATGAATCAAAGATACCTAACTTTATTAATAAATAATATCAAATACATGAGTTTGGAAGATAAAATATAGAAAAATACTTTATCATATCATATATGCGATTGACTTGTAGGATATTATTCTTTCAGTGAGAACATTTAGAAAGTTGTAAAGATAATCCTTAAGTATTTAAGAAATGCTAAAGACCATAGCTCATTTATGGAGATGCTGACTTAAAACTTATGGGATATATCGATTTTAGTTTTCAGTCAAACCATGATGACAATAAAAGTATGTCGAATTATATATTTATCCTAAATTGGAGAGCAATATACTGAAAAAATTTCAAGCAGTACATTGGAGCTGATTCTATATGTGAGGCAGAGTATATTGTGGCATCCGATGCTACTAAAGAAGCTGTTTGATTATGAAAGTTCATTAGTGAGCTTGGAGTAGAACCCTCCATTGATGGTCCTATTCTAATGTATTGTGATAATATTGGAGCCATAGCTCAAGCAAAGAAACCCAAGTCCCTATCAAAGAACCAAACATATTCTGTATCACTATCATCTTGTTTGTGAGATCATAGATTGAAGTGACGTCAATGTTCAGAAGATTGATAGAAAAGTGAATCTAATCGACCCATTTACTAAAGCCCTCAAAATTAAAGAGTCTGATGATCACAAGTGGAAGATGGGTATAAGATACTATTCTGATTAGTTTTAGTCCAAGAAGAGTTGTTGGAAAACATGTCCTAAAGCTAATTATCTATTTATAGACGATTATGCATGTTATAATTGTATATGAATTATAAATTAATAAAAATTATTTGATTTTTCATCATAAATCTTGCATCTTCTTTATTTGAACTTTTATATTATGATGAAGTCCTTAGAACTATATATAATCGATAAAAGAGGATCTATCGAATAGTTCTTAAACTATACTCTATCAAGTATAGGTTGTTGTATGCTATATGAGTTGGTTGTCCTCATAACCAAAGAGTGTGGTGATACTGGTATGACATCAGATGAAATATAGGAGTACATTTGCACTGAACTTGACCCTAATACATGTTGGAAATTGTGTCTTAAAATCAATCATGTGATGATTGAGTTCCTCTTTGTATATAAATTATTGATTAATAAATAATTATTATTTTGATAGTTTTCATCACAAAGTTATATCTTCCTTGTAGAACTCTTATGTTGTGATGAAGTTCTTAGAACTATGTTAATCAATGATAAAGAGAGAATTTATCATATAGTTCTTAAACATGTATGCGATCAAATGATATGTTATTAGATGATGATGATATTTATCGAGTGGAGGTCGTTGTGTGCCATATGAGTTGCTTGTCCTCTTAACTAAGAAGTGTGGTGATACTGATATGGCATATAGGTGAGATATTAGAGTACATCACCACTGAACAAGTGACTCACCTATTAAGCATTCTGCTGTCAAGAGCTGCTCACGAAGCATATAGGCTTAAGTATCCCTCAGACTTGAGATCACCATAATAATTTGCAAACAACTCACTGTACTTTGATGCTAGACTATCTGAATTTCTAATATAGTGATGGAAGGCTACTAGGTATAGTCAAGTACTTATGAAATCTGTGTATAGATCAAGATAGGATTGACTCCTCTAGATTATAGGAGCTGATGCATCACTGTATTTCAATTTAATAAAATTTTGATCAGGATAATCTATGAGATGGATTTGAAAGGTTGAAATATATTATGGAGAAACACTCGAGATTGACAGTTAACCCAAGATCATCCTAGAGCATTCAGGGTCAAAGGGATGAATTATGCAATAACCATATGCATAGGTTCTGAAATATTCTTTTTTGATAATTTGATCTATCTGAGTGTCAGGAACCATTGCTAGATGGTAACTTTGATTAGTAAAGAAATCGGTTCCTGTGCTACTGGCTTAGTATTCAAACTAATGGAGTTACGCACATAAGTCAGACAACGTAAGAAAGTGTTGACCTATGCTTATATGTTCAGTTTGAAAGTACTTGACTTGATTGGATATATAGACTAACTTGATTGAAAATTAAGTTATTGATCAAACGAGATTGAAGAGTTGACTATGTCTAGCTAGCACTACACATGAGGTTTAGGTTCAATCCCAAGGATGAACAGTTCTTGATTTATGATCTAAGAATCTTATGAGAGATTGAATTTAAGTACTAATTAATTTTAGATTAGATCTAAATTAATTAGACTTAATTGGGTTCAAAATTCTAAATTAGACTTGATCCAAAAGTCCTAAAGAGTTTAGGACTGACAGCCTTTCGAAATTATTTTGAATCAGCTTCGAATTGGATTTGAATTGGACCCTTTTTGGATAAGATCCTAGGAGCCCTATTTTCATTAAAACTCTTTCACTCCTTGGCTGACCAGCACCTAGTATTATGCTGGTTGTGGGCCATCCTATATGGGTGTGGGCGTGGGTGCAAAGTGGGTGCCACAATGGTGCCAATCTTTTCTCATGTAGGAGTCCTTCTTTGATAAGTAGTGGACTGATTCAAAGTATATTTGAACTAGGAGTCCTATACTTATTGGATCATGACAATCATTTATAAATAGAGAGGGTCTCTACCTATGGATGCATATAAGAGATAGAAATCAGATTGAGAGAAAGAAAGAAGGAGAGAAAGAGGCATAAGCTTGTGGGCATCTATTGCTCCATGAATTGATTTTGATGATTACAAAATATTTGAGGGGGTTACTAATGATTTTAACTTGGAAAAAATTTATTGTATTTCAGGGACAAAATCATAATTTTATCAAGTTCTGATTTGAAAGCCTTAAGAGCAAGAACAGAAGATTTGTGATCTATTGAAGATAATTTTATATTTTTTGGATATATATTTTGAGAGAAAATCAAGTTTAAAGGAAAGGGTTGACGCCTAGGGTCGATCCCTGTCAAAAGGGCTGAATGGCATGCTATTTTTGGCTGGCACACCCAAAAGGGATGACCCTATGAGTCGATCTCTGTTGCTATGCAAGCCAAAGATACAGAACAGTCACTTTCTGTTTTGCACCACAGAGGTCGACCCTATGAGTCGACTCCTATGTAGAGGTCGACCCGATGAGTCGACCCCCTGTGATGGAAAATTTTTGTAACGATTAGTTTTCAACTCATTTTGGCCTTATTTAATGCTCATTTAAAGCTCTCCAATGGCTCTATTTCAGTCCAGATTTGTCTTTAGCATCCATTGAAGATATAAAGGCACTTAAAGGAGAAAAAAAGAAAAGATTTTTAAGAATTCATTTCAGCCCTAAGAAAAAAGCCCTCTTCAAGCAAAAGAAGCTTTCATTTTTAAGTTCACCAATCTCTCAAGAGCTCATTCAAGTCTTCAACAACCTTGAAAAAAATTAGAAAAACTTCTTCCTTATTGTGTAAAGTATTTTTAAAATTTTATTTACTCATTAAATGAGCTAAATTTATATTTCTTTGTCATTAACTCTGATACTCTATTTTTGTTTTGATCTTTTATTTTGGAAGGATTCTAAAACTTGGAAAGGTTGATCCAAACCTTGAATCGGATTGTATTGGGTTGGCTTGTATCCGAAAAATAAGTGTTCTAGTTTGGGATAGCCAAAGTCAGAGGTACCGATGTTGTATTCTTGTTGAATATATTTTAGTGGATTTAAATTTCCAAGTAGGAGCTTGGAGAATGGATGTGGGTGCAAGATTGGCATCGAACCACTATAAATCTTAATTGTTTGTATTGTGCTTACTTGCTCTCTTTCTAAATTTCTTTATTTTCTTGCACTCTTGCATCTCGTCTCTACACCTTGCTTAAATCACTTACTACATATAACTTTCTTATTATTACTTAATCTTTGTGGTTCTAAATTAACTTTAAAATTTTAAAAATCTAATTCACCCCCTCTCTTGGGTTGTATAGCTGGGCAACAAGTAGTATCAAAGTTCGGTGCTCTAGCCCTACTTTGATTTAACCATCAAAGAGCTAAAGATTTATGGCAACTCAAGTTAGTGCTTCACAAGCTGAGGGGCAATCTACAAACTGACCTTCACTTTTCAATGGGTCAAACTGAAGGAACCAGATCTAGGGTTTCAGGGTTAGATCTTGAAATTTTTTCAAGATCAGGCAGCGGAAGACTAAAATAAATCAAAATTTATCTTATAAAATCAGAGAATCCCTAGATCTAAGATCCTATTACATGATTATTATATGGTATTAAATCAAAAATTAAAATATAAAGAGCAAGAACTACATGTTGATCATATCAACATGTTTCTATACTACATCTAATGTATGTAAAATATAATAGATCAGATCTACTACCTTGTAAGTTAGACATTCTAACTTTACTGATCCAAGCTTGAGGATGATGTTGCAAGCTACACACATGTCCAACCTCTAGGAGTTGTCCACACGAGCCCACGAATCACGATCAAAAATCTTGGTCCAGGAAATCAACACAGTATGCTAATACTGCGCTGATCCTTCTTCGATGGTCCATCAGATACCTCCTTCTTGATTTAGACTCTTCCAAAGATGAGAAGTAGGAGAAGGAGTTTTTAATGTGAGACACTCTTAGAAAACTCATAGATGGAGGAAGGGAAGAGGTGAACTCAGCAACCCTAGAAGAAGACTCTCTTCTTCTTCTCTTTGCTCTCACATAGACACCTAGTTTTGTGTCAATTATATCTCCATGCCCTAGAACTATTTCTCTTTAATTTTTACTTGCCCAAAGGTCTCTCAATGCTCTATAATTCACAAAAATCTCAAGAAGAAATTCATTTTAAATAAGGAGATATGAAGAGTCCTTTTCTAGGTCAAATACCTAGTCAAGGAAAATCCAAACAGGACAAGACAAATAGTGCCCAACTCTTGGGTGCCTCCTCCTTCTTTTTCTACCATGGACCATCAGAAAAGGGTGCATGATATGTGCCATAAAAGCCACAAAAATTCAAAAAAAAATCTGAATAAAATCAGTGCCATAAGGAAAGAGTTTTGGTTTCCTAAAATTCTATCTCATAGAATTTGAAATCCAAACTAATTCCTACTTTGACTTGGTCCACAACCACATTCCAAGTAAGAGAGAAAAAGAGGAAAGCTTTGGGCATGCGTGAAGGCCTGGGAGAGAAGATTTTGTCATACAAAATAAGAGAGAATGGGCGTGGGGGGCTAAGGTGGTGCAAGGTGGAATCCTAGTCTTACTAGGATTCAATCTATGACTTGTTCAAATTTGGTTTCTCAAATCAAATCAAACCAAAATCAAATCAACCTAATTAAAATAGATCTTAACCCAATTAATAATTTAATTTAATCAGATTAAATTATATTTAAATCTAATTTAATTTTTTAATCAAATTAGAAATTAGGTTGACCAAAGTCCTAATTGAACTAGGACTAGTTTTTTTTTGCACTTGGCTTATCCAATAAACCAATTGAACTTGATCCAATCAAGCCCAAACTAAATCTAATTAAATCATATTCAATTGAACTTAATATCAGCCCATTGACTTAATCAAATTAAGCCAATTAACAATTGAATTGCTAATCAATTCTCCTGTAACACTTGCACTAGGTTAAATATCAATCGTATTGATCGTTTAACCTTAGAATGATTCTTAATCGTTGATCAACCATCCGATTGGATCATGAACTCTAATGTGTGTGACCTCATAGGTTTGAACCTAAGTTGATAGCATAAGAATAAATTTTTATACCAATCAAAGTGACCATCTAGCAATGGTACCCGACGGTCGGATAGGTCGAATGTATAGAACAACATCCTTAGAACCCATGCGGATATAGTTTTCATATAATTCATCCCCTTGACCAAAATGCTCATAGGACACCTCAGAGTTCAACTGTCAACTTTGATTAGGTTGTCCACATTGTATTTCAAAATATCAAATCCATCTGATGGATTACCCTGGTCAAGGTTTTGCTAAACTGAAATACAGCGACTCATTCTTCTCCAACTCTTGGAGTAGTCAATCCCATCTTGATCACACTCCAACTTGCAAGTACTTGACTATGCCCAGAAGCCTTTCATCACTAAATTAGAAATTTAGTTAGTCCAGTACCAAAGCACAGTGAGTTGCTTGTAAGTCACTGAGACGATCTCAGGTCTAAGGGACACTTATACCTATATCCCATCAGAGACATTCTTGATAATAGAATGCTCTGGAGTTGGTCACGTTCAATGATGATGTACCCTTACATCTCATCTATATGCCATACCAGTATCTTTATACTCCTTGGTTAAGAGGACAACCAACCCATATGGCCTACAGCGACCTATGCTCCATAGAAGCTGTCGTCCTTATTAACAGCCTATCATTTGGTCGTGAATAGTTTTAAGGATTAATCGATAAATCCTCTCTTTATTGAACCTAAATAGTTCTAAGGACTTCATCACAACAACAAAGTTCATTAGAAGATGAAAACTTATGATGAAAATATCAAAAATATATTTTATTTATTAACAAATCAATTACAATACAAGGTTGCTCAACCATCAACAAGTTGACGATTGACTTTTGAGACATATTTTCCAACAACTCTCACTTGTCCTAAAGCCACTCGGCACAGTATCTAATACCCATCTTCGACTTGTGGTTGTCGAACTTCTTTATCGCTAGGGCTTTAGTGAAGAGATCAATCAGGTTCTCCTTTCTATCGATCTTCTGAAGGTCGACATCACCTCGATCCACGATCTTTCAGACCAGATAGAAGCGATGCAAAATTGCTTTGTCTGCTGGTGTGCTTTAGATTTTTTTGCCTGAGAAATGGCACCAGTGCTGTTGCAGTAGAGCAGGATCAGACCATCGAGGGAGGATGCTACTCTGAGCTCGATGATGAATTTTCTCAGCCACAAAGCTTCTTTCGTAGCATCCAATGCAGCAATGTACTCCGCCTCACAAACAGAGTCTGCCACAGTATGTTACTTAGAACTCTTCCAACAGATGGCTCCACCATTCAAAGTAAAGATATAACCTGACATGCTTCTGCTGTCATCATGGTTAGATTGAAAGCTGGAGTCTGTAAACCCTGCAAGTTTCAGATCTGACTCACCATAAACCAACCATTGGTCCTTAGTATTTCTCAAATACTTAAGGATAGCTTTAACCACTTTTCAGTGATTTTCTCCTTGATCAGATTGGTATCTACTCACTACTCCTAGTGAGTGTGCCACATCTGGCCTTGTACATATCATGACGTACATGATAGATTCCATGATCGAAGCATATGGGACTCTACTCATATGCTCTCTCTCTTCAGGAGTTGTCAGACAATCTTTCTTAAAGAGAGAAATTCCATGGCCTATCAGTAGATAGCCCTTCTTGGAATTCTCCATGCTGAACCTCTTCAGCATAGTGTCTATGTATGTGGACTGGGATAGCTCAAGCATCCTTTTAGATCTATCCCTATAGATCTTCATCCCTAGGATGTAGGATGCTTTACCTAAGTCCTTCATGGAGAACTACGATGACGATCAAACTTTTATTTCCTATAGTGCGGGGATGTCATTCTTGATTAAGAGAATATCATCCACGTACAAGATAAAAAATACCACAACTGGACCATTTGCTCATTTATAGATGCAGGTCTCTTCTTCGTTCTTAACGAAGCCATACGTTTTGATCATCTTATCAAAATGCATGTTCCAACTCTGAGAAGCTTGCTTCAATCCATAAATGGATCTCCGAAGCTTGCACACCTTGGACTCATCTATAGATGTAAACCCCTCAGGTTGTATCATATACACCTCTTCGATCAGCTCTCCATTCAGGAAAGCTATCTTTACATCCATCTACCATATCTCATAATCTAGATGGACAGCTATTGCAAGCATTATCCGAATGGATTTGAGCATTGCCACAGGGGAGAATGTCTCGTTATAGTCAATACCATAATATTGACGATACCCCATGGTAACCAGACGGGCTTTATAGGTCTCCACCTTTCCGTTTGTGCCCTTCTTCCTTTGGAAGACCCATTTACACCCAATGGGTTTAACCCTTTCAGGTGGGTCAACCAATGTCCATACATCATTGACCTTTATGGACTCCATTTTGGATTTCATAGCTTCAAGCCATTTTTCAGAATCAGGTCTCTGCATTGCATCCATATAGGTGATCAGATCCTCATCGTTCTCATCGAGTTCGATGGGATCACCATTTCGGACCAAAAAATCGTAGTATCTATCCGACTAACGTGGTATTCTGTCGGATCGCCTTAATGGTGCAGGTATATTGGGCTCCGATTTTGATCTAATCAAATCTGATTCAGGTTCAACTATTGGTGTCAGTCCTTCTACCTGTTGAACTTCATCAAGTTCAACCTTAGAGGCAACGGTTCCTTCACCAAGGAACTCCTTTTCTAAAAAGGTTGCCTTAAGGCTGACGAACACCTTTTGTTCATCAGTATGGTAGAAAAAATATTTTTTGGTCTCTTTGGGATACCCTATGAATGTGCATTTGTCAGACCTAGGTCTAAGTTTATCTGTAACTAATCATTTGACATAGGTCGGGCACCTCTAGACCCTAAGGTGTGAAAGTGCTGGCTTACGCCCTGTCTATATCTCATATGGAGTCTTAATTACAAACTTACTTGGAATCCTATTTAACAGATAATAGGTCGATTCGAGTGCATATCTCCAGAAGGATATCGACAAGCAGGCAAAACCCATCATGGATCGGACCATGTCTAATAGAGTCCGATTTCTCCTTTCAGACACACCATTATGCTATGGTGTTCCTAGAAAAGTCCATTGGAGAGAATCCCATTCAATCCTAGATATGTGAGAAACTCACCAGAAAGGTATTCTCCTCCTCGATCAGATCGAAGAGTTTTAATACTCTTCTCAGTTTATTTTTCTACTTCACTTCAAAATTGTTTGAACATTTCAAATGAATCCGATTTATATTTCATCAGATAAACATATCCATATCTGGATAGATCATCCATGAAAGTGATAAAGTAGAAATATCCATCTCTAGCACTTATGCTCATGGGCCCGCATACATCAGTATGTACTAGGCCCAAGAGCTCAGTAGCTCTCTCACCTTTTTTAGTAAAAGGTGACTTGGTCATTTTACCAAGAAGACAAGACTCATAGGTCAGAAATGATTCACAATCACTAACTTCGAAGATTTCCTCTTGAGTCAACCTGTTTATCCTGTTCTTGTTTATATGACCTAGCCTACAGTGCCATAAGTAGATATCTAATACACTATCTAATCTAGGATGCTTTCTTGTAGAATAGACTACGTTAATAGGTTGTGATAACATATACACACCATTGTTCAAATGTCCACAAAAAATAGTAACACCATTCATAATGATATTACAAACATGTTTCTTTATTGAAATTTTATAATCATTTTTGGTCAGAAGGCCTACAGAAATAATATTTAAAAAGAAACTGGGACAGAAATGACAATCATTAAGAACAACAGTATGAGACTCAAATATAAGTTTCAAAATTCTTAATGCTAGAACTGAAACTGATCTTCCATCTCCAATGTTCAGGAACCTCTTGCCTTGCTCGAATCTCCTACTAACCTGCAACCCTTGCAACAAATTGTAAATATGGTAAGGACTACCAGTATCCAATATCCAGTCAGTAATATCACAAATAGAAAAATTGCAAAGAGTTATCATATAAATACCTTGCCCAGCAACATCTTGCTTCTTTCTCTGTCTGTTCGGGTTCAGGGAGGTAATGTACTGAGGACAGTTCCTCTTCCAGTGCTCCTGCTTTTTGCAAAAGAAGCATTCAGCTCGACTCTTATCGGGCTTGATCTTTCTGGTCTGGCCTTACACTGATGTCCCAGCCTGAACTTGCACCTTCTTCACTTTTTTCTTCTTGTTCTTCTTCCCTTTCTTAAAGGGTCAAGAATCAGAAGATGAACCTCCCACTAAGTTCACCGACTCCTTGTGGAGTTGGTGATCCTTCTCAAAGTTCTGAAGCAACCCCAGTAACCTGTGGTAGTTTACTTCAGGCTTTGTCATTCTATAATGAGTGAGGAATGGGAGATAAGACTTGGACAGCGAGTTCAATATTGCATCTTTCCCAAGCTGCTGATGCAAAGAAAAGTCGAGCTTGCTGAAATGCTCCATCAGCGTGATCATATACAATACATGATCAGTGACAGAGGCACCATCTCGTATTTTAGCATCGAAGATGGCACAACTAGTCTTGTGCCTCTCCACATATCCTTTAGTTGAGTCATCTCAAATCTGCGATTGAACTCATCACTCATGGCAGCCAGTATGATGCAGCGCACCATGATTCGGTCATGAGCCACTTTTGGTAAGTGTCTCTGACTGTTTCAAGTGCATTGGCAACTGACTCTGATATGTTATCACATATAGGATCCGTTCATGCTCCAGGACAATCTTTAACTTTCGGTACTAGCTACTAAAGTTGGGTCCCTCCAACTTATCATGGTCCAACAACGATCGGAGTGATAGGAAAGTGACCATATCTGTACAAAGAAAAACTATAATCTAATTAGTAATTGATTCATTAAACCTAAAGATTTGGACTTTAATCAAAAAGTTTCTCCCACTATTTTATTCAAATTGGTAGCCTCTACCTCCAATTCGAAGAATTACATTAATTCTTTAGTGGGTAGTAGAATCCACTTAGACTGCACACAAGCCCAACTTTGATTGGCCAACCCATGTACATCTAAAGGTAGGTTTATAACCAATTATTTCTTAAATAATTTTTAATAATTTTAATTTTATCCCAGCCCCTAATCAGTAGGCTTTGGCCTCCACTGAAAAGGTTTGGCTAGGTCCAACCATTAACATGACCATACTTGGCCCATCTAGCTAATGAATGATTAGGCCCAACTTTGGTTGGCTAACCTAACCACTATTTAGAAAGATGCAGTCAAAAAATTATATTATGAATGATATTTTCATCAGCCTAAGCACCAGGCCTTTGGGCCTCCAATGATTATCCAACTGATGGACCCATTATCATCCACTTAATGGGAGGCTATGATCTAGTTATCACTATAACTATTTTATTTTAAGGATCTAATAATTTTAAAAATTTAATTGATTTAGAGGAGGTCAGATGAACCAGCTTATCATGATCCTTCAACTAGCTTCACCAAGTCAACTTAAGGGAGACCATTAAAAGGGCTGGTCTAGGAGCACCAAAATCAGTCACACTGATTTACCTTGCTGACATGGGTCAGCTCGAATAGTCAAGTGATCTGATCAAAATATAATTTTATCAAGAGGCCAGGTAAGTTTGATCGATGGGAGGGTCTGCCAAAGCTTGCCTTAGACACCATCAGAAATGGCCAGGTAAGTGAGCTCCCAATTAAAAACTATCAATCTGGTTTACCTTAGATACCAACTGGTCTAATTAGTTTCGATTAGATCTACCTAACAGTTCATGCTAGATCGCTTAGCTAAAAATCAAGTCCATTTGGTTTTCATTAAAGACATAGACTTGACCAACTACAACTATTGTAATTGATCTAGAGAATCCTTGACCTAATCTAAGACAACAATTGATTAGATTTAGTCAATTCTCTAATTAAATCCATCTTTAATCTAACCTTAGGTCTAACCTAATTAATGGACCTAATTTTCACTAACCCATTAATCCAATGTGTTATGGCTTGTGTCTTTGGTTCTTCAATTCACAATCCTAGAACCTAATCAAACAACTTCTTAATTCTCAATTAAGTTTTGGGCTGAGAGTTGGGATTCGACTTTTCAAAAATAATTCTCATATTTGTAAAATATTTTTACAACATGGTTCTACCAACCAAGTTGCATGTTTGATTCATAATCAAAATTCAAGTGAAATAAGCATGAAACTACTTTAGATCTAATCTAAACAGGTTCATGTAATTGAAATAATTTCAACTTTAAACTGTGCAAATTTTTCAGACAAATATATGATGGTTCTTTTATTTTAACAAAGAGATTTTATTTTAGATTTAAATATTTTTTAAATCTAGTAAATTATAAATTTAATCTAGATCATATCTAACAAATTTATGATTAAAGATAGATCTACACGAACTAGGACAACCTTTGCACTATAAGGGGTAAACCTTACAGTAGGACAACCTACAATTCGTGATTGATCTAAAAATTTTAATTTTAGATTTAATAATTAGATTATAAATTAGATCTAATCTAAGAAATAATCTAAGCATGTATAAATAATCATGTAATAAATAACTTAGGCTCTGATACCAATTGAAGGAACCAAATCTAGGGTTTCAAGGTTAGATCTTGAAACTGTTTCAAGATCAGGCAGCGAAAGACTAAAATAAATCAAAATTTATCTTATAAAATTAGAGAATCCCTAGATCTAAGATCTTATTACATGATTATTATATGATATTAAATCAAAAATTAAAATATAAAGAGCAAAAACTACATGTTGATCATATCAACATATTTCTATACTACATCTAATGTATGTAAAATATAATAGATTAGATCTATTACCTTGCAAGTTAGATGTTCTAACTTTATTGATCCAAGCTTGAGGATGATATTGTGATATGCACACATATCCAACCTTTAAGAGTCATGCACACGAGCCCACGAATCACGATCAGAAGTCTTGATCCAGGAAATCAGCACAGTATGCTAGTACTGCACTGATCCTTTTTCGATGGTCGATCAGATACCTCCTTCTTTTTGATTTAGATTCTTCCAAAGATTAGAAGTAGGAGAAGAAGTTTTAGATGTGAGACACTCTCAGAAAACTCACAGATGGAGGAAGGGAAGAGGTGAACTCAGCAACCCTAGAAGAAGACCCTCTTCTTCTTCTCTTTGCTCTCACATAGACACCTAGTTTTGTGTCTATTATATCTCATGCCCCAATACTCTTTCTCCTTAATTTTTATATGCCCCAAAGGTCTCTCAATTCTCTATAATCCATTAAAATATCAAAAAGAAATTTATTTTAAATAAGAAGATATGAAGAGTCCTTGTCTAGGTCAAATACTTAATCAAGAAAAATCCAAACAGGGCAAGACAAGTGGTGCCCAACTCTTGGGCACCTCCTCCTTCTTTTTCTATCATGGACCTCCAGAAAAGGGTGCACGATATATCCATAAAAGTCATAAAAATATTAGAAAAAAATTGGGTAAAATCAGTGCCATAAGGAAAGAGTTTTGGTTTTCTAAAATTCTATCTCATAGAATTTGAAATCCAAACTAATTCATACTTTGACTTGATCCACAACCACATTTTATGTAAGAGAGAAAGAGAGGAAAGCTTTGGGCATGCTTGAAGGTGTGGGCATGGGGGGCTAAGGTGGCGCAAGGTGGAATCTTAGTCTTACTAGGATTCAATCTATGACTTGTTCAAATTTGGTTTCTCAAACCAAATCAAACCAAAATCAAATTAACCTAATTAAAATAAGTCTTAACCTAATTAAAATTTAATTTGATAAGATTAAATTAGATTTAAATCTGATTTAATTTTTTAATCGAATTAAAAATTAGGTTGAATCAAGTCCTAATTGGACTAGGACTAGGACTAATTTTTCCTTACACTTGGCTTATCCAATAAACCAATTGGACCTGATCCAATCAAGCCCAAATTAAATCTAATTAAATATATTTAATTAGACTTAATCTCAGCCTATTGGCTTAATCAAATTAAGTCAATTAGTAATCAAATTGCTAATGATCCTCCTGCAACACTTGCACTAGGTTAAATGTCAATCGTATTGATCATTTAACTCTAGAACGATTCTTAATCGTTGATCAACCATCCGATTAGATCATGAACTCTAATGTGTGTGACCTCATAGGTTCGAATCTAAGCTGGTAGTATAGAAATAAATTCTTTTACCAATCAAAGTGACCATCTAGCAATGATACTCGACGGTCGGATAGGTCGAATGTGTAGAACAACATCCTTAGAATCCATACGGATATAGTTTCTATATAATTCATCTCCTTGACTAAAATGCTCATAGGATACCTCAAAGTTCAACCGTCAACTCTGATTAGGTTGTCCACATTATATTTCAAAATATCAAATCCATCTGATGGATTATTCTGGCCAAGATTTTGCTAAATTGAAATACAGCGACTCATTCTTCTCCAACTCTTGGAGTGGTCAATCCTATCTTGATCACACTCTGACTTCACAAGTACTTGACTATGCCTAAAAATCTTCCATCACTGAATTAAAAATTCAGTTAGTCCAATATCAAAGCATAGTGAGTTGCTTACAAGTCACTGAGGCGATCTCAGGTCTAAGGGATACTTAACCTATATCCTATCAGAGACATTCTCGACAGTAGAATGCTCTGAAGTTGGTCACGTTCAATGATGATGTACCCCTACATCTTATCTGTATGCCATACCAGTATCTCCACACTCCTTGTTAAGAGGACAACCAACCCATATGGCCTACAGCGACCTATGCTCCATAGAAGCTATCATCCTTATTAATAGCCTATCATTTGGTCGTGAACTATTTTAAGGACTAATCGATAAATCCTCTCTTTATCAAACCTAAATAGTCCTAAGGACTTCATCACAATAACAAAGTTCATTAGAAGATGAAAACTTATGATGAAAATGCCAAAAATATATTTTATTTATTAACAAATCAATTACAATACAAGGTTGCTCAACTGTCAACAGATTAATGATTAGCCTTTGGGACATATTTTCCAACATAAACTATACCTATTGGAAAGCTCAGATGAAAATTTTTATCCAAGCACTTGACTATGATATGTGGAGTATCATAGTTAATGGACCACACACACCCACTAAGATAATTGATGGTGTAGAATCAACCAAATATGAAAGAGAATGGGATGAGGTTGATAAGAAAATTGCTCAACTCAATGCCAAAGCCATGAATATTTTATATTATGCTTTAGATGCTAATGAGTTTAATCATATTTCAACATGCATGTCGGCTAAAAAAATATGGGATAGGTTAGAAGTAACACATGAAGGTACTAATCAAGTTAAAAAATTAAAAATTAACATACTTGTGCATAAATATGAACTCTTTAAAATAGAGTATGATGAATCAATAACTAAAATATTTACTCATTTTATGGATATTATTAATGGTCTAAAAAATCTTGATAAGTCTTATTCTAACAGTGATCTTGTGAGAATGATTCTTAGGTCTTTACCAAAGACTTGGGAGGCTAAAGTGACCACAATCTAAGAAGCCAAAGATTTGAATATCTTACCCTTGGAGGAGCTTCTAGGATCGCTAACGACACACGAGCTAAGTATGAAACAACATCAAGAAGAAGATGTCAAGAAGAAGAGAAAATCATCCTCAAATTCACTACTCAACTCGATGAGGAATCCGATGAAATAGAAAATGAAGAGCGAGATGAAGAATTAACCCTCATCACTAGAAAGTTTAAAAGATTTTTGAAGAAAAAAAAAAGGGATGAGGAAGAGGCCACCTACAAAAGGAGAGCATAGCAAGAAGAAGGATAAGGAGCAGCCCCTTATTTGTTATGAATGTAAGAAGCCGAGGCACTTTAGGTCCTAATGTTCACAACTTAAGAAGGGCCCTAAGAAGTATAAGAAAAAGGCTATGGTGGCTACATTGAGTGATAGTGATGAGTCAAGCTTCGAAGAAGAAGATTCACATAAACAAGCTAACTTATGCCTTATGGCACATGAAAATGAGGTAAACATAGAAACTCCTAATGACTTTACATTTGAAAAATTTCAAAAGTATTTTATGAATTAGTTGATGATCTAAAGAAGTTAAGAGTAAAGAACAAAGAATTGAAATCAAAGAATCAATCTTTACTAAAAGAAAATGAGATTATTGCAAATGAAAAATTGATCTTAAACAAAAAAATCTGAACTTAAAAAATAAAATTGTTAAGTTAAAACCTATAGTAAAAAAGTTTACTCTAAGTTCAAATAAACTTCAAATGATACTTGATAATCAAAAGACCGTTTATGATAAAGTCGGTCTTGACTACAACCCTTTAAAGAAATAAAAATTTTTGAAAAGCATCTTTGTGAACTCATCAAGCAATAAGTTTTTAAATATTTCTTGCTTTAAATATGGTAAAGTAGGATATAAATTTTATACATATTTTTCTAACAAATCTGAAAATTCTAATGTGAAGAAAATATAGGTTCCAAAAGGAACCATTGTAACTAACCAAAAAAGACCCAAGAAAACTTGGGTACCTAAAGTCAAAATTTAATTTTTGTATGTAGGTGTGTCTTGCATCTCAAGAAATAAATCAGAAATAATATCTTGATAGCGGGTGCTCAAGACACATGACCGGTGATGAATCCCAATTCATCACACTTGATGCAAAAGATGAAGGGATGGTCACCTTTGGAGATAATAGTAAAGAAAAGATCATTGGTATAGGTAACATTGGTATCACTCCCTTCAAATATATTAAAAATATTTTATTAGTAGATGGTTTGAAGCATAATCTATTAAGCATTAGTCAATTCTGTGACAAAAGATACAAAGTTATTTTTGAATCTTCATTATGCATAGTAACTAGTCTCAATGATGAAGGCATTAAATTTGTTGGATATAGACATGGTAATATTTATATGATAGATTTGAATGATCTTTCCAAGATAAACATGCAATGCCTAGTAGCCTTGAATGCCAAAATTAATGAGACTAGTTGGCTTTGGCACCGTAGGCTTGCACATATTAGTATGCATTCACTTTCAAAACTTATTAAAAAAGAATTGGTTACCGATTTACCTAAATTGAATTTTTAAAAAGATAGAATTTGTGATGCATGCCAACTAAGTAAACAAACAAAAATCTCATTCAAATCTAAAAATATTGTTTCAACTTCTAGGCTATTAGAATTATTACACATGGATTTATTTGGACCCACTAGAACTACTAGTTTTGGTGGAAAATGATATGGCTTTATAATTATTGATGATTTTTCTCATTTTAGATGAGTTTTCTTTTTGGCACATAAGGATGAAACTTTTCATGTGTTCTTAAAATTTTATCGAAAGGTTACTAATGAAAAAAAATTTTAATTCAAAATATTCAAAGGGATCATGAATCCGAATTTGAAAATTAGAATTTTAAAAAGTTTTATGATGAAAAAGATATTGACCATAACTTTTTAGCATCTAGGACACCCCAATAAAATGGGGTAGTAGAAAAAAAAAATAGAACCCTTAAAGAAATGGCTCGTACCATACTATGTGAAAGTAACCTCTCAAGATACTTTTGGACGGAAGCAATTAACATGGTATGTTACATTTTAAACCATACTTTAATTAGACCAATTCTAAAGAAAACACCCTATGAGCTTTAGAAAGAAAGAAAATCAAACATTATATTTTTTTATGTTTTTGGTTGCCGATGTTTTATTTTGAACAATGATAAAGAGAGATTAGAAAAATTTGATGCAAAATCCAATGAAGCTATTTTTCTTGGTTACTCCTCTTCTAGCAAAATTTTTAAAGTTTTCAATAAAAGAATTTTAGTAGTAGAAGAGTCAATATATATTATTTTTGATGAGACTAATGATCTTCCTTCAAGAAAGAGTGAAGGTATTGATGATGCAGATCCTCTTATAGAAGGAATGAAGGAGCTCACCCTAAAAGACTCAACAGCTCAAAATGAAGAAAAATATGAAAACAAACAAGAGGATGAAGGTGAAGAACAACAAGAACAACTTCAAGGTACAAATGATCTACCCAAAGAATGGAGGTATGATCACAATCACCCCAAAGAACTAATCATTGGTGATCCTACACATGGAGTAAGAACTCATTCTTCACTTAGAGATGCATACAATCATTTTGCATTGGTTTCTCATTTTGAACTTAAAATCATAGATGAAGCTAAAAAAGATTATAATTGGATAAATGCAATGCAAGAGAAACTTAATCAATTCGAAAGAAATAATGTATGACTTTAGTATCAAGACCTAAAAATTATCCAGTAATTGGCACGAAATGGGTATATAAAATAAATTAGATGAACATGAAAATATAATTAGGAATAAAGCAAGATTTATTGCAAAGGGTTATAATCAAGAAGAGGAATTGATTTTGATGAGACCTTTGCACCTATTGTTAGATTAGAAGCAATTAGGCTTTTACTTGCATATGCATGCTTTATAAATTTTAAGTTATTCTAAATGGATGTCAAAAGTATTTTTCTAAATGATTATATTGCTGAAGAGGTATATGTAGAATAACCCTCCGATTTTGAAAATCATGCATTTTCTAATCATATTTTCAAATTAAACAAAGCATTGTATGGCTTAAAACAAGCACCTGGAGCTTGGTATGAAAGGTTAAGTAAATTCTTACTTAATAATAGTTTTTCAAGAAGAAATATAGATACAATCATTTTTATTAAAAAAAATTATGATGATATCTTAATTATACAAATACACATTGATGACATTATATTTAGGTCTATTAATGAAACTCTTTGTCAAGATTTTGCTAAGCTCTTGTTGGGGGAGTTCGAGAGGAGCATGATGGAAGAATTTATATTCTTTCTCAGACTCCAAATCAAATAAATAAAGGAAGGGATCTCCATCATCCAAAGTAAGTACATCAGAGAACTACTCAAAAAATTTGGAATGGAGAGCTCCAAAGCAATTGGTACCCTGATAAGCCCATCATATAAGCTTGACAAGGATGAAGGAGGTAAAAATGTAGACTCAAAACTTCATAGAGGCATGATTGGTTCCTTATTGTATTTAACTGCTAGTAGACTAAATATTATATTTAGTGTTTGTCTATGTGCTCGCTTTCAATCAAATCCAAAAGAATCATATTTAAATATAGTTAAAAGAATTTTTAAATATTTAAAAGGTATACAAATTTTAGGATTATGATATTCTAAGGACTCATCAATTGACTTAATAGGATATTCAGATACCGATTTTGCAGGATGTAGATTAGATAGAAAAAGTACTAGTGAAACTTACCAAGTTTTAAGAGTTAACTTAATCTCTTGGTTTAGCAAGAAGCAATATTTGGTGGCATTATCTACAGTCGAGACCGAATACATTGTAGTCGGAAGTTGCTGTATTCAAATCTTATGGATTAAGCAATAACTTGAAGACTTTAGCATCAAACTCAATGAAACTCTCATAAGATATGATAACACTAGTGCTATTAATCTAACTAAAAATCTAATTCAGTATTCTAGATCAAAGTATATTGAAATTAGACATCATTTCATAAGACAACATATCCAAAATAATAATATAATTCTTGATTATGTCTATACTGAAAAATAATTGGCTGACATCTTTACCAAGGCCATAAGTGAAGATAGATTTTATAAAATTAGGAGAGAACTAGGAATCTTTGATCCATCAGCTTAAGTATCCTTCTGATTCCAAGTTTTTTTTACCAAAAATTTATTGAATCAAATTTTTGAGCTCAATTCTCATCTCTCCTTTCTTAAAAGCTCAAAACTATCATTTATATGAACATCTCTTAAATAGACACCCTTCCCTCAAGTTTCAAATTTTTTTAAAATTTTTTCATCATTTTTTTTTCCATGAGTCAACCCATAAGGTCGACCCTAAGATAAACTTGTAATTTTCATTAAAACCTATCGGGTGCTCTTTTTATTGAAAAATCTCTGATTGTAAAGGAGCCGACCCTTTGCCTTTCATCTTCCTCATCCCACCGAACAAAATCTCCTCCCTTTCCACTCTCTCAACTGCAAAAATCTCTTAAAATCCTTCTTTCTTTTCTTCTTCATTTGGGTGGATCAAGCTTACCCAGCTTCAAATCCTCTTCTCCAAATCGATGGTCCATCTCCTCAAAATCTTTATTTTTCTTCTAAAATTTTTTTCACTCTACCTCTCATTAGGTCTCCAAAACTATTTGCAAGTCTCTCTTATCCAAAATGTCTTCCAAATTGAAGCTACCGTAGAGAAAAAAGTCTGTTCGTGGATTAGAGGAGGATGTGTGCAGAAAAAGAATGGCAGCCGAGCCCTCTCTTGCTCCAACCTCAGTTTTAGGTCCTGCTCCAGCTTCTTCTTAGTCCCCAATCAGTCCAAGCAAGGTACCTCTCTCCAATCGAAAAGTAGAATCCGAAAAGAACATAGATTTTAAGTTTTTTGAAAAAGAAGAGTTCTCAATTGGATCAAAAATTAAAAATCAAGGATGGGAGTTTTACTGTCTGTTGCAGGAAAATACTTATGTTGATTTGGTCAGAGAGTTTTATTTGAATTTAAGTTACTGCAATGGAATAGTAAAGTCTTCAGTAAAAAGTGTTAACATTGTTCTTGATCCATTGCATTTGGGACAAATCCTGCACTTGCCTTGTGAAGGTTATACTCATATGGAGCTCCCAATCAAAGAAGAGAGAATAAGTATTATTTTAGGGAGAATATTTACTAAAAATTTAAATAAATTAGAAGCAAGAATTCTTTCTATAGAGATGAGACTTTTGCATTACATGGTTACCAAACTTTTTGTCCCTAGGAGTGGCAGGCATGACCTCTTATCTGGTAGAGATATTTGCATCATGTACCATGTGATCACCAAGACCCCCTTGAACCTTTCTGCTTTGATGTTTGAGGCCATGAGAGAGACCCTAAATAGGTCTAAGGCTCACCTGCCTTATGGTATGGCACTCACCCTGGTCTTTAGGAGGTTCGGAGTCTATTTTGAGGGGGAGGCAGTTACCAGATTATTACATTCTAACACCATCAACTGCCACCCACTGCATCGCATGGGTTTTTCAAAGATTGATGGTGCTTGGTCGAAGGGTGTTGAGGAGACAGCAGAGGAGAGAGAACAGAGGAGGAGACTGTCTTCACCTCCTCATGATCATAGAGCATCTCCTGATATTTAGTTTGTGTCTGATCATGAGGCTGGTCCTTCAGAGTCAGTGAGGAGGGATGCTTCTGTACCATAATCAGGGAGCAAAGTAGATCCTTCAGAGGTCAGACTTGCAGACGATCAGATTGAGTTGATGTCCTAGCATATTGCTTCCATTTTATCCCAGCAGTTTGCCACCTCAGGTTTTACTCAAAGGATGACATCTCAGGCTATTTCAGACCAGACCTTGATCCCTCATATCTCTACTATCTTTTAGATGCTTACAGCTCAGTCTGCACGAATTGAGGAGCTTGAGGGATATATTCTGAGACTGACGGGTAGAGTTTTGGATTTGCAAAGGCAGGTATTAGCTTTAGCCCATCCCCAGCCGTAAGAGAACATCATGGAGGTCTCGACCTGTCTGCAGAAGCGGATAGGCTTCGAGGTATTTTGCAGAGTGATTTTGATTTTTTGAGTAGAGAGATCAGGGGCTCCAGTGAGACTGTCTCTACTCAGATTGGTAACCTGATGCAATCTTTGTCAAGAGCTTTGGAACAATTGGACACCATCAGACTTGCACAGTCCATAGCTTCCCAGGCTCCAAGACATTCTCACCCTTCTGCTCGTGCCGATATTTCTACCCATGGCCGAGGCAAACATGGTCGAGGACGTACCCGTGGCTTTGATCCTGAGACTCCTTATCATATCTCTGACTCTTCTGATTCTGACCCTTCTAGTCATGATATTTATTAGATCTAGCATAGTTAGTCTTTTATGTTGGGAATAGTGTCCCAAAGCCAATCGTCAGTCTGTTGATGGTTGTGCTCATTTTTGTATATGTACATGAATTATGAATTAATAAAAATTATTTTAGCATTTTTCATCACAAAATATTTTATCTTCTAATGAACTCTTATGTTGTGGTAAAGTCCTTAGGACTATTTAGACTCGATAAAGGAGGATTTATCGTTTAGTCCTTAAATCTGTTCGCGACCAAATGATACATTGTTACCAAGGACGACAATGTTTATCAAGCATAGGTCGTTGTGTGTCATATAGGTTGGTTGTCCTCTTAACCAATGAGTGTGGAGACACTGGTATGGCATACAGGTGAGATGTAAGGGTACATCTGCACTGAACGTGACTGACTCCGGAGCTATTTCTGCTGTCAAGATTTGCTCCGATGGAATATGGGTATAAATGTCCCTCCGACCTGAGACCGTCACGGTGACTTGCAAGCAACTCACTGCACTTAGGCACTGAACTACCTGAATTTCTAATTCAGTGACGGAAGGCTGCTGGGTGTAGTCAAGTACTTGACTTGTCGGTGCGTGTGTCAAGATGGGATTGACCACTCCAGTTTAGGAGCTGTGTACAATCATGTTTTAATTTAGCAAAACTTTGGCCAGGGTAGTCTTTGTGAGGAGTCACAGGACTGTTTGAGTTGAGCATGATTTGGATGATCTAATCAGGGTTGACAGTTTAACCCTGAATCATCTTAAACACAGAGGTCAAAAGGATGAATTATACAGTAACCATATTCATGTAGGTTCTGAGTGTTGCAATTATGACTATTCGACCTATCCGATCATCGGTACCATTGCTAGATGGTCACTTCGATTAGTACAGGATTGGTTCCTGTGCTACCAACATAGGTTCGAACCTGTGGGGTCGCACACATTAGAGGTTCCTATCTAATCTGATGGCTGATGAAGAGTCCTAATGCCTGTGGACTATGAGTCCTATGTGTCTGAGACTTCTGATCGAGAATCAGGATTCTCTGATCGTGAGTCCCACACATTTTGGGTACCGGGGTCAAGAGTCCCACTGGTTTGGGACTCTTCGATCAGAGTTACATATCGATGAATTCTGATGCCCGATTACCCATCGAATTTGGACTCAATATTCATAAGAGGTTTAATTAGTAATTTGATCACTAATTAACTCAATTTGATTGAGTAATTATTTTTGGATCAAGTCCAATTGAATTGGATTCAGTTGGGTTTGACCCGATTAGGTTAAGAGTTGACCTAATCGTCGAGATGGTTTGGTCCCTGATTTGATCAAGGTTGGGCTTAATCAATTCCTGATTTGATTAGGATTTTATTGAGCCTAATTAAGCCTAATTAAGTTGGATTTAAATTAGTCTAATTGGGCCTAACTTATTTGGTTCAATTAGGTTGATTTAAATAATGAAACCACCTTGACCCATCTCCCTGTGCCACCTCACTTCCACTGCGCCCATTTGAATTCACGAGAAGGAAGTTCTCATGAATTTTTTCTCACGCAAAGCCCTCCTCGCGCCCTACTTTAATGTACCAAATGAGTGGATAAGGATGATTGATTAGCCATTCAAATTCAAAATAAAGTTTGAATTTGAATGAGCAACCAATCTTAGCACCTTGACCTTATCCTCTTTTAGCACCCCATTTATTACACGAGAAAATATTTCTCATGAAATCACTCATGCACAAATTAAGCCACACTCTCCTCTTCTCATGCCCTTAGTGGATAGGGATAAATTGATTTCCATTTGAATTCAAAATTTTATTTGAATTCAAATGTGCAATAACTCATCTTTATCCTCTCACGTGGATAAGATGTTTGACATTATTTTAAAAGGAGGAGAAGAGTGGGGCGTGTACAAGAAAAAATTTTGAAGAGAAAATCTGGGCATGAGAAATCCTTGTGTCCAAGGTGAAGGTCTATATCCTTCCGAGAGAAAAAGAAAGAAAAGAAAAAAAAAATATGCGCAGGATTTCAGTGAGTTCTTCAGGGTTTTAGTCTGGAGTTTGGGAAGTGAGAAGGTGAGCTACGAGTATCGTAAGCCTACCAAATTTTAGAAAGATCTTCAATATCCTCTCAAGCATGTCTACTAATGATCTGGAGCTTTCAAAGAATCGACAAACATCGATCGAAGGAGTTCGATCAGCATCGGCCGTCGAAAGGGCTCTACAATGAGCTAGCACTCGTGAGGAGTTGATCAGATCGAGAGCTTCATGTGAACGATCCACAGAGGCCAGACATACTGTGTGGCTGTATCACAATGATCAGACTCTTCCAATGATGATCAGATTGCGGCGATCTACTACCTGCACAAAGGTATTGTGTTTTGAACACATTACAGTAAAGTGTTTACTGTTCAAATTCGAATTTTAAATTTAAATGCATGCATGCTATATATTATATTTAGATCCTAGTGTAGGATAAATTTTTATTAATTAATTAAATTAATTAATAATTTTTGCTGTAAAATAATGATTTTGAAAAGTTTTAAAATTATCATTTTACCCCTGCACTGAATTTTCCTCACAAATGGTATCAGAGTTGGTTCTTAGATATGATATATATATTTGCATACGTAGATTAAGTTGTAATCTAAAAGTTTAAATTTAAAATTTAAAATTTAAAATTTAAAATTTGAATTTTGAAAGTTGTTCAAAATTAAAATTTAAAAATTTGAAATTCAAAATTTGAATTTTGAATTTTTAAATTTAAAATTCAAAATTCAAAATTCAAAATTTTGAAATTTGAAATTTGAAATTTGAAATTTGATTGAAATTTCTAATTTAAATTCAAAATTTAAAATTCAAAATTTGAAATTCAAAATTTAAAATTCAAAAATTTGAAATTTGAAATTTGTTTGAAATTTAAAATTTAAAATTTGAAATTTAAATTTTAAAATTAGTATATTTAGATATACTTGATCCAAGTAGAAAGTAATCGAATTGGGTTGGTTGTCATGGCTGATCAGATCGAGAGCTTCATGTGGACGATCCATAGAGGCCTGACATGCTGTATGGCTGTATCGCGATGATCAGACTCTTCCGACGGTGATCAGATTACAGCGATCTACTACCCGCACAAAGGTATTATGTTTTGAACACATTATAGTAAAGTGTTTACTATTCAAATTCAAATTTTAAATTTAAATGCATGCATGCTATATATTATATTTAGATCCTAGTGTAGGATAAATTTTTATTAATTAATTAGATTAATTAATAATTTCTACTATAAAATAATGATTTTGAAAAGTTTTAAAATTACCATTTTACCCCTGCACTAAATTTTCCCCACAAATGGTATCAGAGCTGGTTCTTAGATATGATATATATATTTGCATACGTAGATTAATTGTAATCTAAAAGTTTAAATTTAAAATTTGAAATTTAAAATTTAAAATTTGAATTTTGAAAGTTGTTCGAAATTCAAAATTCAAAAATTTAAAATTCAAGATTTAAATTTTGAAATTTGAAATTTACAATTCAAAATTCAAAATTCAAAAATTTAAAATTCAAAATTTAAAATTTAAAATTTGAAATTTGATTGAAATTTCTAATTTAAAATTCAAAATTTAAAATTTAAAAATTTGAAATTTGAAATTTGAAATTCAAAATTTAAAATTTAAAATTTAAAATTTAAATTTTGAAATTAGTATATTTAGATATACTTGATCCAAGTAGCAAGTAATCGAATTGGGTTGGTTGCCATGGCCGTCCGGTCATAGGAGAAAAGTAGGGTTTAAAGGCCCTCTCTTCCCATTCGATGGGGTCTCCTATGGCGGTAGGGGTGCCGATGCGATTATATCCCATGCAGATGAAGCAGTGAAAGGAATATTCATGATTTATTTTGATTGAGTTATTTTCTATAATGTAATTAGCAATAGGATTGCTATTTATAAAATGTGCTGACATATTTGTGTAATAAGTCAACATATTTGGTGAACAGAAAATAAAACCTTTCAAATATGAAAATTATTTTCGAAATACCAAACCCTGACCCATCAGCCCAAATACTTAATTAAAAGAATTAAGTGTTGTCTAGTAGGTCTAGAATTGTGAATTAAGACCTAAGACAATTGCATAAACTTGTGGGTCAATGGGTTAGATAGATTAGGTCCAAAATTGGGTTGACCTAAGGTTAACTTAAAGAAATGGACTAAATTAGAGTAATTGATCAAATCTAATCAAAAGTTGAATTAGATTAGGTCAAGGATACTCGAGACTCAACTCTAATAGTTGTAGTTGAATGGGTCCATGTCTTTAACTAGACCAAGATAGACTTAATTCATGGCTACGCAGTGGAACCCTATTTACTAAGTTGATCAAATTAAAACTAATGAACCGGTTGGTGTCTAAGGTAAGTTTGACAGTTTGACCAGTGGTTTTTAAGCGGGAGCTACTCGCAGTGATTCGATCTCTGACGAGTTAATGGCTAATCTCCACCATTGATCTCACTTACCTGGCCAACCTGGTGAATTAGGTTTTGATTAGATCACTTGGTGATTAGGGCTCACCCATGTCATTAGGTAAATCAGTTTGACTGATTTAGGTGCTCCTAATGCCAGCTTTAAGTAAATCCTTTTTAATCTGACTTGGTGAAGTCAGTGGGAGGATTGAAATTGACTGGATATTTTCTTCTCATCTATTCTTTAATAAAAAAAAATTATTAGGTCCTAAAAATGATTAATTTATATTGATAACTAAGTCATAGCCTCCCATTAAGTGAGTGATAATGAGTCCATTAGTTTAATAATTATTGGAGGCCCAAAGGCCTGGTGCTTATTGACTAATGAAATTATCATTCATAGTATGATAATTTGGTTTGAGTCTTTCTGATGGTGATTAGGTTGGCCGACCAAAGTCAGGCTTGATCATTTATTGATCCGATTCACCAAATCAAATCATGTTAATGGTTGGACCTAACCAGATTTTTTCAGTGGAGGCCAAAGCCTACTGATTAGGTTCTGGGGCAAAATTAATTACTAGAAGTTATTTAGAGAAATAACTAGTTATGAACCTACCCATAGATGCACATGGGTTGACCAACCAAAGTTGGGCTCGTGTGTAGTCTGTGTGGATTCTAGTACCCACTAAGGAATTAAAGTAATTCCTCGAATTGGAGGTTGAGGCTACCAATTCGTAAAAATACTGGGAGAAACCTTAGACTAAAGTCCAAGTCTTTAGTATTAATAATTTATGTACTAATATAGGTCTGGTTTTCCTTTATGCAGCTATGGCCACTACCCTATCGCTTCGATCATTATTAGATAATAACAAGCTCATGGGACCTAATTTCGATAGCTGGTATCGAAAATTAAAAATCATCCTTGAGCATGAGCGGATCCTTTATGTAGTAACGGATTTGGCACCTGAGGAGCCAGCCCTGAATGCTAAAGGGACGGTCTGAGACACTTACCAGAAGTGGCTCAACGACCGCACCAACGTCCGGTGCATAATGCTGGCAGCAATGAATGATGAGTTCAGTCGTAGGTTCGAGAACACCCAGCCACAGGAGATGCTTCAAATATTGAATGACTCTTTTGGCATGCCTGACAATGTTGAAAGGCACAAAACTAGTTGTGCCATTTTCAATGCTTGGATGAGGGATGGAGCCTCAGTCACTGATCATGTACTGTACATGATCAAAATGATTGAGCGCCTAAGTAAACAGGGTTTTCTCCTGCACGAGCAGCTCGGTAAGGATGCGATCCTTAATTCTCTGCCCAAGTCCTTCCTTCCCTTCCTTACTCATTTTCGAATGACAAAACCTGCAGTGAACTACCACGGCTTGTTGGGGTTGCTGCAGAACTTTGAGAAGAATCATCAGCTCTATAAGGAGTCGGTGAATGTTATGGAAGGGTCTTCTTCTGGTCGTCGACCCTTTGAGAAAGGGAAGAAGAACAAGAAGAAGAAGAATAAGAAGGTGTAGCTGCATGCTGGGACGTCTGCACAGGGTCAAACCAAGAAGTGCAAGCCCGACCAGAGCCAGGCGGAGTGCTTCTTTTGCAAGAAGCAGGGGCACTGGAAGAGGAACTGTCCTCTATACATTGCCTCATTGGACCCGAACAGGTCAAAGAAGAAGCAAGGTACTTATATGATAATACCTTGCAACTTTTCCATTTGTGATACTACTGCCTGGGTATTGGATACCGGAAGCCCTTATCATATTTATAATTTGATGCAGGGTCTGCGGTCAGTAGGAGATTTGATGAAGGCGAGAGGTTCCTGAATGTTGGAGATGGAAGCAAAGTTTCAGTTCTAGCATTAGAAATCATGAACCTTGTAATCAATTCTTGAAATATAATTCTGAGTGAATGTCACTATTGTCCAAGCTTTTTATTAAATATTATTTTTGTAGGCCTTTTGGCCATGAATGGTTATTAATTTTTAATAAAAAAGAATATTTACAATATCATTTTGAAAGGTGTTGCAATATTTATTGGACAATTTTATAATGGAATTTACTTTCTATCACAACCTGTTAATGTGGTTCAAACCTCCGGTAAACGCCCTAGAATAGATAATATGTCAGAAGTCTACCTTTGGCACTGTAGGCTAGGTCATATCAATAAGAATAGGATAAACAGGTTGGCTCAAGAAAGAATTCTTGAAGTAGGTGATTGTGAATCACTTCCAACCTATGAGTCCTATCTTCTTGGTAAAATGGCCAAGTCACCTTTTACTGGAAAAGGTGAGCGAGCCAGTGAACTCTTGGGTCTGGTACATTCTGATGTATGTAGACCCATGAGCACAAGTGCAAGAGGTGGATATTTCTACTTCATAACCTTCACAGACGACCTATCGAGGTATGGGTATGTCTATTTAATGAAGCATAAGTCGGAGTCATTTGAAATGTTCAAACTACTCCAAAATGAGGTAGAAAAATAAACTGAGAAGTGTATTAAAACTCTTCGATCTGATCAAGGAGGTGAATACCTTTCCAATGAGTTTCTGACATATCTTGGGAAGAATGGGATTCTCTCTCAATGGACTCCTCCTAGAATACCACAGCATAATGGTGTATCTGAAAGGAGGAATCGGACCTTGTTGGACATGGTTCGATCCATGATGGGGTTTGCTGGTCTGTCGATCTTCCTCTGGGGATATGCGCTCGAATCGGCTTGTTACCTTCTAAATAGAGTTTCAAGTAAGTCTATAACCAAAATGCCATATGAGATATGGATAGGACGTAAGCCAGTACTCTCGCACATTAGGGTTTGGGGGCATCCGACTTATGTTAAATGTTTAATTACGGACAAGCTAGGACCTAGGTCTGACAAGTGTAATTTTATAGGATACCCAAAAGAGACCAAAGGATATTATTTCTACCTAGCTGATGAGCAAAAGGTGTTTGTCAACCTTAAGGCAATCTTTTGGAAAAAGAGTTCCTTGGTGAAGGGACTGTTGCCTCTAAGGTCGAACTTGATGAAGTTCGACAGGTGGAAAAACTAACACAAGTTGCTAAACCTGAATTGGATTTGATTAGATCAGATCTGGAGCCCATTGTTCAAGCACCCTTAAGGCGTTCTAGTAGAGTACCACGTCAACCGGATAAATACTATGATTTCTTGGTCTGGGACGACGATCCTATCAAACTTGATGAAAATGATGAGGATCCGATCACCTACATGGATGCAATGCAGAGACCCGACTCTGAAAAATGGCTAGAGGCCATGAAATCCGAAATGGAGTCCATGAAGGTCAACGATGTGTGGACATTGGTTAACCCACCGAAGGAGTAAAACCCATAGGGTGTAAGTGGGTCTTCAAGAGGAAGAGGGGCGCAGATGGAAAGGTGGAAACCTATAAAGCCTGTCTGGTTGCCAAGGGATATCGTCAACGTTATGGTATAGACTATGATGAGATATTTTCTCCTGTGGCAATGCTCAAATCCATTCGGATTATGCTTGCGATAGCTGCCCATCTGGACTATGAAATCTGGTAGATGGATGTGAAGACAGTTTTCCTAAACGGAGAGCTAGATGAAGAGGTGTATATGATACAACTTGAAGGATTCACATCCACTGATGAGTCTAAGGTGTGTAGACTACAGAGGTCCATTTATGGACTTAAGCAGGCATCCTAGAGTTGGAACATACGTTTTGATAGGACGATCAAGATGTATGGCTTCGTTAAGAACAGAGAAGAGCCCTGCATTTATAAGTGGGCTAATGGTCCAGTAGTGGTATTTTTTGTATTGTATGTGGATGATATTCTCTTAATCGGGAATGATGTCCCTGCATTACAGGAAATAAAGATTAGGCTATCATCACAGTTCTCCATGAAGAATTTGGGAGAAGCTTCCTACATCCTAGGGATGAGGATCTATAGGAATATATCTGAAAGGTTGCTTGGTTTATCCCAGTCTATGTACATAGATACTATGCTGAAGAGGTTCAGCATGAAGAATTTCAAGAAAGGCTATCTACCGATAGGCTATGGAATTTCTCTCTCGAAGAGGGATTGTCCGACAACACCTCAAGAGAGAGAGCGTATGGGTAGAATTTCATATGCTTCGACAGTGGGATCTATCATGTACGCCATGACATGTACATGACCAGATGTGGCATACTCACTAGGGGTAGTGAGTAGATACCAATCTGATCCAGGGGAGAATCACTGGAAAGTTATTAAAACCATCCTAAAGTATTTAAGAAATACTAAGGACCAGTGGCTTGTTTATGGTGAATCGGACTTGAGACTTATAGGGTTTACCGACTCTAGTTTTCAGTCTGATCACGATGACAGCAAAAGTGTGTCGGAATTTATTTTTACCCTTAATGGTGGGGCTATCTGCTGGAAGAGTTCCAAGCAACACACAGTGGCTGATTTAGTTTGTGAGGTAGAGTATGTCACTGCATCAGATGCTGTCAAAGAAGCAGTGTGGCTGAGGAAATTCATCACCGAGCTTGGAGTAGCACCCTCCCTTGTTGGTCCAGTTCTGCTCTACTGTGACAGCTTTGGAGCTATTGCTCAGGCGAAGGAACCCAAGGCACACCAGCGGACGAAGCATATTCTGCACCGCTACCATCTCATCCAAGAAATTATGGATCGAGGTGATGTCGACCTTCTGAAGATCGACGGAAAGGAGAACCTGACCGACCCATTCACTAAAGCCATTGCGGTGAAGGAGTTTGATGACTACAAGTCGAAGATGGGTATTAGATACTGCACCGATTGGCTTTAGGCCAAGTGGGAGTTTGTTGGGAATAGTGTCCCAAAGCCAATCGTCAGTCTGTTGATGGTTGTGCTCATTTTTGTATATATACATGAATTATGAATTAATAAAAATTATTTTGGCATTTTTCATCACAAAATGTTTGATCTTCTAATGAACTCCTATGTTGTGGTGAAGTCCTTAGGACTATTTAGACTCGACAAAGGAGGATTTGTCGTTTAGTCCTTAAATCTGTTCGTGACCAAATGATACATTGTTACCAAGGACGACGACGTTTATCAAGCATAGGTCATTGTGTGCCATATAGGTTGGTTGTCCTCTTAATCAATGAGTGTGGAGACACTGGTATGACATATAGGTGAGATGTAAGGGTACATCTGCACTGAACGTGACCAACTCCGGAGCTGTTTCTGCTGTCAAGATTTACTCCGATGGAATATGGATATAAATGTCCCTCCGATCTGAGACCGCCACGATGACTTGCAAGCAACTCACTGCATTAGGCACTGGACTACCTGAATTTCTAATTCAGTGACGGAAGGCTGCTGGGTGTAGTCAAATACTTGACTTGTCGGTGCGTGTGTCAAGATGGGATTGACCACTCCAGTTTAGGAGCTGTGTACAGTCGTGTTTCAATTTAGCAAAATCTTGGCCAAGGTAGTCTTTGTGAGGAGTCACAGGACTGTTTGAGTTGAGCACGATTCGGATGATCTAATCAAGGTTGACAGTTTAACCCTGAGTCATCCTAAACACAGAGGTCAAAAGGATGAATTATACAGTAACCATATTCACGTAGGTTCTGAGTGTTATGATTGCGACTATTTGACCTATCTGGTCATCGGGTACCATTGCTAGATGGTCACTTCGATTAATACAGGAATTGGTTCCTATGCTACCGGCTTAGGTTCGAACCTGCGGGGTCACACACATTAGAGGTTCCTATCTGATCTGATGGCTGATGAAGAGTCCTAATGCTCATGGACTGTGAGTCCTATGTGTCGGGACTCTGTGATCGATAATCAAGATTCTCTGATCATGAGTCCCACACATTTTGGGTACCGGGGTCAAGAGTCCCACTGGTTTGGGACTCTTCGATCAGGGTTACATATCGATGAATTCTGATGCCCGATTACCCATCGAATTTGGACTCAATATTTATAAGAGTTTTAATTAATGATTTGATCACTAATTAACTCAATTTAATTGAATAATTATTTTTGGATCAAGTCCAATTGAATTGGATTCAGTTAGATTTGACCCGATTAGGTTAAGAGTTGACCTAATCATCGAGATGGTTTGGTCACTGATTTGATCAGGGATTGGGCTTAATCAATTCCTGATTTGATTAAGATTTTATTGAGTCTAATTAAGCCTAATTAAGTTGGGTTTAAATTAGTCTAATTGGGCCTAACTTATTTGGTTCAATTAGGTTGGTTTAAATAATGAAACCACCTTGACCCATTCTCCCTGCGCCACCTCACTTCCACTGCACCCATTTGAATTCACGAGAAGGAAGTTCTAATGAATTTTTTCTCACGCAAAGCCCTCCTCACACCCTAATTTAATACACCAAATGAGTGGATAAGGATGGTTGGTTGGCCATTCAAATTCAAAATAAAGTTTGAATTTGAATGAGCAACCAATCTTAGCACCTTGACCTTATCCTCTTTTAGCACCCCATTTATTACACGAGAAAATGTTTCTCATGAAATCACTCATGCACAAATTAAGCCATGCCCTCCTCTTCTCATACCCTTAGTGGATAGGGATAAATTGATTTTCATTCGAATTTAAAATTTGATTTGAATTCAAATGTGCAATTACTCATCTTTATCCTCTCACGTGGATAAGACGTTTGACATTGTTTTAAAAGGAGGAGAAGAGTGGGGCATGTGCAAGAAAAAATTTTGGAGAGAAAATCTAGGCTTGAGAAATCCTTGTGTGCAAGGCAAAGGTCTATATCCTTTCGAGAGAAAAAGAAAGAAAAGAAAGAAAAAATATGCGTAGGGTTTCAGTGAGTTCTTCAAGGTTTCGGCCTAGAGTTCGGGATGTGAGAAGGTGAGCTACGAGTGTCGTGAGCCCACCAAATTTTAGAAAAATCTTCAACATCCTCTCAAGTATGTCTACTGATGATCCAGAGCATCTGAAGAATTGACAGACATCGATCGAAGGAGTTCGATCAGCATCGACCGTCGAAAGGGCTCTACAACGAGCTAGCACTCGTGAGGAGTCGATCAGATCGAAAGCTTCGTGTGAACGATCCGCAGAGGCCAGACACACTGTGTGGCTATATTTCAATGATCAGACTCTCTCGACGGTGATCAGATTGTGGTGATCTACTACCCACACAAAGGTATTATGTTCTGAACACATTACAGTAAAGTGTTTACTATTCAAATTCGAATTTCAAATTTAAATACATAAATGCTATATATCATATTTAGATCCTAGTGTAGTATAAATTTTTATTAATTAATTAGATTAATTAATAATTTTTACTGTAAAATAATGATTTTAAAAAAGTTTTAAAATTACCATTTTACCCCTGCACTAAATTTTCTCCATATTTTATGTCTAGGATCTAGCTTATGGCCTTTGTATTTGTTGGCTGATTGACTCATGAAAAGATATATTTTTTGTTATCTATGACTTTTGTATGGCCTATGTATTTTGACTTGAGTCATATATATTGTGACACATATGTCACATTTTGGATATATATATATGCTTTTATTTTATATGAATGTCATTTGGATTAATTTTTATGAATGGCATCAATTGAAATGTCTTAATTTTATGATATAAAAAATACCTCATATATGTGCTATGAAATATTATGAATGGCAATATCTTCTATATGAGCAAATTGAAATGTCCTTTATGATTGCTATAGTGAGAGGGAGTCTTTTTATTTTTCTTTAAAATGGGAGAGTAGTGATCTTAATTGATGTTGTCAAAAAGTGGGAGTAGAGAAATAAAATCAAGCAATAAGTAAAATTATCAAAATAAATTTATCAAAAGAAAATAATCTTATAAGCTATTTTAAAACTAATCTTCAAACTACTCATAATACATTTTATTCAATCAATTGGATATAATGTTTAAGTGATGCATCTTCATAAATTTGAAATTCTTAATCAATACTTTATATATGTTATATTTTGCTTTTGCTCAAGTGATTTGTCATTATCAAAAAGGGAGAGATTTTTACTCCATGAATTGATTTTGATGATTACAAAATATTTGAGGAGGTTACTAATGATTTTGGTTTGGAAAAAGATTTATTATATTTCAGGAGTAAAATTATAATTTTATCAAATTCTGATTCAAAATTTTCAAGAGCAAGAACAGAAGATTTGTGATCTATTGGAGGTAATTTCATATTTTTTGATATGTATTTTGAGAGAAAATCAAGTTTAAAAGAAAGGGTCGACCCCTAAGGTCGATCCCCATCAAAAGGGCTGAATGACATGCTATTTTTTGTTGGCACACCTAAAGGAGATGACCCTATGAGTTGACCTCTATTGCTGTGTAAGCCAAAGATACAAAATAATCACTTTCTATTCTGCACCACAGAGATCGACCCTATGAGTCGACTCCTGTGCAGAGGTCGACCCTATGAGTCAACCCCCTGTGATAGAAAATTTTCATAACGGCTAGTTTTCAGCTCATTTTAGCCACTTTTAATGCTCATTTAAAACTCTCCAACGGCTCTATTTCAGCCCAGATTTGTCTCTAGCATCCATTGAAGATATAAAGATACTTAAGGGAGGGAAAAAGAAAAGATTTTCAAGCATTCATTTCAGTCCTAAGGAAAAAGCCCTCTTCAAGCAAAAGAAGCTTTCATTTTCAAGTTCACCAACCCCTCAAGAGCTCATTCAAGTCTTCAACAACCTTAAAAAAAATCAGAAAAGCTTCTTCCTTGTTGTGTAAAGTATTTTTAAAGTTTTATTTGCTCATTAAAGAGCTAAACTTGTATTTCTTTGTTATTAACTCTTATACTCTGTTTTTGTCTTGATCTTTTATTTTGGAAGGGTTTCAAAACATGGAAAGGTTGATCCAAACCTTGAATCGGATTGTATTGGATTGGCTTGTACCCGAAAAATAAGTGTTCTAGCTTGGGATAGCTAGAGTCGGAGGTACCGACGTTGTATTCTCATTGAATACGTTTTAATGGATTTAAATTTTCAAGTAGGAGCTTGGGGAGTGGATGTAGGTGTAAGGTTGGTACCGAACTACTATAAATCTTGATTGTTTGTATTGTGCTTACTTGCTCTCTTTCTAAATTTTTTTATTTTCTTGCACTCTAGCATCTCATCTCTACACCTTGCTTAAATTACTTACTACATATAACTTGCTTATTATTACTTAATCCTTGTGGTTCTAAATTAACTTTAAAATTTTAAAAATTCAATTCACACCCCCTCCTCTTGGGTTGCATAGCTGGGCAATAGTGTCCCATCCTTGGTGTCTCCTCCACCTTGCCACCCCTCTTCCTCTTGGCGTGGGCCCTCCTTGGGCATCCCCTTTGCTAGTGTGAAGGGTCACACTAGCACCTCTCTTCTCTCCCTTGGTGGCCTTGTGAAGATGCATCAATCCTGAGATTCATCCCACTTTCCTGTGTTGCCTGGCATGCATGCAAAGTAGAGAGCCTGCAGTTTCAGACCTATGTGAAGATTGAATCCAGATTTTGGATATTTGATCCCTATTCTACCATGATCTAGGTAAAGATTTGATCTTTATTTAGTTGAGTATATAAGAAAATTTTGGATGCAACCTGGTTATCCATGAGAAACAGGGGGTTTTCTTCCCTTCAATTAGTATTAGAGCCAGATTTTGATACATGGATGCATAACTAAATTTTTTTAAATTATTTATATATTATATATAATTAAAATTTTATGTTATATATTAAAACTAATTTAAATCTATTTAAATAAAATTTTTGATCTAATTTTGATTGGATTAGATGGACCTAATCAATGGTTGATTAAGGTTGTTATAAGTTTGTTATAACAAATTTTATTGTTGCTGAATTTTTATTGAGATAACAATCTAATTTAAAATTTATTTTAAATTTATTTTAATAAAATTTTAATATTTCTATTTTGATTATGAAGTGAGATTTAGTTCAGATTTGAAGTGGATCTATTTTGATGGATGTTTAGATCTGAATTCTAATGAAATTCAACACTACACCAAAATAGATTTAACCAAAAATTTAGTCATTATACATTCATGTATATATCTAACTAATTTTTTATATGATATCAGATCTAAAATTAATATTTTATAATCAACATAAGATGTGTTTCAGATCTGACATGATGTATATGATACATCAAATCTAATTAGATTAGATGAAGAATATGATTGATAAGATCAAGGATATGTTCATGACATAAACTATTTTATCAAAAATTATATATTGATGTGATTGTTGAGTTCTGACCATACAGTAAAAAGTAATTTTAAAAATTTTAAAATCAAACAAGTTAATAGCTTTATCAAAAAAAACTATCGAGCCGGAATCCAAATCCTAAAATCACTTTGTCGATATCGATAAAACAAAATCAAGCATGCAAAAGAGATAGAATTTTATATTTTCACCAAAATAAAAAAGTGGTACATTGATGTTTTTTATAAGATCCCAAGGTAGAAGTCCTCCAACGATGATCCACACGAAAGTTAGCCAAGGTCCTTCCTAACTGGTATGCTATCGCATCCTAATCCCCTGATGAACACTACGACTTCGAACTTATGGTACGATCGCGTCAAAACCCAGTTGCTTTTATCTTATCACTAGAATGATAATAAAAAGATACTCTTCAGGTGTCTTATAACCTAGAATTTGATTTTTGGCTCCAACACATAAAAAAACCAAACCCTTGGGCACACTAGCAACTCTTGCTAAATTTCTCACCACCCTTCTTGCAACTTTTGCCACTCAATTTTCTCTTGTCTTTTACTCAAATTTTTTTCCAATTTTTTTTTATAATTTTCATGTCCCTAATCTCTAGTTTCAACCTAAAATCATAATAGCAAGCTGTGTGGGACGTCCCATATAAATAGGGGACCAAAGGATGTATCATGGGATTAAGGGGCCAACCATTGTCGCTCCATCTTCTCATGTGGTGAATAAATTCACTGTGTATGAATTATGCATATGAGATACTTCTTACAGAAGGACTCTCCTTCTTCTACATGCCATAAAAATTCATTCAATTTTGATGACAAATCAAAGGACTTCTGCTTTATCTTTTAAGGCAATGCGTATAGTTAAGAGCCTTCATGAAGAAGGACTCTCCAACTTCACATGCAAAAAAGAGGTGGGGCAACATTTATTTTTGGTGTGGCTTCTAATGGGTGTAAAGGAGTCCTTCTCTACTTAAAACTATTTCAAGTTGAATAAGGATCCAATCTAAATTGACCCAATCCCATTAGGTCAAAGGCAACTAGTCTAGGTTAGCTCAAACACTTTGATCTAAACCAATTTAGGAACTTGGGTTAATACAATATGCTAGCATATCAAATTAACCTATAGAATTTATATTAAACTCTAATTAGATCAGACTAAGGCCAAAGTCCAAAGTGTGTGATCTATTAGATTCTAAATCTAGCCAACAGTGGATCAAGACTTTTGACGTAATCCTAATCCGATGAGATTAGGTCACCCGAAGAGTCCCAATCAACTTGAACTCTTCTAAATTGATTTCAAAATTAAATTCTTTTAATTTTGATAAATCCATAAGTCAAGATTGATATCTAGCAATATATCATGATGACTCAAAAAATTTAAAATTTTGATAAAAAAAATATCAAAATATCCTTCAGTGGCAAGTTACCATATAATTCAATCCTTTAGTCAAACAACATCCCAGATGAGCTGTGGACATAAAAATATGTCAAACCCAATCATTTATCTTTATGTATCTCAATCTGAAGGTGATGATTCAATTGATGATACATTAGAAATTTTTTTCTAATTATCATCCTTCTTTGGCCAAATACTTTCGAATATCGACCTATGAGATCACATAGGATGTTTTCTCCCCTTATTAGAAGTGATTAATCTCTTATTGATCACTCACAACCTCTATATACTTTTCACCATATCCAGAATATCCCATACAAGGATCAAAGAATCAAGTTAGGAAGTGGATCAAAATATAAATCCAAGTACACAAGGTACTATGATGATCTCAGGTCAAAGGATCACTTACACAATGCCCACTAAAGAAACATCAGTGACATCTAAATAAGATTCCATCTAAATTCTCTCATAGGTCAATTCAGTGAACTCATTCTCTAATGAGCACCCATATCCTTGTATTAGTATCACCACACAAGTGGTTGTGAGATCAACCACCCTCATTTCTGAACATACATAGGACATACCAGTCTTACCGATATCATTGATCTCCGATTCATTGTACCAATGACTAAAAATATTTTAGATCATGACTATCAAGGATTTAGGTCTCACTAGCGTGATCTCATCACGGCCCTAAAATCATTATCCAGACCTATGGGATTCATTATAATCTTAAGAACAATAAGATGCAGTATATAATGAATCAAAAATATCCTATTTTATTAATAATATAAATATCAATTATATGAGTCTGAAAGATAAATTATAAAAACATCCTATCGCATTCAATATGCGATTGGCTTATAGGGTATTATTCTTTCAATCTCTCACTTGCACTAAAGCCAATCACCCATATACTTGATACCCATGCTATCAAGGTTACGGTCAAACTACTGCATTGACAAGGCCTTAGTGAACAAGTCTGCTATATTGTTCTTGGTGTCAACTTGCTCCACAATCGCATCGCATCTTTTGACTATCTCTCGAACGAAGTGAAACCATCTTAGGATGTGCTTGGGTTTATGATGAGACCTTGATTCTTTGGCTTGAGCAACTGCCCTAGTATTATCATAATAAAGGAGCACTGGTTGTTCAATCGCTGGAACCACACGTAACTCTGTGATGAATTTCTTCATCTAGATGGCCTCTTTAGTAGCCTCACTTGCAGCAATATACTTAGCCTCAGTGATCGAGTCAGCAACAGTTTGCTGTTTGGAATTTTTTCAACTTACTGCACCACCATACAAAGTGAACACATACCTAGATATAGATTTGCTATCATCCAGATTAGATTAAAAATTAGAATCTATATAAACTTCTAGTTTTAAATCAGATCCATCATATATCAGAAAAACATCTCTAGTCCTTCTCAAGTACTTGAGTATATTTTTCAGAGCTTTTTAATGATCTTCTTCGGGATCAGCCTGAAATCTGCTTACAATGCTCAAGTCATAAGCCACATCAGGCCTGATATATAACATAGCATACATAATTGATCCTATAGTCGAAGCATAAGGAATAGAACTTATTCTATTTCTCTCTTCAGATATCTTAAGAGACATCTTCTTAGAGAGTTGTATGCCATGACCTATGAGCAAGTAACTTCTTTTACTTTCCTCCATGTTGAACTTCTTCAATACAAGATCAATGTACCTAGATTGGGACAAGTCTAGCATCTTTTTTGATCTATCCCTATAGATCTTCATATCAAGTACATAGGATGCTTCACCCAAGTCTTTCATGAAAAACTTTTGTGATAACCATGTTTTGATCGATTGCAACATCGGGATATCATTTCCAATGAGCAGTATGTCATCTACATACAAGATCAAGAAGATAATAACACTCCTACTATTCTTCTGGTGCACATAAAGTTATCCATATTTTTGATGAAGCCAAACAATTTGACTGTCTCATCAAAATAGATATTCCAACTCCTCGATGCTTGCTTTAATCCATAAATAGATTTATTCAACTTCCATACCTGATTTGCTCTCCCACTTGAGACAAATCCCTCTGGCTGAGTCATATAGACTTTTTTCTTAAGATTTTCATTAAGAAAGACAGTCTTGATATCCATTTACCTGATCTCATAGTCATGGTATGCCACAATAGCAAGCATTATTCGAATAGACTTGAGCATGGCTACCAGTGAAAAGATTTCTTCATAATCAATACCTTATTTTTGTCTGAAACCTTTTGCCACCAATCTGGTCTTATAGGTTTCTACCTGGCCATCTACTCTAATCTTCTTTTTGAAGATCCATTTATAGCCTATTGAGATTACACCCTCAGGCGCATGAACCAAAGTCCAAATTTGATTGGTGTAAATAGAGTCTATTTCAGATTTCATGGCATTGAGACATTTATCAGAGTCACTACTCATGACAGCTTCCGAATAGGTCATGGGATCATCATTCTCAATGATATAGGATGTGTTATCATTCTCAATGATAAACTCATACCTGAGTGGTACATTATGCACTCTACTTGACCTTCGAAGAGGAGGTGTGTGCAGTGGCTGTGCCTCAATAATGGGCACATCTGGTTGAGAACCATTTTGTGAATCCTGGATGGGTTGTAGGTTTTGAACTTTCTCAAGCTCCATAGACCTCCTACTATCTCCTTCTTGGATAAACTCTTTATGCAAAAAAATGGCATGCCTACCACCAAACACTTTTTGTTGAGTAGGGTTATAGAAGTAGTATCCTATACTCTCCTTGGGATAACTTGTAAACCTGCATTTTTCTAATCTAGCATCCAGCTTATGTCCATCAATATTTTTCATATAAATCGGACAACCTCAAATCTTAAGATGCTTAAGATTAGATCGTTTTCTTTTTCATATTTCATATAGAGTGCTAGAAATAGATTTAGAAGGCACTTTATTTAAAATATATGTTGTGGCCTCGAGAGCATATCCTGAGAAAGATATCGAAAGATCCATGAAATACATCATGGACCGTACCATATATAATAAGGTGCGATTCCTCCTTTTCACAATTTTATTTAATTGTGGAGTATAAGGAGGTGTCCATTGAAGAGTATTCCATTTTATTATAAATAATCAAGAAACTCACTAGACAAGTATTCTCCTCCTCGATCTGATCAAAGAGTTTTAATACTTTTATCGATTTATTTCTCAACCATTCTTTGATACTCTTTAAATTTGTCAAAAGCTTCAGATTTGTATTTCATTAAATATACATATCCAAATCTAGACCTATCATCAGTAAATGTGATGAAATAAGAGTATCCACCTCTGGCTTGAGTAGATATTGGACCATATACATCAGTATGTACAAGGTCTAAAATGTCACTCGCCTTTTCTCCATGTCTAGTAAATGGAGTCTTGGTCATTTTTTTCATGAGGCAAGATCACAAGTTCCATATGATTCATCATCATAAGGATCAAAGAAATTATCTTTGAATAACTTATTAATTCTTGACTTATTTATATGGCCAAGTCGGCAATCCCAGAGGTATGTGACATTCACATCCTCTCTCTTTTATTTTTTCATATTATCAATATGAAATATATTATCATTAAGTGAAAGAAATAAAAGACCATTATCAACAAAAATACTTCTATAATATTCATTAGAAAAATATATAGAACAACCATTGTTCTTTACATTTATTTCAAAACTTTGTTCCAATAATAATGGTATAGAAATAATATTTTAAATGATATTTGGAATATAATAATTGGTCTTCAGTTCTAAAACTTTATCCGAAAGCAACTTCAAAATTCTAGTTCCTACGGTTTCGATCTGAATAAACTCTCCACTATCACCGAACAGCTCGAAGTCACATTTATTCAGACTCTTTATTTTCTATAGATCCTGTAATGATTTGCAAAGGTGTGAGCCATAGGCGGTATCCAATACCCAAGAATCTGACATTGAAGTACTTAATGATAAATTAGTTTGTATCACATACAAACTTTTAGCAATGTTTATCGATTTTATGGTTGTAAGGTACTCTTTATAATTTCTCTTCCAGTGGTCCTCCTTACCACAGTGATAGCAAGTACCTTTGACGGAGATTTTCTTCACCTTCTTCTTGAAGATACCAGTCTTAGGGTTCATCTTTTTCTTAGAACCCTTCTTTGTCTTTTTCTTGCTGATCTTATCAACAAGAAGTACCGAAGCCTTTTCATCTTTGAAATAGCTCTCTGCTGTTTTTAGCATGTTCAGTTTGTTCATGTCAGAGAGAGACTGCAAGATCAAATCCTAGCTCAGTTCACCATCCATGATAAAATCCAGCAGTCTCAAATGAGTGATCAAATCAATCATCTTCAGGACATGCGTTTGCACAGAGATGCCTTCAGTTATGTGGGCATGAAACAACTACTTTGATATCTCATATCGAGCAGTTTGACTTTGTTCCCCATATAACTCCTTAAAATTAAGGAGTATAGATGGAACATCCATATCCTCATGCTGCCTCTGAAGCTCGTTGCTCATGGAGGCGAGCATGATGCATTTAACAGTCACATTATCATCTTTTCACATCTTATACGTGGCTCTTTCCTCCTCGGAAGCATCTTCTCCAAGAAAATCTGTTGCAGGTGAATCCAGAATGTAAGAAACTTTCTCCTGAATGAGAATAATTCTCAGGTTTCTTAATCAGTCGACATAGTTAGGTCCGATCAACTTGTATGCATCTGAGATACCTCTAAGTGAAAGTGAGGATGCCATGTGTGTAGTTAATCTACAATAACAAGAATATAATATAAGCCGACAACTTATGATGACATTCATTTCTAGACTAGGATTTTTATCTAATTGTGTCTTCCACTATTTTATCGAATTTCATAGCCCTCATCTATGAAAATTGAGAAACATACTAATATTTCTTAGTGGGGTTGAGATCCTTATTCCTCACAAACATCTTATGGATAGCACAATAAGTATTCATGAGTTCAAGAGTAGGTAACTCTTTACCAATTGTATAATTACAATTCTCAACATTTTCTCTCTGACCTCTAGAACACATATGGCCTTGTGGATAGCACAACAAACTATAGTATTCTAATTAAGTTGACCCTTCAATCCTATATGGTCATACTTAAACAATGCTATCCTTGTGGATAGTACAACAAAGCAACACTATTCAAAATATGTCATAAGCATCAAAATGTACTTGATCAACATCATATTAATTTCTATAGTAAGCCTTGTGGATAGCACAACAAACTCACTAAGATCTTGACATACTCTATCGATCAAGTTCGAAAGAAGGCCCTTGTAATGTCTACATCACTAATCAATCTAAATTCAAAATTCAATAAGACCAAATTGACCAGGTCAGTAAGTGGGAGGCACTTCGTAGCTTTTCTTAGATGCTAATAGAGTTGGCCAGACCAGCATACGGATCTAATTAGAAAATCATCTTTCACACTTTTTTCGACACCAATTGATCTAAAGAATTCAACTTTTGAATTGAAAGTAAATCTCGATATTACAACTTAATATAATTTTTAAGAGAGACTTTGAACTGGTCTCGGCACATCCTAACTACATCTACATAAAATGTACTACTCTACATAATATGCAATAGCATGTAAACACAAATCACAATAGCAAACATATAATCATGCCAAAAATTCAAATAAGGGTGTATTAGTAGTCATAACATATGACAAGCATATTCAAATAATATAACAAATCCTAATCTTATTAGGCATGCATAACACCCTTAACCATACATCGATTTAAGCATCATGCTACCATGATAATAAAAAATTTAAATTATCATAAATTCATAATTCTAATAATTAAAATTTAACATCATTATAGAAATAAAGTTAAAAATATTTTTTGAGTTTAAAAATCGATGCTAAAAATAATGCAATATTTTTGGCAGGATATGTGATCAATAACAATTCTATGCAACAATTTTGCACTTGTTTGATTGAATTAGACAAGGATGATTTTGATACCACTGTTGGATTCCAACCATGTAGTGAAAAATGATTTTAAAAATTTTAAAATCAAATAAGTTAATAACTTTATTAAATAAAACTATCAAGTCAGAATCCAAACCCTAGAATCACCTTGCCGATATCGATAAAACAAAGAACAAACATGCAAAAGAGATAGAATTTTATGCTTTCACTAGAATAAAAAAAATAGCACATTGGTGTTCTCCACAAAACCCCATGGTAGAAGTCCTCCAACAGTGATCTACATAGAAGTTAGCCAAGGTCCTTCCTAACTAGTGTGCTGCCGCAGCCTAGTCCCCTGAAGAACACTACTGGCTTCAAACTTATGGTATGATCACATCAAAGCCCAGTTATTTTTGATCTCATCACCAAAATGACATGAAGAAGATACTCTTCAGATGTCTCACAATCTAGGATTTGATTTTTAGCTCCAACACATGAAAAAACCAAATCCTAGGGCATACTAGCAACTCTTGCTAAATTTCTCACCACCCTTCTTGCAACTTTTGCCACTCAATTTTCCCTTATCTTTTTATTAAATTTTTTTTATGATTTTTACATCCCTAATCTCTTGTTTTAACTCAAAATCATAGTAGCAAGCCATGTGGGACATCCCACATAAATAGGAGACCAAAGGATGTGTCATGGGATGAAGGGGCGCCAACCATTGTCACTCCATCTTCTCACGTGGTGAATAAATTCACCATGTGTGAATTATGGTGCATGAGAGACTTCTCACAAAAGAACTCTCCTTCTTCTATGTGCCATAAAAATCCCATTCAATTTTGGTGACAAATCAAAGGAGTTCTAATTTATCTTTTAAGGCAACCGGTATAGTTGAGAGCCTTCATGAAGAAGGACTCTCCAACTTCACACACAAAAAAGAGGTGGGGCGGCATTTATTTTTGATGTGGCTTTTGGTGGACACAGAGGAGTCCTTCTCCACTTGAAATTATTTTAAGTTGGATAAGGATTCAATCTAAATTGATCCAATCCCTTTAGGTCAAAGGCAACTAGTCTAGGTTAGCTCCAACACTTTGATCTAAATCAATTTAGGAACTTGGGTTAATACAATATGCTAGCATATCAAATTAACCCATAAAATTTATATTAAAACTCTAATTAGATTAGACCAAGGATAAATCCCAAAGTGTGTGATGCATTAGGTTTCAAATCTACCAGCAGTGGATCAAGACTTTCGACGTAATCCTAATCTGATGAGATTAAGTTATCCAAAAAGTCCCAATCAACTTGGACTCTTTCAAATTGATTCTAAAATTAAGCTCTTTTAATTCTGATGAATCTACAAGTCCAGATTGATGTCTAGCAATGTGTCATGACTATCCAAAAAATTTAAAATTTTGATAAAAAATTACTAAAATACCCTTCAATGGTAAGTTACCGTGTAATTTAATTTTTCAGTCAAACAACATCTCAGATGAGCTACGGGCATAGAAATATGTCAAACTCAATCACTTATCTTTATGTATCTCGATCTGAAGGTGATGATTCAGTTGATGATATATTAAAATTTTTTTTCTAATTATCATCCTGCTTTGGCCAAAGACTTCTGAATCATCGACCTATGAGATCACATAGGATGTTCGCTCCCCTTATTAGGAGTGATTGATCTCTTATTGATCACTCACAATCTCCATGTACTTTTTACCATATTCAGAACACTCCATTCAAGGATCAAAGAATCAAGTTAGGAAGTGGATCAAAATATGGATCCAAGTACATAAGGCACCATAGTGATCTTAGGTCAAAAGATCACTCACACAACTTCTACTAGAGAAATATCAGTTGATATATAAATAAGACTTCATCTAATATTCTCTCACAGGTCAATTCAGTAAACTCATTCTCTAATGAACACCCATATCTTTGTATTAGTATCACCACACAAGTAGTTGTGAGATCAACTACCCTCATTTCTGATCATACATAAGACATGCCAGTCTTACCAATATCATTGATCCTTGAGTCAATGTACCAATGACTAAGAATATTTTAGATCATGGCTATCAAGAATTTAGATCTCACTGACATGATCTCATCATGATCCTAAAACTATTGCCCAGATCTATAGGGTCCATTATAATTTTAAGAACAACAAGACGCAGCATATAATGAATCAAAAATATTTTATTTTATTAATAACATAAATATCAATTACATGAGTCTGGAAGATAAATTACAAAAATATCCTATTACATCCCATATGCGATTGACTTGTAGGGTATTATTCTTTCAATGATTACATATGAAATTAGATTTCAGATCTTAGTAGCCTAGTACTTAGATTGATGAGATCATCAGACTATTCGATCATAAGAGATTGAAGAGATCAATCTCTCTCTTTTATCCATTCGATGGATTCTCTTATGATGTGTGGGGGTGTCATTGTGATCCAATTTTATGAAAAAAAAAGTGAATAGATTCTTATGAATTATTTTGATCATAAATATATTTAGATTAGATCTAAAGTGATTTATAATTTGTTACAAAAAGATAAATTTAGATATAAAATTATTTTAAAATCTGAATAGCATGTGACATGAGATGTAATCGGTATTGATCTAAAAGTTGTCATGATGCATGAGATATATGTTGTGATCCAGGTGGTGTGCCCAAGGCCTAGGGGACCAAGGCTAAGGCCAAGGTCCATCATTCATGAGGGCTTCATGGAGGCTCTAGGGCTAGTTGGGCCCTAGGTTGAAAGGCTGTGGGCCTTTCGGGTTCTTGAGGTCTAGGTTATGTGGGCTTCAAGGGACCAACTCTTTATGGGCCAGGTCTGTGCTCCGGATAGATGAGATTAGGTCGAGTCATGGGTGTACATGGGCTTGGATTAACCTAATCTCCCATAGAGTTGGTCAAGGGAGTTTTGGGTTTGGGTCACTTGACCCTGTGTTTATATATACATGTACTTGTATAGGTTTGATTAAGCCAAGAAAATACAGAACTCTTTCTCCCAAATCTCTCTCTCTTCTCCCTCTCTCTCCAGCAATTCTCCATGCCCTAGGAGCAAGAAACCCTAGGGTTTTTTGCCGTCAGGTCCTAAAAAGGAAAGAAAAGCAAGGAGGCGCTAGCCCCTTCCCCCTTGCAGCCGCCAACCAGATTGCTCCCCCTCCTCTCTTGCAGCCACCCAAGCATCAGGTCCAAGACCTGGAATCCCTTGAGAAGAGGTCGATACAAGTTTCTCTCAGATCTAGAGTTGATCTGAGGTCGTTTGAGGTGCGGGTGAGATCTCCATCAACAGATCTACAAGAAAGGCTGCAGCAGGACAGATCTGCAAGGTCTGTCTCCATCTACCTTCTTCCCTATCTAGAATATCTAAATTTGAGATCTATAAATTGAAAGACCTCGGTCCAAGCCTGATCTGGTTGGATACCAGATCTTGAATTTTTTAGAGGTGATTTCAGAGGCGTTCTTCATCTGGAACGAAAGGCTGATGAAGAAGACAGCAACCAGACTGATTTTGTCAAGGGCCTTGGATCGAGTCCAGAAGTCTCCAGATTTGTTCGTTGCTGGTTTTGTTGCACCCAAGGTCCGTGGGAGGAGCTGGGATCATGCTCCAATAGTGGGTATTAGAGCCACATTGGTGAGGAAGCAGTTCCAAGCATGAGAAGTTGAAGATCCCAAGTACTGAAAATTTTCAGCAAGGTACCATCAAGGTATATTCTACACTTCTTGATTTTATATTGCTTGTTTGGCTTGGATCCAGTCATGGGCAGCAATATGAAGATCGAGTTCAAGAAGTTTGATGGCAAGGGAAATTTTTTCATGTGGAAAATCTGGGTGGAGGATCTTCTGGTGCAAGCAGATCTGGATTAGGCTTTGGATGAGAAGCCTGAGGGAATGACAGATAGACAGTGGGTATTGTTGGAGAAGAAAGCATGCTCGATGATCAGAGGATGTTTGACGGATGCGGCGTTGTATTTGATGCTGGATGAAAAGACCCCGAAGGGCCTTTGGTCGAAGTTGCACACCATGTATATGGGGAAGAATATGTGCAACAAGTTGATGCTGAAGAAGAGGTTGTACAGTCTTCAGATGCAGGAGGGATCTGATGTGATTAGCCACATTCAAAGGTTCGACCAGTTGTACATAGAGTTGATGAATATCGGGGTGAAGCTGGATGAGGAGGACAAGTCCCTGTTGCTTTTATGTTCACTACCAGGATAATATGACTCTTTGGTGACTACACTGCTCTACGGCAAGGAGACTCTGGAATATGAGGACATGGTCTCGGTGCTGAGGTCTAATGAGCAGAGGGAAAAGTTGACCAGAGATCAGGCTCCCCAGGAGGGTTTGGTAGTAGGAGAGAGGACAGGTAGAGGCAGAGGCAGAAGCAAGTCCAGGGGGCGGTCCAAGTCCAGGAAGGGAAAGAAAGAGGTGAAATGCTTCAAGTGCAATAAGTTCGGACACTTCAAGCGAGAATGTCCACTATGGAAGAGCAAGAAGGGAGAAAGAAGTGGCTCAGAATCAGTGAGTGCAGTTGCTGGGCAGCAGGTGGAGGATGATCTACTTGTGGTATCAGATGGTCACAGGCATTACATAGAGGAGTGGACACTAGACTCTGCGTGCTCACATCACTACACACCACACAGGTCTTGGTTTGCGACATACACCAAGACAGATGAGGGATCAGTGACTCTAGACGACAATCATCCTTGCAAGGTGGCTGGGATAAGGACAGTCAGGGTGAGGATGTTTGATGAGATTGTGAGGACATTGACAAATGTAAAGCACATCCCGGAGCTGGAAAAGAATCTGGTGTCACTAGGCTACTTGGAGCGCAGTGGATACAGCTTCAGCAGTAGGGCTAGAAGCGGAGTACTGAACATCTCCAATGGAGCTATGGTAGTGATGAGAGGCAGGAGGTTGGACAATAACCTCTATCGCATGGAGGGATCTGTGGTGACCAGAGAGTTTGATGCAGCAGCTGCAGCACAAGACCAGCAGGGGACTTACAGGATGTGGCACTACCGCCTAGGCCACATTGGTGATAGGGGGCTGAGGGAGTTGAGCAGGAGAGGACTCATCTCTGATCTAGAGGATGGTGCTATTGGGGAGATTTGTGAGCCTTGCCAGATGGAAAAGCAGAGGAGAGTTCAGTTCAACATCAGTACAGCCCGCAGTGCAGCCCCTCTGGAGTTAGTACACATGGATGTGTGGGGACCAGCCCCAGTTTCAGCTAGGAATAGGGTCAGATACTTCATGACCCTGATTGATGATTTTCCAAGAAAACTCTGGATTTACTTCATGAGAGAGAAGTCTAAGGTCTTCACCAAGTTCAAGATCTGGAGAGCTGAGGTGGAGAAGGAGCAGGGAAGGAGCGTGAAGTGTCTGATGTCAGACAATGGCGGGAGTACACCAGTAGAGAGTTTCAGGACTACTGTGAGGAGTGTGGAATCAAAAGACACTTCTCAGTTAAGGAGACTCCACAGCAGAATGGGGTGGCCGAGAGGTTGAACAGAACACTTCTAAAAAAGGCACGATGCATGAGGCTGCAGGCAGGGCTTCCAAAGAAGTTCTGGGTTACATAGTAGATGCAGTGGGTTACTTGGTCAATCGGTCACCTCACACCAGGTTGGATGGCAGGCTTCCAGAGGAGGTGTGGTCTGGGAGGACAGTTGGGCTAGGCCATCTACGGGTATTTGGGTGCACGGCCTATGTGCACATTGGAGCTGGTGAGCGGAGCAAGCTAGACGCCAGATCACGCAAGACGGTGTTTCTAGGCTATCCACGAGGAGTCAAGGGATACAGGCTATAGGATCCCTTGGAAAAGAAGGTCATCATTAGTCGGGATGTGATTTTTGATGAGGAGTCAGTCCTACGAAGGCGAGCGGGCATGGAGGAGCAGTAGGAGCAGGAGGAGGTCCAGCAGGGCGCTGCTGGACAGCTTAACTCTTTGATTTTGCCTCTTGCAGGTACTACTGGAGGATATGACATTCAGGTGGAGCACCTATCTAAGGTGTCTCCACAGGTGGAGAGGACTCAAACGGATGATCGAGGTGGAGAGGTCCAGCAGGAGCGAGCTGGATCGAGGACTGATATCGGTGTTGCCCTACACAAGCCCAAGAGGACCATCAGGCAATCGGACTGATATAGCTTCAAGGAGATGCTGTCATATGCCCTGGTGACAGTGAATGGAGACCCATATACATATCAGGAGGCTATTGAGATCCAAGACAGAGAGCGGTGGGTCCAGGCAATGTCCGAGGAGATGCAGTCTCTCCACAAGAACCAGACGTGGCGATTGGTGCAGTTGCCACAAGGGAAGAGGCCCATTGGCTGCAAATGGGTCTACAGTCACAAGGAAGGGCCTTCAGAGTAGGGAGGTATTAGATTCAAGGCAAGGTTAGTGGCCAAGGGATACTCCCAGAAGGAAGGCATTGACTTCAGCGAGGTCTTCTCTCCCGTCGTCAGACATACTTCCATCAAAGTGCTGCTGAGCATTGTAGCAGCTCAGGATTTAGAGCTGGAGCAGATGGATGTCAAGACGGTGTTCCTCTATGGGCATTTGGAGGAGAGGATTTACATGGAGCAGCCACCCAGTTTCAGGGATCCAGGATCAGAGGGAAAGGTTTTTCTATTGCAGAAGTCACTGTACGGGCTGAAGCAGTCGTCGAGGCAATGGTACAAGCGGTTCGACTCCTATGTGCGCAGCATTGGACTTTCCAGGTGTGAGTTTGATCCCTGTGTTTATGTTCAGTCTCTTGAGGATGGTTCTAGGTTGTTCCTACTCTTGTATGTAGATGACATGCTTATAGCATGCAAGAGTAGGAAGGTTGTGCAGGATCTGAAGGCATCCTTATCTCGGGAGTTTGAGATGAAGGATTTGGGCCCTGTAAGGAAGATCCTAGGCATGAAGATTTTCAGAGACCGAGCCCAGAGGGTACTGCATCTATCTCAGAGGGGCTACATATAGAAGGTCTTAGAGAGGTTCGGGATGAAGGGAGCAAAGCCGGTGGAGCTGCCACTTGCCGGTCACTTCAGACTCTCGAAGACCATGGCACCACAGACTGAGGTGGAGGCTCAGGAGATGGAGAAGGTTCCTTATGCTTTAGGAGTTGGGAGCTTGATGTATGCGATGGTCTGTTATAGGCCAGACATCGCTCATGCAGTGAGTCAGGTTAGCAGGTTCATGGCGCAGCCTGGCAGGGAGCATTGGAGAGCTCTGAAGTGGATATTTAGATACCTGGCGGGTTCAGTTGGAGTTGGCATCTACTACGGACAGCGAGGAGGTACAGTGGGATACTCTGACATGTTCAGGGAGGCTCAGGGGCTGATTGGTGGTTATGTAGATGCAGACTTCGGTGGAGATGTGGATACCCGGAGGTCTACGACAGGCTTCATCTTTAGCCTGTATGGAGGTCTTATTTCTTGGAGATTGAGTCTGTAGCCTATCACGGCCCTATCCACTACAGAGGTGGAGTACATCGGGCTGATAGAAGTAGCTAAGGAGGGAATTTGGTTGAAGGATTTGTTGACGGAGATGGGCCTTACTCAGGAGGCCATTAGAGTGCACTGTGACAGCCAGAGTGCACTTCTATTAGCACAGAACTCAGTCTATCATGCAAAGACAAAGCACATCGACATTCGATATCATCGGATCAGGAGCTTGTGGAGGATGGTGAGGTGGAGCTGGTAAAGGTACACACCAAGAAGAACCCAGTTGATGCACTTACGAAGGTACTTCCACAGGACAGCTTTCAGAGATGTGTTGAGCTGATTCGGCTGATGGACAGAGTGGAGCTGGTTGAGGCCTTGGGACACCAAGGTGGAGATTGTTGTGATCCAAGTGGTGTGCCCAAGGCCCAGGGGACCAAGGCTAAGGCCAAGGTCCATCATTCATGAGGGCTTCATGGAGGCTCTAGGGCTAGTTGGGCCCTAGGTTGAAAGGCTGTGGGACTTTCGGGTTCTTGAGGTCTAGGTTATGTGGGCTTCAAGGGACCAACTCTTTATGGGCCAGGTCTGGGCCCAGGATAGATGAGATTAGGTCGAGTCATGGGTGTACATAGGCTTGGGTTAACCTAATCTCCCATAGAGTTGGTCAAGGGAGTTTTGGGTTTGGGTCACTTGACCATGTGTTTATATATACATGTACTTGTATAGGTTTGATTAAGCCAAAAAAATACAGAACTCTTTCTCCCAAGTCTCTCTCTCTCTTCTCCCTCTTTCTCTAGCAATTCTCCACTCCCCAGGAGCAAGAAACCCTAGGGTTTCTTGCCGCCAAGTCCTAAAAAGGAAAGAAAAGCAAGGAGGCGCTAGCCCCTTCCCCTTTGCAGCCGCCAACCAGATTGCTCCCCCTCCTCTCTTGCAGCTGTCCAAGAATCAGGTCCAGGACTTGGAATCCTTTGAGAAGAGGTTGATACAAGTTTCTCTCAGGTCTGGAGTTGATCTGAGGTCATTTGAGGTGCAGGTGAGATCTCCATCAACAGATCTACAAGAAAGGCTGCAGCAGGACAGATCTGCAAGGTCTGTCTTCATCTACCTTCTTCCTATCTAGAATACTCTGATTCAAGATCTACAAATTGGAAGACCTCAGTCCAAGCTTGATCTGGTTGGGTACTAGATCTTGGATTTTTTAGAGGTGATTTCAGATGCATTCTTCATCTGGAATAAAAGGCTGACGAAGAAGACAGCAACCAGGCTGATTTCGTCAAGGGCCTTGGATCGAGTCCAGAAGTCTCCAGATCTGTTCGTTGCTGGTTTCGTTGCACCCAAGGTCCATGGGAGGAGCCGGGATCATGCTCCAACAATATATGCATGCAGTTTAGGCCATACCTATGCATGTTTAATTATTAAATTATTATAAAAATTTATTTTCATAAATTAAAATATATGGTATGCTTCATCTGAAACCCTGGTAGAATAGTTCTACAGACTGAAACATATATTTTATATATTTAATTTTAATTAAATTTGAATGATCTAGATTTGAGAATTGAATATCATTAAGACACTACATAAATCGATGGGCAAAGGGTTAGCATGAATCAGATCCTTCTAATGGGTTACACCTAGGGTTAGAAACATATATAGACCAAGTAGAGAAATTGGTTAAATCTAATCAAAAATTGAATTAGATTAGGTCAGAATTTCTCTAAATAAACCTCAATAATTGAAGTTTGTTCAAGTCCATCCATATTTTTGATCCTAATAAATAGACCATGATCATGGCTTTGTGGTTGAGCCCGAATCTTCTGGTGGATGAAATTGAAACTAATTAACCAGTTGGTGTCTAAAGTAAGTCGAGTAGATTCGATCAAGTAATTTTTAATTAGGAGCTACTCACCTAGATGCATCTGCGATGAGTTAATGACACATCCTCCCACTGATCTCACTTACATGGCCAACATGATAGATTATGTTTTGATTAGGTCACTAGTCGATTCGAGTAGACCCATGCCATCAAGATTAATCAGTATGATTGATTTAGATGTCTTTAGAGTGGCTTATATCTAAACCTTTACATGACTTGATGAACTTAATGGGATTTATAACTTACAGATCAACTTCTTCTCTTATTCTCAGATCAATGAAATCAAATCTTTTAAATTATTAGGTCCTAAAATGATAGAGTTATAGTGATAACTTATTCATAGCCTCCCATTAAGATGCATGATAATGAGTCTAATATTCCAAATAAGCATTGAAAGCACCACACGCCTGATGTCTATTAGACATTAAAATTATCATTCATCATATGACTATCTTGTTGTATCTTCAAATCAATGCTCAGATTAGTCGAGCTACACTCAGACCTAGACATCCGTTTGTTGGATGCACTTGGTGTTGTCATGTTAATCGTTGGACCTAACCAGAATTTTTAGTGAAGCTGCCACACGCCTGCTGAAGGGATGTTTGGGGCAAAACCTAATTGCTAGAAATTATTTGAAGAAACAATTGATTATAAACCTATCTATGGATGCACTAGGATTGGTCGAGCCATACTCGAACTCGAATACAATCTGTGTGGATTCTAGTACCCACTAAAAAATTAATGTAATTCTTCAAATTGGAGATAGAGGCTATCAATTCATACAAAATAGTAAGAGAACCTTTAGACTAAAGTCTGTATCTTTAGAATTAAAAAGTAATTCATATACTAATAGGCTTTTGTTTTTCTTTCAATTATGGCCAAAACTATTCCTCCGTTTGCTGTTGGATAGTGATAAGCTCACTGAACCCAACTTCGATAGCTGGTATGAAAAGTTGAAGATCGTCTTGGAGCATGAGAAGATTCTGTACGTCCTTACGGATGAGGCACCTGAAGAACCTACTGCCAATGCTACTCATGCTACGAGAGATACTTACATGAAGTGGCTCAATGATCGAACGACTATGCATTGTATGATGAGGATAGTTATGAATGACAAACTTAACCGTAAGTTCGAGGATGCACAGCCAGAGCAGATCATTCAAATATTGGATGAGTCCATCGACACCCTTGAGGATGTGGAGAGACACAAAATCTTCTGTACAGTGTTTCATGCCCGTATGCGAGAGGAGCCTTTAGTCATCGATCATGAACTGTATATGATTGAGTAGATTGAATGTCTAGGCAAACTTGACTTTCCATTGTATAAATAGTTAGGTAAGGATGCTATCCTTAACTCGCTACCAAGATTCTACCTACCCTTTCTCAATCATTATAGAATGATGAAGCCTGTAGTGAACTACCATGGTTTGCTAGGGTTACTGCAGACTTTTGAGAAGGATCACCAGCTCTAAAAAGAGCCGATGAATCTAGTGGGAGGTTCATCTGTGGGTCATCGATCCTCTAGGAGAGAAAAGAAGAAGGTACAAAAATCTCATGTCGTCGATCTTAAGCAGAGTAAAATATCAAAAATTGTTAAGAGTCAGGCAGAATGCTTCTTTTATAAGAAGCTAGTGTTAGAAAATGTATCTCAAAGTCAATCGTCAGTCTGTTGACAATTGTGCTCCTTTTTGTAAATGTATATAATTTTTTGTTAATAAAAATTATTTAGTTTTTTTGTCATAATTTGTCCATCTTATTTGAACTCCTATGTTGTGATGAAGTTCTTAGGACTATATCGACAAAGGAGAATTTGTCGCTTAGTCCTTAAAACGTGTTCACGATCAAATGATATACTATTAATAGGATGATAGCAATATCAAGTATAGGTCATTGTGTGTCATATAAGTTGGTTGTCCTCTTAATCAAGGAGTGTGGAGACACTGGTGTGGCATACAGATAGAATTTAGAAGTACATTCACACCGAACAAGATCATTTATCGAGCACTCTGCTGTCAAGAATAGCTCATGAAGGGTATGGGTATAAGTATCCCTCAGATCTGAGATCACCAAGGTGACTTGTAAGCAACTCACTGTACTTTAGTGCCAGACCATTTGAATTTCTAATTCAGTAACGAAAGGTTACTAGATGCAGTCAAGTACTTATCAAGTTGGTGCGTGAGTCAAGAGAGAATTGACTCTTCTAAATTAGTAGGAGATATGCATTAGTGTATTTCAATTTAGTAAAACCATGATCAGAGTAATCCATATGATAAATTTGAAAGATTGAAATATAATGTGGTTAACTATATTAGAGTTGACAGTCAAACCCTATGTCATCTTGAGCATTAAGGTCAAAGAGATGAATTATACAGTAACCATACACTAGCAGGTTCTAAAATATTGCTTTGTAATCTTTTGATCTATCCGGATGTCGGCTTCCATTGCTAGATGGTTATATCAATTGGTGTAAAATATTATTCCTATACTATCGACTTAGGTTCAAATTTATGGGATCACACACATTAGAAGATTCGATCAGATTTGATGCTTGAAGAGTCTAATTGGATTATGACTCTGATGAAGAGTCCCACTGGAACTGGAACCCTGGAGGAGAGTCCCATTTGATTGAGATTCTATTATTAATAAAGAATTAATTAATAATTTGATTGCTAATTTGATTGAGCAAAGAGCTTTAGATCAAATCTAATTAAATTAGATTCAGTTTGACTTAGTTTGGGTTTGATTTGATCAAGCCTAATTGCAAGAAAAATTTATTTCTGATTTGATCAGGACTTAGGCTCAGCTAATCCCTAATTGGATTAGAAATTTATTGAGATAATTGAGCTTCTAATTAGATTAGATTCATTTCTATCATTGGGTTCAAACTAAATTTGGTTTGGTTTAGAATTAAATAAAAAATGAAGAGCCCAAACCAACAGGGACTCTCTCTCTTTATCCTTGCGCCTCCCTGGACCCATCCACTGGATCTCAATGCCAAATTAGATTTGGCTTGATATTTTTGGCATGATGAGAGAGGCCCTAGTAAGGGTGGGTGGCAAAGCATGATTAGTCATGATCTTATCTCTTGTCTAATTTGAATGCGATCCGAATTAAAAATAAGAAGATAAGAAGGAAAGAGATTTTTCAAACATGGAAAGTAGGGAGGCAACAATTGATTTTTCCTTATATTCTTTGATGAGTTTTTGGGCATATGAGACTCTTGATCTCCTTCCTCATGCCAACTCTCATTTTTAAAAATTTTTGGAATGCCAAATTGGTGTTTAGCGTGGACTCTATTGGCACCCTCCCTTTGACCCAAATCCTAATCCCTTTTCTATATCAAGGGGGCTCCAATAGTGGATGCCCCATATGTTCTCCTTGCTGATTTTTATTTTTCACTAGAGCTCCTCCTCTCCTCTTCCTCCTTCAGATATTCTCTTCCTTTGGAGCATCCAAGATGTTGCTCCAAGAATTGATTTTGATGATCACAAACTAATTGAGGAGACTACTAATGAGTTTTTTTATTTTTGGAGAATATTTTTATGATGTTTTAGATAGTCCAAAAGATTGGATTTGAAAAGCTTCATCAAGTGTACCAAAGTTGAAGTTTCTATAAGTCGGAGAAGTTTTTGAAGCCTTTTGAGAGTGTCCAATTGATTTGAAGTCATTTGAGAGCATTTAAAAGTATTCTGATAAGTTTCTGACCTTAAATACATAAAAAATTAGGTTGGCACAAAATGGAACGACCCATCTGGGTCAACCTCTTTCATTGGGTAACCGACATGCTTTGTTTTAGCTCATGGCACATAGTGGGACGATCCATATAGGATGACCCATGCAGTGGGATGACGCACTTGGGGTGATCTATGAGACCTTGAGATCCAAATAGAAAGCTGAATTTTCTATCTGACTAATTAGGGCATCCTATGGGATGTCCCTTTGCCAGTGGGATGCCCCATGGGATGTCCTATCCTGTGAGCATGCATAATGACTAGTTTTCAGCCCTTTTTTGATGTATTTAATATACATTAAGCACTCTCCAATGGCTCTAAACTGACATTAAGATATTCTCAAGTATAAATAGTGATTATAAATGCTCTCTTGAAGTAAAAAATCATAAGTTTGCAAGCATTCAAAGCTCACATTCGAGAAAAGTTTAAAAATCTCTAAAAAAGAGGAAAAAAAGTATTCAATCAAGTCACCAACCACTCTCCAACTGCAATCAAGTGTGCAATTCATTGAGGATATTCAGCAAAAGCTTCTTTCTCTTAAGTATTGTATTTATATTGCATTTATTGTGTTCATTTAAGGGGATATTGTGTTGAATTTTTTGTATCCTATTTTTTCTCACATTATACTTTGGGTTTTGAGTTTTGAAGGGGTTCCAAAATCTGATTGGATTGATCTGAACCTAAAATTGGATTGTCGAGGGTTGGCTTGTACCTAAGAAATAAGTATTCTTACTTAGATAGCAAAGGTCGGGGTTGTCCGACGTGTTGTATCTTTGAGATCCTTTTAGTGGATTGAATTCTTAAGTAGAGACTTGGAGAGTGGATGTAGGTGCAAGGTTGGCACTGAACCACTATAAATTTTTTATATTTATTATGCTTGCATCTCTTTACTTATTCTTTATGCTTTATACTTGCTTACCTATTATTTGTGTTTAATTTTATTTTCATTCCAAATCAACTCACTCCACTCATCACCTTAGCACATTACTTTAGAGCACAAATCTTAAAAATTTTAAACAGATCCAATTCACCCCCCCTCTTGGGCTCTATGTCTGGGCAACAAGTGGTATCAGAGTTTGATACTCTAGCCCTTGCTTGATTTAACCATCAAAAGCCAAAGGTCTATGGCAGCCCAATTTGGCACATCCCTAGCCGAGGGGCAATCCATAAACCGACCTTTACTTTTCAATGGGTCAAACTACACCTATTGAAAATCTTGGATGAAAAATTTTATTCAAGCACTTGACTATGATATGTTGAGTGTTATAGTAAATGGACTACACACACCCACTAAATTGATTGATGGTGTGTCTCTTCCTAAGCCAGAAGGTGAATGGGATGAATTTGATAAAAAAATGGCTCAGCTCAATGCTAAAGTCATGAATATTTTATATTATGCTTTAGATGTAAATAAATTTAATCATATTTCTACTTGTAATTTAGCTAAAAAAATTTGAGATAGGTTAGAAGTTACACATGAAGACACAAACCAAGTAAAAGAGTCTAAAATCAATATGCTTGTACATAACTATGAACTGTTTAAAATGAAACCTGAGGAGTCAATAACTCAAATATTCATCCATTTCACTAACATCATAAATAATTTGAAAAGTCTTGGCAAATATAATTTTAACGATGATTTTGTGAGAAAAGTGCTCAGGTCTTTATCAAGATCATGGGAGGTAAAGATCACTGCAATCTAAGAAGCCAAGAATTTAAATACTCTACCATTAAAGGAGCTATTTGTTTCCCCCATTATTCACAAACTAACCATGAAGCAATACTTTAAGGAGGAGACTAGAAAAAAGAAGATCATTGCTCTCAAGTCGACAGCTCAAGAAAAAGAAGATACAGAAAAATCAAAGAACAGCGAGAAAGATGAGGATTTGGCCCTAATCACCAGAAAATTTAGATGCTTCATGAGAAAAAGGAGATCAGGGACCAAGAAAAGATCACCAGCTAAGGAAGAGTCGAGTAAAGAAAAAGAAAAAGAATAGCCCATCATTTGTTATGAGTGCAAGAAGCAGGCCATTTCAGATCAGAATGTCCCCAACTCAAGAAAGGTCAAAAGAAGTTCAAAAAGAAAAAGACTATGATGGTTACATGGAGAGTAATGACTCTACCATAGATGAAGAATATCACGAAGAAGCCAACCTATGTCTTATGACATATGAAAATGAGGTAACCTCCAAAACTCAAATGAAATTTCTTATGATGAACTGTAATAAGCTTTTCATGAATTTTTGGATGATCTAAAAGAATTAAGAATAAAAAATAAAAATTTGAAATTAAAAAATCAAATTTTAGCTAAAGAAAAAGAAAAGTTGATAGCAAAAATAAATAATTAGAAATAAAGAATCAATCTCTATTAAAAGAAAAAGATAAAATTTTAAGCCAAAATGAAACTCTTTTAAAAAAAAATCAAAGACTAAAGGAAGAGGTAACTAAGTTGAAATCTATAGTTGATAGATTTACATTAAGTTTAAACAAACTTCAGATGATCATTGATAGTCAAAAAGCTATATATGATAAAGTCGAACTTGACTATAACACTCTTAGAGAATAAAAATTTTTGAAAAATATTTTTATCAATGCATCCATAAGAAAATTGTTAAATATTACTTGTTTTAAATGTGATAAAGTAGGGCATAAAGCTTATTCATATTGATCAAATAAATTTGATGATAGAAATATTAAGAAAATATAGGTTTCAAAAGGAATTATTATGACTAACCCCAAAGGATCCAAGTTAGCTTGGGTATCTAAGGTTAAAACTTAATTTTATGTGTGCAGGTGTGTCTTGCATCCTAAGCAATAAAACAGAAGTGGTATCTTTATAGTGGATGCTTAAGATACATGATTGGTGATGAATCTCAATTCATCACATTGGAAGTCAAGAATGGAGGGATGGACACTTTTAGAGATAATGACAAACAGAAGATCATCGATATTGATAACATTGGATCACTCCCTCCACTTGTATTGAAAATGTATTACTTGTAGATGATCTCAAGCATAATCTTTTAAGTATTAGTTAATTATGTGATAAAGATTACAAAGTAGTTTTTGAATCATCTATGTGTATTGTAATTAGTCCCTCTGATATTAGCACTAGATTCATTGGACATAGGCATGGCAATGTATACATGGTTGATTTGGATAATGTCTCTTTATAAAACATACAATGTCTTGTGGCCATTAATGCAAAAATTAATGAGACTAATTGGCTTTGGCACCGTAGGCTTGCACATATTAGTATGCATACACTTTCTAAAATCATTAAAAAGGATTTGATTTTTGGTTTGTCAAAAATTAATTTTGATAAAGATAAAATTTATGATGCATGTCAATTAGGTAAACAAACAAGAGTTTTTTTTTAAATCTAAGAATATTGTTTTAACTTCTAAACTTTTAGAACTCTTACATATGGATTTCTTTAGTCCTAAAAGAACAACTAGTCTAGGAGGTAAAAGATATAGTTTTGTAATTATTGATGATCTTTTATATTTCACTTGGGTTTTGTTTTTAGCATCTAAGGATGAAGCATTTACAGTATTCTCTAAGTTTTGTCAGAAGATTTTGAATGAAAAAAGTTTACCAATTATTTCTATTCGAAGTGACCATGGCACTGAATTTGAAAACAAAAATTTTAAAAAATTTTATGATAAAAAAGATATAGATCATAATTTTTCAGCACCTAGAACATCACAACAAAATAGAATTTTAGAAAGAAAAAATAGAATCTTAGAAAAAATGGTCCGTACCATGCTATGTGAAAGCAAGCTCCCAAAGTACTTTTGGGCAAAAGCAATCAACACAGCATATTCATCTTAAATCATACTTTAATAAGATCAATTTTAAAAAAAATACCTTATGAATTATGGAAAGGTAGAAAACCTAACATAGGTTATTTTCATATTTTTGGTTATCGGTGCTTTGTTTTAAATAATGGCAAAGATAGCTTAGGTAAGTTTGATGCTAAATTTGATGAAGCTATCTTTCTTAGATATTTCACTTCTAGCAAAGCTTTTAGAGTATTTAATAAAAAAACTCTAGTAGTGGAGGAGTCAATTCATGTAGTTTTTGATGAAGCTAATGATCTTCCATCAAGAAAGAGAGAGGGTGCTGATGATGCAGGTATCATAGAAGAAGGAATGAAAGAGCTCACCATCAATGACTCAAATGAATGAAACAAAAAATAGTTAGAAGAAAAATATGAGGATGAAAGCATCAATGATCAAAACATTCAAGAACAATCTAAAGATCCAAGTAATTTTTCAAAGGAATGGAGGTATGTCCACAATCATCCCAAAGAATTAATTTTTGATGATCTGGCATAAGGGGTAAGAACTAGATTTTCTCTTAGAAATGTATATAATTATGTAGCTTTTATTTCACATCTAGAATCTAAAATAATAGATGAAACAAAAAAAGATCACAACTGGATAATTATCATGCAAGAAGAGCTAAATCAATTTGAAAGAAATAATATATGGATACTTGTTGCTAGACCTAAAAGTCACTCTATAATAGGAACTAAATGGGTATATAGAAATAAATTAGATAAAAATAAAAATATAATCAGAAATAAAGCAAGATTGGTTGCTAAAGATATAATCAACAAGAAGGAATTGATTTTGATGAAACATTTTTCTGTTGCTATACTAGAAGCCATAAAAATACTGTTTGCTTTTGCTTATTTTATAAACTTTAAATTGCTTCAAATGAATGTTAAAAGTATTTTCTTAAATGGTTATATTGCTGAAGAAGTATATGTAGAGCAACCTTCAGATTTTGAAAATCATAAGTTTTCAAATCATGTATTCAAGTTAAACAAAGCATTATATGGTTTAAAATAAGCTCCTAGAGCTTAGTATGAAAGATTAAGTAAGTTCTTACTAGAAAATAATTTTTCAAGAGAAAAAGTTGACACAGCTCTATTTATAAAAAGAAAAGATGAAGAAATTCTACTCATACAGATATATGTTGATGATATCATATTTGGGTCTACTAATAAAGATTTGTGTCAAGAATTTATCAAGCTCATACAGGGGGAGTTCGAGATGAGCATGATGGGAGAACTCACTTTTTTCCTCAGACTCCAGATCAAACAAATAGAGGAAGGGATCTCCATCACCCAAAGTAAGTACATAAAAAACTATTAAAGAAATTTGGAATGGAGAGCTAAAAAATTGTAAGTATATCTATGACCCCTTTCTGCAAATTAGATAAAGATGAACATGGCAAGAATATTGATTTCAAGCTCTATAGAGGTATGATAGGCTCTTTATTAGATCTTACTACTAGTAGATCTGATATAATATTTTGTGTATGCATATGTATTAGATATCAGTCAAATCCTAAGGAACCTCACTTAAATATTGTTAAGAAAATTTTTAAATACTTAAAAGGAATACAAAATCTAAGACTTTGGTTCTCAAAACAATCTTCATTGGACTTAATAGGTTACTCAAATACAGACTTTGCTGGATATAGATAAGATAGAAAAAGTACTAGTGAAACTAGCCAATTTCTAGGAGTAAACTTAATCTCTTAGTTTAGTAAGAAGCAAAATTTGGTAGCTTTATCTACGATCGAGATCGAGTATATTGCAGTCAAAAGTTGCGGTGCTCAAATCCTATGGATTAAGCAACAACTCATAGACTTTGGTATTAAACTTAAAAATATCCCCATAAGATGTGATAATACTAGTGCTATTAATTTGATCAAAAATCCAATCCAATACTTTAGGTCAAAACACATTGAAATTAGACATCATTTCATAAAGAACATGTTCAAAATAATGATATAACACTTGAATACATAAATACTGAAAAGCAATTAGCTGATATTTTCACCAAAGCTCTAAATGAAAATTTTTTTTATGAAATTAGAAGGAAATTGGATATCTTAGATCCTTCTGCTTGAACTTCAATCATCATTTCACTCTCAAAATCTTTCTAAAATTTTTTGACTTCATTATCTTAATTTTGGAAGCCATCTATCTTTTTTTGAGATATTTTCAAGGTAATTAAAAAATCATCAGTGCTATTCAGATACCATCTCAATTTTTGTTTTGTTGAAATATTTCATCAAAAATTATACTAAAATTTATCTGAACTCCTCATGATCATCTCAACTCGATATGACCTTTTTAAAATTTTTTCTCCTGAATTTTTCTCTATCTTTAAATATTTTTCCATTATCTGATAGTTACCCTGAATGAGGAATCCCATGGAACATCCCAATTAAATGGGTATAGTTTTTTTTCCTTGAGCCGACCCATTTCCTCTCCCTTTTAAAACCCATTTGGGGTGACTTAAACCCCATAACCTTTTTTTTTCCTCTCATCCCAAACCTAAGGATTCCCTTCAAGATCTCCACCGATGTCAAAACCACACAAAACCTTGGATCATCATCCCAAATCCTTAAGTAATCTCTCTCCCTCTCATGGCTTACCCTCCTGATCTCCACCAAATTTCAAACCCTAACCTGCAAAATCTATGAAAAACACTCCTAAACCCTCCTCTTCTCTTCATTTCCATCCATCTCTCATCCCTTTCTATCCTATTGATTGATTTTCCTCCTCTCCTTAGGATAATGGCCCCCAAAATGAGATTGCCACAGAGAAGGAAGTCTGTAAGGTCTTTGGAGACTGAGGAATGGGGGAAAAAGGTAGCTCAAGCACCAACTCAAGCTTCTCCATCGATTACACCAAGTAAGATCCCTCTATCTGCAAGAAAAGTTGCTCTGAGAAGAAATGTAGATTTTCATTTTTTTGAGGAGTGATGGTTTTTCTATTGCAGAAAAATTAATTAGGCAAGGGTGGAGATTTTTCTGTAGCCTGTCTGAGCCTGTGTACATTGATTTGGTCAAGGAGTTTTACTCAAATCTAGTCTTCACTAATGGAGTGTTAAGGTCTACTGTGAAGGGTGTCCAAATCATTCTGAATGCTCCTAGGCTAGGTAGACTTTTTCAAATGCCCTATGAAGGTAGCTATCTAGATGAGCTTCCTAGTAAAGAAATCAGGCTTAGGACTATTCTTGGAAGAGAGGATGTAGAAGATTTTTTAAAAATTGAAGCCAAAGATCTAAGTGTGGAAATGAGATTGCTCCACCACATGGTGTCTAAAATTTTCTTCCCCAGAGAGGGAAGCTATGATTTAATGACTGGCAGAGATATTTGCTTGATGCACCATGTTATCTCTGAGACTCCCCCTGAATCTATCTTTTTTGATGATCGATGCCATGAGGGAGGCCTTGAACAGATCCAAGGTTCTCTTGCCATATGGTGTGACTCTTTCTGTGATTTTTAGGAAGTCTGGAGTGAGCTTTAAGGGAGAGATTGTTTGTAGGTTGTCAAACACTGATACCTACAATGACCATTCCCTTCAGCAAATAGGGTTTGTCAGAGTAGATGGCCATTGGGCCAAAGGCGGTGTAGCTGCAGTCGAGGATGATGATGATAAAGAGGAGAATGTTGAGGGGGAGGGTCCCTCATCTGTGCCCAGATAGAGCCTTGATGATCATCCTGTATTGGAGCTTGAGGCAGGACCCTCGGTCAGTATTCCCCCATCTTTGAGCTGTACCGTTCCATCTTTTAATTTTAAGGGGGATCATATGGGATTGTTGGCTGAGAGAGTGGCAGACATTCTATCTGTTCAGTAGCAGTGATTCCAGGATCAGGTTCTTCAGCAGTTTCATCAATTTTAGCAGCAGATCCTCCAGCTGGTGCAGCAGCAGTATCATCAGTCTCCGTTGAGTTCTTTTTCTGACTCTTCCTCAGACTTTTCTGTTGTGCCACAAATATCCTTATTGATGTAGCTTTTGTCTGACCTGAGCTCTAGACTGGAGAGTGTAGAGAGCTCCTTGCTTAGGTTCAGTGGTAGGATTTTTGACATTGAGAGAAAGATCAGACTGATTTTAGATTCTCTATCGGCAGAAGCAAGCACATCGACCACCTCTTCACCTCAGTTAGATGATTTAGCTTGAGAGATAGAGAGACTCCACAGTCAGCTTCGTTCTTCACTTGAGCTGATCTAAGCAGATATCAGAGACTCCAAAGACTTCATATCTTCTGATCTAGATGGGCTTCGAGTTTCAATAAGGGGAGTCTTGTCCCAGCTTGATGCCATTAGGACTCACCTTCAGTTCAGGACCTCCGCATCCAATGAGCTAGCCTTTGTCTAGCCCATTGTATTCCATCCTCTGATATCTTTCTCTCAGACCAGAACTTTCAATCGAGGATGAGGCTGATCATATTTTACCTATTTTGATCTTGAGCTCGATGCCCATTCTCATTGATCTGATCATTTTGTACTAGATTTTTTAGATTACTTTGTTATTATACTTTTTTTAGTAGTTGAATGTATGAGAGCTTTATGCTCATGGATATATATTATGACTCTTGTAACCTCTCTTTTTATTATAATTAATGAATGAGGTTATTATCATTTTATATGGTTCATTTATTTTTCTTGAATGAATGAATGATTGTACATTATTACTTTAATACCTGACATACAACTATGAAAAATCTTACTCCCTTTAGTCTATTTTTTTTGATGATGTCAAAAAGGGGGAGAAAGTAGTGTATTGTTTATGTATTGTCTATTTGAACTTTTTAAATTTAAATACTCTTTTAAATTTTTTGCTCTGATACAGTATTTTGCTCTAATACACCTTTGATACACTCATTTTTTACTCTGATACATCTATCTTTACTTTCATTTTGACACTTTTTGAAAAATGCTCTGATACATCCATTTTTTTTGAGTGCTCTGATATCTTCATTTTTGCCTTGATACCAGGATATCCTGATACATCTATTTTTGATTTTGCAAAATACTCTAATATCTTCTCTTTTAATTCTTGCTCTGATGTTTTTATCTTTGCTTTGATATCAAAATAAGAAAAAGAGAAAAAAATTCTTTTTATACATATTGCTCTAATACTAAAAATAAGAAAGAGAAGAAGAAATTTTTTTTATAAACCATCTTTGCTCTAATAAGAAAAATTTAATAACTTGACCACTTTTTATATAAGAAAGGAGGAGATCTTTTTCAAAATGGTCAAAATAATTACTTTCATTCATCTCATACAAGAAAGAGAAAGATTTTGGCTGATTAAAAATAATCTTCAGAAAAACTATGATACCTTCTCAAATGAGTTTCAACAAAATGAATTGAAATATTAAAATTGCTAAAAATATATATCTCATATTTTTTTATATTTAATCTTTGGTATATTCCTATAAGTGTTTGACAAACCCAAATTTTTGAACTTTAAGGACTTATTTTATGAACACTCAAATATTTTGTCATCATCAAAAAGAGAGAGATTGTTGCTCCAAAAATTGATTTTGATGATCAAAAATTATTTAAGGAAACTACTAATAAGTTTCTTATCTTTGAAGAATATTTTTGTGATATGTCAGATAGTCCAAAAGATTGGATTTGAAAAGCTTCATCAAGTGTGCCAAAGTTGAAGTTTCTGCAAGTTGGAGAAGTTTTTGAAGCCTTTTAAGAGTGTCCAATTGAATTGAAGTCATTTGAGAGTATTTGAAAGTATTCTGATAAGTTTTGGATCTTAAATGCGTAAAAAATTGGGTTGGCACAAAATGGAGCAACCCATCTGGGTTATCCCCTTTCATTGGGTAGCTAGCATGCTTTGTTTTGGCTCATGGCAAGTAGTGGGATGACCCATATGAGATGACCCATGCAGTAGGATGACTCACTTGGGATAACCCCTAAGACCTTGAGATCAAAACAGAAAGCTGAACTTTCTGTCTGGCCAATTGGAGCATCTCATGGGACGTCCCATTGCCAATAGGACGTCCTATTCCTGCGAACACATGTAATAGCTACTTTTCAGTCTATTTTTGATGTATTTAATACGCATTAAACACTCTCCAATGGCTCTAAACTGACACTAAGATATTCTCAAGTATAAATGGTGATTATAATATTCTCTTGAAGTAAAAAATCATAAGTTTGTAAGCATTCAAAGCTCACATCTGAGAAAAGTTCAAAAATCTCTAAAAGAGAGGAAAAGAAGTATTCAATCAACTCACCAATCACTCTCCAACTGTAATCAAGTGTGCAATTCATTGAGGGTGTTCAGCAAAAGCTTCTTCCCATTAAGTGTTGTATTTCTATTGCATTTATTATGTTCATTTAAGGGGATATTGTACTGAATTTTTTGTATCCTATTTTTTCTCACATTGTACTTTGGGTTTTGAGTTTTGAGAGGTTCCAAAACTCGATTGGATTGATCCGAACCTAAAATTAGATTATTGAGGGTTGGTTGTACCTGAAAAATAAGTGTTCTTTCTTGGATAGCAAGGGTTGGGTTTGTCCGACGTGTTGTATCTTTGAAATCCTTTTAATAGATTGAATTCTCAAGTAGAAACTTGAGGAGTGGATGTAAGTGCAAGGTTGGCACCGAACTACTATAAATTTTTTGTGTTTATTGTGCTTGCATCTCTTTACTTATTCTTTATGCTTTATACTTACTTACCTATCATTTGTGTTTGATTTTATTTTCATTGCATATCAACTCACTCCACTCATCACCTTAGCATATTACTTTAGAGCACAAATCTTAAAAATTTTAAAAAGACCCAATTCACCCTCTCCTCTTGGGCTCCATATCTGGGCAACACAAGATTTTTGAAGAAGGAAGAAATCAACCTCGAAGATCCTTGCAAGCTAGCACTTCCAAGGAGCCTGATCAGCATCGGTCTTCGTGTGGATATTCTGTAGAGACCGAACATCTTCGTGTAGCTGCGAGCAACCAAAAGAGACTCTCTCTTATGTGAGTTATTTTTTGAGATTAGCAACCCATAATTTGGTAACAAGTTTTGAACTTGTTAGACTAGTTTTGGTAGATCTAAGAGTTAGATCTAGACTACAGCATCGATTAGATCGATGTAGATTTTTATTTTTAGATCTTAAATTCATGTTAAATTATATTATAAATCTTGACATGGAAGTCTAGATTAGTTTTTATGTATATAAAATAGATTAAATCATTTAATCTTATACATCTGCTGCGTAAAATTTTAAAATTACATGCATAGCACTACTGTATTTTTTTTTCAATTGATATCAGAGCCATGTTCCTTATGATATGATTTAATATAATTTTAGATCTAATTATATGCTATTAGATCTGATTATTTATTATTTGAATTAGATCTAAATATATTTTATTTTTAGATCTAATTTTTATTCAGTCCTTGCATGATAGATTAGATGATCTGAGTAGCAAAGTACTTGGATTGGATAATCACCAAGTCATCTGGTTATAAGAGCAAGTAGGATTACATAACTCTCTCCTCCTATTCAATAAGGTGCTCTTCATGGTATGTAGGGGTGCCACTGTGAGGTCTCATGAAGAAGAAAGTGAAAAAAAAACTTACTTTCTTGCAAAATTCTAGATCTTGAAATCCTAAAATTTATTGTATGTGATACAAGTTGCAAAAAAAATTAGTTACATCTAATCTTAAAAATCAAAATTATTTTGATTTAAAATCATGAAAATTTAGATATGATCTAAAAAAAATTTATGATTTAATATAAAAAATTTACATGAAAAATTATTTCAAAACCTTAACCATGTTGATGTTAAACTTAATTAAGAATTAAATATTGAATCGATTAGATCTAGAATTATGATTTAAGATCTAATGATATTACATAAAACATGAGGCATGGGTTAGCTCAAATCAGGTCCTCTTAATTGAGTTAGACCTAAGATTAGAATCAAAGAGTTAATGGACTGTATAGAGAAATTGATTAAATCTAACCAAATATTAAATTAGATTAAATCAGAGTTTCTCTAATATAATAGTTGTAGATGGTCAAGTTTATATCTTTGATTAGATCAAATGGACCTTGATTGTAGCTCAGTGGTTGAACCCAAATTATTAGATTGGTCAAATCGAAACTAGTTAATCAATTGGTGTCTAAGATAAGTTTAGCATTTCGACCAGTGATTTTTAATTGGGAGTAGCTTACCTAACCATTTCGATGGTGTCTAAGGTAAGCTTAGTACACCCTCCCACTGATCTCACTTGCCTGACCAATTGGTGAATTATATTTTGATTAGACTACTAAGTGATTCGAGTTAACTCATACCATTAAGGTTGATTAGTGTGACTGATCTAGATGCCAATTCAACCAGTATGATCTTAATCCAATCATGACTTGGTGAAGTCAGTAGGAGGATTGTGGTTTACTAGTTGATCTCTTCTCTTCTCTTCTTTTAATTAACAAATTAAATCTTTTAAATTACTAGATCTCTTCAATGAGATAGTTATGGTGATAACTAAATCATAGCCTTCCATTAAGTTGGGTGACAATGGGTCCAATAGTATGATGATCATTGGAGGCCCAAAGGCCTAGTGCTCATCTACTATTAGAATTATCATTCATAATATGATGACTTAGTCGAGTCTCTCTAGCTAGTGGTCAGGTTAGCCAGTCAAAGTTGGGCCTGATCATTTGAAAGTTAGATTCGTAAGTATGATCATGTTAATGGTTGGACCTAACCAGGATTTGCAGAGAAGACTAAAGTCAATTGAAAAGTTACCTGGGGCTAAACCAAATACTAGAAATTATTTGGTGAAATAATTAGTTAATGAACCTACCTATAGATATACATGGATGAGCCGACCAAAGTTGGGTTTGTGTGCAGTCTGTGTAGATTCTAGTACCCGCTAAGGAATTAAAGTAATTCCTTGAGTTGGAGGAAGAAGCTACCAATTTGTACAAAATAGTGAGAAAATCTTTAGACTAAAGTCTATATCTTTAGGATTAATTAATTCATATACTGATTAGATTTTGATTTTTTTTTTGTACAGATATGGCCTCAAATTTATCGCTCCGATCACTGTTAGAAAGTAAGAAATTGACGGAATCCAATTTCAATAACTGGTATCAAAAACTTAAATTCATCCTGGAGCACGAGTGGATCTTGTATGCCATTACAGATCCGACACCTGAGGAGCCTGCTCCCAATGTCGTGGCACGGTTTGAGATACTTATTTGAAGTGACTTAACGACCGCACCATAGTGCGTTATATAATGTGGGCTGCAATGAACGATGAGTTCATCCGAAAGTTTGAAGAAGCTTAGCTAAAGGACATGCTCAAGGTGTTCAGAGAGTCTTTTGATGCTTTTGATGATGTTGAGCGGTACAAGACTAGTTGCATCATTTTCAATGCACGGATGAGGGAGGGAGCATCTGTCATCGATCATGTATTGTACATGATCGAACAGATCGAGCGACTAAGTAAGCTCGAATTCTCTTTGCACGAACAACTGGAGAAGGATGTGATCCTAAACTCCCTACCCAAATTCTACTTGTCATTTCTCAGTCATTTTAGAATAATGAAGCCTGTAGTCAACTATCATGATCTATTGGGGTTGCTGTAGACTTTTAAGAAAGATCACTAGCTCCACAAGAAGATGGTGAAAGTAGTGGGAGGATCTTCTTCAGGTGAGTGTCGTCCCTTTAAGAAAAGAAAGAAAAAGAAGAATAAGAAGGTGCAAAGTGCTCGGAGTCAGACCCAAAAGCCCAAGTTCAAGGCCAACCAAAGTTAGACAGAGTGCTTCTATTATAAGAAGCAGCATCACTAAAAGAAGAACTGTCCTCAATACTTAGCTTTCCTTGATCCAAACAGGCTGAAGAAGAAGAAGTAATCAGTTGCTGGATAAGATAATTATATGATAACACCTTATAACTTCTCAATTTTTGGTATAATGGCCTAGGTATTGAATACTTGTAGCCCTATTAACATTTGCAATTCGTTGCAGGATCTTCAGATCAATAGGAGATTTGGAGATGGCAAGAAATTTCTGAACGTTGGAGATAGAAGATCAATTTCAATTCTAGCTTTAAAAATTATCAAGCTTGTATTCTAGTCTCATTTTATTATTCTTAATAAATGTCATTACTGTCCAATTTTTTTTTTTGAATGTTATTTTTGTAGGCCTTTTGGCCAAATTGAATTATTAAATTTTAATAAAGAAAAACTTTTGTGATATCATTTTGAATGGTGTTACTATAATGCATGGATAGTTGAACAATGAAATTTATGTTGTATCATGACCTAATATAATGTACACCACTAATAAACGCCCTTGAATAATCGATGTCACAGATGCCTACCTTTGGCATTATAGGCTAGGTCATATCAACAAGAACATGATGAACAGGTTAGCTCAAGAAGAAATTCTTAATGAAAATGATTATGAATCATTGCCTATCTGTGAGTCATCTTTTACTGAAAAATGTGAATGAGCCAGTGATGTTCTGGGTCTAGTACATCTGATGTATGTGGATCCATGAGCACAAGTGCTAGAGGAGGATACTACTATTCATTATGTTCACAGATGACCTATTTAAGTATGGATACGTCTACTTGATAAAATATAAGTTTGAATCATTTGAAATATTCAAATAGTTCTGTAATAAAATAAAGAAATAAACTGAAAAGATTATTAAAACTCCTTGATCAGATCGAGGAGGAGAATATCTTTTTGATGAATTTCTGACATATCTTGAGAAGAATGGAATTCTCTCTCAATGGATACCTTCTAGAATGCCATAACATAATGGTGTATCGAAAAGGAGAAATCGAACCCTGTTGGATATGGTTCGATTCATGATGGGCTTTTCTAGTCTGTCAATATCTTTTTGGGGATATGCACTCGAGTCGGCTTGTTATGTGCTTAATAGGATTTTTAGTAAATCTATAAGTAAAACACCATATTAGATATGGACATGGCTTTCTCACCTTAGGGTTTGGGGGTGTCCGACTTATGTCAAACATTTAAAAATGGACAAACTTGGAGCCAGATCTGATAAATATATTTTTATAGGGTATCCCAAAGAAACTAAGAGATATTATTTCTACCTTGCTGATGAACAAAAAGTGTTTATCATCCTTAGGGCTGTCTTTTTGAAAAAAAATTTCTTGGAGAAGGGATTAATGCATCTAAGATTGAACTTGATAAAGTTCAACAGACAAAACCGACATAGTCTAGTGAACCCATAAAATCAAATTTGATGATGTCAAACCTGAAACTTATTGTAGAGGCACCATTAAGGAAACCCAATAGAGTATCGCATCAATCGAACAGATACTATGATTTCTTGATCTGAGATGGAGATCCTGTTGAACTCGATGAGAACAATGAGGACCCAATCACCTATATAGATGTAATGTAGAGGTTCGACTCTGATAAATTGTTTGAAGCCATGAACTCCGAAATGGAGTCCATGAAGGTCAATGATGTATGGATATTAGTTGACCCACCTAAAGAGGTTAAACCCATAGGCTGTAAGTGAGTCTTCAAAAGAAAGAGGGGCACAGACGGGAAGGTGGAGACTTATAAAGCTCATTTGGTTGTCAAGAGTTGTCATCAGCATTATGGTATTGACTATAATGAAATATTTTCTCCTATAGTAATGCTCAAGTCTATTTGGATTATGCTTGCGATAGCAGCACATATGGACTATAAAATCTGACAAATGGATGTGAAAATAACTTTTCTAAATAGAAAGCTGGAAGAAGAGATATATATGATATAGCTTGAGGGTTTCATATCCACAGATGAGTCCAAAGTGTGCATACTTTAGAGATCCATTTATAGATTGAAACAAGCATCTAGGAGTTGGAACATGCATTTTGATAAGATTATCAGAATGTATAGCTTCATTAGAAATAGAGAAGAACCCTACATTTACAAATAGGTAAATGACTTTATGACTATATTCTTCATTCTGTATATGGATGACATTCTCTTAATTGAGAATGACATTCCTACATTACTAGAAATAAAAGTTTAGTTATCATCTTAGTTCTCTATGAAAGATTTGGGAGAAGCATCCTACATCTTTGAGATGAAAATCTATAGAGATAGATCGAAAAGATTGCTTGGATTGTCCCAATCCATGTATATAGACACCATGCTGAAGTTGTTCAGCATGGAGAATTTCAAGAAAGGCTATCTCCCAATAGGCCATGAAATTTTTCTCTCGAAGAGGGATTGTCCGACAACTCCTCAAAAGAGAGCGTATGAGCAGAGTTCCATATGCTTCAACAGTGGGTTCTATAATGTATGCCATAATATGTACAAGATCAAACGTGGCATACTCATTGAGGGTAGTGAGTAGATACCAATCTGATCTAGGAGAAAATTATTGAAAGGTCATAAAAATCATTCTTAAATATTTAAGAAATACTAAGGATCAGTGGCTTGTTTATGGTGAAACTGATTTGAAACTAGTGGGGTTCATCGACTCCAACTTTCAGTCAAACCATGACGATAGCAAGTGTGTCGGATTATATTTTTATCCTAAATGGTGGAGCAATCTGTTGAAAATATTTCAAGCAGCACATCATGACTGACTCTGTTTGTGAGGTGGAGTATATCATGGCATCCGATACTGCGAAGGAAGCTGTATTATTACGAAAGTTCATCGATGAGCTCAGAGTGGCATCCTCCGACGATGGCCCTATCCTATTATACTGCGATAGCATTGGAACCATTACTCAAGCCAAGGAGCCAAAGTTCCATCAATGCACCAAATATATTTTGCAGCTCTACCACCTTATCCAGGAGATCGTGGATTGAGATGACGTCGATCTTCAGAAGATCGATGAAAAGGAGAATCTAGTTGACCCATTTACTAAAGCTCTTGAAATTAAGGAGTTCAATGATCACAAGTTGAAGATGTATATACGATACTGTACCAATTGGCTTTAGTCCAAGTGAGAGTTGTTGGAAAATGTGTTCCAAAGTTAATCGTCAGTCTGTTGATGATTGTGCTCATTTTTGTAAATGTATATAATTTTTTATTAATAAAAATTATTTAGCTTTTTCGTCATAATTTGTCCATCTTATTTGAACTCCTCTATTGTGATGAAATCTTTAGGACTATATTTAATCGACAAAGAAAGATTTGTTGCTTAGTCCTTAAAACGTATTCACAATCAAATGATACGTTGTTAATAAAATGATAGCAATATCGAGTATGGGTCATTATGTGCCATATAAGTTAGTTATTCTCTTAACCAAAGAGTATGGAGACACTGGTATGGCATGCAAGTGGAATGTAGGTGCACATTCGTACCAAACATGATCATTTACCGAGCACTCTGCTGTCAAGAGTAGCTCATAAAGGGTATGCATATAAGTATCTCTCAGACCTGAGATCAGCACATTGACTTGTAAGCAACTCACTGTACTTTAGTATCGAACCATCTGAATTTTTAATTCAGTGATGAAAGGTTATTGGGTACAGTTAAGTACTTATCAAATCGGTGCGTGAGTCAAGATGAAATTGATCTCTCTGAATTAGTAAGAGATATGCATCAGTGTATTTTAATTTAGTAAAATCTTGACTAGGATAATCCATGTGATAGATTTGAAAGGTTGAAATACAATGTGGTCAACTATATTAGGGTTGATAGTCAAACCCTAGGTCACCTTGAGCATTAGGATCAAAAAGATGAATTATACGGTAACCATACACTAGTAGGATCTAGAATGTTGCTTTGTAATCTTTCGACCTATCTGGACATCGTGTCCCATTGCTAGATAGTTACATCGATTGGTATAGAAAATTATTTATATGCTATCAACTTAGGTTCAAACTAATGGGATCACACACATTAGAAGATTCGATCAAATCTGATGGCTGAAGAGTCCAATTGGATTGTGACTCTGGTGAAGAGTTCCACTGGGATTGAGACTCTGAAGGAGAGTACTCTGGAGGAGAGTCCCACTGAACTGAGACTCTACTATTAATGAAAAATTAATTAACAATTAGATTACTAATTGACTTAATTTGATTGAGCAAAGAACTTTGGATCAAGTTTAATTGAATTAGATTCAATTTGACTTAGTTTGGATTTGATTTGATCAAGTCTAATTGCAAGAAAAATTTGATCCTGATTTGATCGGGACTTGGGCTTAGCTAATTCCTAATTGGGTTAGAAATTTATTAAGATAATTGAGCTCCTAATTAGATTAAATTTATTTCTATCATTGGGTTCAAATCAAGTTTGGTTTGGTTTAGAATTAAATAAAAAATGAAGAGTCCAAGCCAACAGGGTCTCTATCTCTTTATCCTTATGCTACTTTGGACCCATCCACTGGATCTCAATGCCAAATTGGATTTGGCTTGAGCTTTTTGGCATGAGAGATGGCCCAGTAAGGGTGCGTGGCAAAGCATGTTTAGTCATGATCTTATCTCCTGCCTAATTTGAATGCGATCCGAATTAAAGATAAGGAGGTAAGAAGGAAAGAGATTTTTTAAACATGGAAAGAAGGAAGGCACCAATTATTTTTTCTTTATTTTCTTTGATGAGTTTTTGGGCATGTGAGACTCTTGATCTCCTTCCTCATGCCAACTCTCATTTTAGAAAATTTTTGGGATGTCAAATTGGTGTTTGGCATGGACCAAAACCCTAATCCCTTTTCTATATAAAAGGGGCTCCAATAGTGGATGCCCCATATGTTCTCCTTACTGATTTTTATTTTTCTCTAGAGCTCCTTCTTGTCTCCTCTTCCTCCTTCAGATATTCTCTTTCTTTGGAGCATCTAAGGATTTTGAAGAAGAAGGGAGAAATCAGTCTCAAAGATCCTTACAAGCTAGCACTTCCAAGGAGCCTGATCTACGTCGGTCTTCGTGTGGATGTTTTATAGAGGTCAGACATCTTTGTGAAGCTGTGAGCAACCAATAGAGACTCTCTTCTATGTGAGTTATATGTAGAGATCAGCAATCCATAATCTAATAATGAGTTTTGAACTTGTTAGACTAGTTTTGATAGATCTAAGAGTTAGATCTAGACTACAACATCGATTAGATCGATGCAGATTTTTATTTTTAGATTTTAAGTTCATATTAAATCATATTATAGGTCTTGGCATGGTTGTCTAGATTAGTTCTTATGCATGTAAAATAGATTAAATCATTTAATCTTATACATCCACTGTGTAAAATTTTAAAATTGCATGCATAGCACTGCTGTATTTTTTCTTCAGCTAGATCATTGAAAGAGGAATTATCTTGCTTACATAACCACTTTTGATCCAAACAGGCCTAAGAAGAAGAGAAAGAGGCAAACAATTGCTTCACAAGATACTTATATGATAACTCCTTGTAAATTCTCTGTTTGTAATACTACTACTTGGGTATTGAATATCGAAAGTCCGATTAATATATGTTATTCATTGCAGGGACTGTAGGTAAGTAGAAAGTTTCAAGAGGACGAGCAGTTCTTGAACATTAGAGATGGAAGTTTTGCTTCAGTTCTAGCCTTGAAAATTTTGCAGCTTATCTTCGAGTTTAGTAGTGTCATGTTAGATGATTGTCATTATTATCCTTCCTTTTTGATGAATGTTATCTCTATAGGCTTTTAGCCAAACTTGGTTTTAAGTTTATAATAAAAGATAACTTTTGTGATATCATTATGAATGATACTGTAATTATGCATGGACAATTAAAATATAGCATATACATAATATCACGATCTGTTGGTGTAATGTACACATCTAGTAAACGCCCTAAATTAGATTATGTCAGTGAATCCTATCTTTGGCATTATAGGCTTGGTCATGTGAACAAGAGTAGGATTGACAGGTTGATCAAAGAACGTATCTTTGAAGTAGATGATTGTAAATCATTGCCTATCTACAAATCCTATCTACTTGGTAAGATGACTAAGTCACATTTTAAGGAAAAAAGTATAAGAGCCAACGATATTCTAGGTCTAATACATACTGATGTATGTGGACCTATGAACAAAAATACCAAAGGAGGATACTACTACTTTATTATATTTACAGATGATCTATCGAGACATGAGTATATCTACCTTATAAAGCATAAGTCAAAATTATTTAAAATGTTCAAATGATTCCATACTGAAGTAGAGAAACAGACTGAAAAGGGTATTAAGACCCTTCAGTTAGATCGAAGAGGTGAATATCTTACCAGTAATTTTCTGACATATGTGAAAGAGAATGGGATTCTCTCACAGTGGATCCCTCCTGAAACACCATAACATAACAGGATGTCTGAAAGGAAGAATCAAACCTTATTAGACATGGTTCGATCCATGATGGGCATTGCGAGTCTGCCAATCTCTTTTTGGAGATATACTCTAAAAACTGCCTGCTACATTCTGAATAAGATGCTGAGCAAGTCTGTTGATAGAACTCTGTATGAGATATGGACTGAGTGTAAGTTAGTGCTCTCACACCTTAGGGTTTGGGGGTGTCTAGCTTATATTAAGCATTTAAAGATAGATAAGCTTAGACCTAAGTCCGATAGATGCTTGTTTGTAGGATAGTACCCAAAAAAAATTAAAGGGCACTACTTCTACCTCACTGCAGAGCAAAAGGTGTTTGTCAGTAGTAGGATAGTCTTTTTGAAAAAGAAGTTTTTTAGAGAAGAAGCTAATGCCTATAAAATTGAACTTGATGAAGTTTAAGAGGTGGAAGGATCGACACACATAGAATTGGATTTGATTGGAGAATCAAATTCAAAGCCAATCGAGGTGCCATTAAGGAGATCCGATAGAGTACCGTATTGGTTGGATAGATACTATGATTTTTTGATCTAGAATGGTGACCCCATCAAATTTGATAAGAATGATAAGGATCTGTTCACCTATATGGAAGCTATACAAAGGCTCGACTCCTAAAAATGACTTGAGGCCATGAAGTTTGAGATGGAGTCCATAAAGATCAATGGTGTATGGACACTAGTTGATCCACTCGAAGGGATAAAATCTATAGGGTGTGAGTAATTTTTTAAGAGGAAAAGAAGAGCAGACGGAAAGGTAGAGACCTATAAAGTCTGTCAGTTACCAAAGGTTACCATCAGTATTTTGGTATTGATTATGATGAGACATTTTCTCCTGTGGCAATGCTCAAGTCCATCCGGATTATGCTTACTATAGCTGCACACTTAGATTATGAAATCTAACAAATGGATATCAAAACTATTTTTCTTAATGGGGAGCTAGAAGAAAAGGTATATATGATACAGCTTGAAGGGTTCACATCCACAGATGAGTCGAAAGTGTACAAGCTAAACAGGTCTATTTATAGACTTAAGCAGGCGTCTAGGAGTTAAAACATGCATTTTGATATGATGATCAAAATGTATGGCTTCGTTAGAAACAGAGAAGAGCCTTGTATCTACAAGTGGGCTACCGATTTATTGTCATCTTCCTTATACTATATGTGGATGATATATTATTACTAGAAAATAACATTTCGGCTTTGCAGAGCATGAAGCTGTGGTTATCATTATAGTTCTTCATGAAGGACTTAGGAGAAGAATCCTACATCCTAGGGATGAAGATCTATAGGGATAGATATAAAAGGTTGTTTGGTTTGTCTCAATCCATGTACATCGATACTATGTTGAAGTGGTTCAACATGGAGAATTTCAAAAGAGACTTTCTTTCGATAGGCCATGAAATTACTCTCTCCAAGAAGGATTGTCCGATAATCTCTGAGGAGAGAGAATGTATGAGTAGAATACCATATGCTTCAGCAGTGGGATCTATTATGTACGCCATGACGTGTATGAGACCGGATGTGGCCTATTCATTAGGAGTAGTGAGTAGGTACCAATCTGATCCAGATGAGAACCATTAAAAGGTTGCGAAGGCAATCCTTAGGTATTTGAGAAATACTAAAGATCAAGATGCTGTTTGCTAGAAGAGTTCTAAGCAACATATTATGATCGATTCTGTATGTGAAATAGAATATAATGCTGTATTAGATGCTGCAAAGGAGGTGGTGTGGTTGTAGAAATTTATCACCGAACTGGGAGTTACACCTTTTATTGATGGCCCTATCTTGTTGTACTGTGACAACTCTGCTGCCATAGCTTAGGTGAAAGAATCAAAATCACACTAGCGCACTAAGCATATTCTGCACCGCTATCACTTGGTATGAGAGATCGTGAATCGAAATAACGTCGAGCTTCAGAAGATTAACGAAAAGGAGAATCTAGCCAACTCCTTTACTAAATCTCTCAAAATCAAAGAGTTCGATGACTTCAAATGGAAGATGGGTATAAGATACTTCTCCGATTGACTTTATTTCAAGTGGAAGTTATTAAAAATTATATCCTAAAACTAATCATGTGATGATTAAGTTCTTCTTTGTATATGAATTATTGATTAATAAATAATTATTATTTTGATAGTTTTCATCATAAAGTTATAACTTTCTTGTAGAACTCTTGTGTTGTGATGAAATCTTTAAACTATATTAGTGAACGATAAAGAGAAGATTTATCGTATAGTTCTTAAATATGTTCACGGCCAAATGAAACGTCATTATAGGATGATGACGTTTATCGAGTGAAGGTCGTTGTGTACCATATGGGTTGGTTGTCCTCTTAACCAAGGAGTATGGTGACACTAGTATGACATACAAATGAGATGTAGGAGTACATTGTTACTGAATAAGTGACTCACCTACTGAGCATTCTGCTGTCAAGAGCTTTCTATGAAGCATATGGGCATAAGTGTCCCTCAGACCTGAGATCACTATAATGACTTTCAAGTAACTCACTGTGCTTTGGTGCTGGACTATTTGGAATTATAATACAGTGATGGAAGGCTACTAGATACAGTCAAGTACTTATGAAGTCTGTGTGTGGATTAAGATGGGATTGATCCCTCCAGATTATAAGAGCTGATGCATCGTTGTATTTCAATTTAGTAAAATCTTGATCAAGATAATGCATGAGATGGTTTTGAAAGGTTGAAATACAATGTGGATGAAATACTCCGGATTGACAGTTAACCCGAGATCATCCTAGAGCATTTAGGGTCAAAGGGATGAATTATGTGGTAACCATATGCATAGATTTTGAAATATTTCTTTGCAATAATTTGACCTATTCAGATATCAAAAACTATTGCTAGATGGTAGCTTCAATTAGTACAGGAATCGATTCTTGTGCTATCGACTTAGTGTTTGAACCTATGGGTCATGCACACAAGTCAGACAATATAGGAAAGTATGAGCCTATGTTTATATATCCAATTTGAAAGTACTTGACTTGATTGAACATATAGACTAACTTGATTGAAAATTAAGTTATGGGTCAAATAAGACTGAAGAGTTGACTATGTCTAGCTAGCACTACACATGAGGTTTAGGTTTAATCCTGGGGATAAATAGTTCTTGATCTATAATCCAAGAAGTCTATAAGATATTGAATTTAAGTGCTGATTAATTTTAAAGTAGATCTGAATTAATTAGACTTAATTGGGTTCAAAATTTTAAGTCAGACTTGATCCAAAAGTTCTAAAGAGTTTAGGACTAACATCCTTTCGAAATTATTTTGAATTAGCTTCGAATCGATTTCAAATTGGATCCTTTTTAGATGAGATCCTAGGAGTCCTATTTCCAAAAAGACTCTCTCACTCCTTGACCAACCAGCACGTGGTATGGTGCTGATTGTGGGCCATCCCACATAGGTGTGGACGTGGGTGCAAAGTGGGTGCCATATGTGGTGGCAATCTTTTTTTATATAGGAGTCTTTCTTTGATAAGTAGTGTACTGATTCAAAGCGTGTTTGAATTAGAAGTCCTATATTTATTGAGTCATAAGAATCATCTATAAATAGAGGAGGTCTCTACCTATGGATGCATACAAGAGATAGAAATCAGATTAAGAGAAAGAAAGAAAGAGAGAAGGAGAGAAAGAGGCATAAGCTTGTGGGCATCCCATCCTTGGTGTCTCCTCCACCTTGCCGCCCCCTCTTCCTCTTGGTGTGGGCCCTCCTTGGGCATCCCCTTTGCTGGTGTGAAGGGTCACACCAGCACCTCTCTTTCCTCCCTTGGTGGCCTTACGAAAATGCATCAATTCTGAAATTCATCCTACTTTCCTGCGTTGCCTGACGTCCGTGCGAAGTAGAGGCCTGTAGTTCCAAGCCTACGTGAATGTTGAATCTAGATTTTGGAGATTTGATCTCTATTCTGCTATGATCTAGATAAAGATTTGATCTTTATTAAGTTGAATGTATAGAAAAATTTTGGATGCAACTTTGGTTTTTCATGAGAAATAGGTTTCCTTTCCTTCACTATGGAGCACTCTTCTATCAAGAGTAGCTTGCAAAGAATATAGGTATAAATATCTCTCCGACCTAAGATTACCTCGATAACTTACAAACAACTCACTATGCTTTAGTATCAGACTACTTGTATTTCTAATATAGTGACGGAAGATTTCTAGATACAGTAAAGTACTTACGAAGTCCGTACGTGAGTCAAGATGAAATTGACTACTCCAAGTTATTGAAGATAATGCTTCGATATGCTTCAATTTAGTACAATCTTGGCTAGGATAATCCTTGTAAGAAGTCTCAAAATTTATATGGTTGAGATAATCTGGATGTACTAATTTACAGTTGACAGTTTAACTCTGAAGTCATCCTAAGCATTGAGGGTTAAAGAGATGAATTATACAGTAACTATATTCCTAGATTCTTGAATGTTGTTTTGCAATGATTCGATCTATCCGGATGTCAGGTATCATTGCTAGATAGTCACTTCGATTAGTACATAAATTTATTTCTATGCTACTGGCTTAGTGTTCTAACTTATGAGGTCACACACATTAGAGAGTTTTATCTGATCAGATGGTTGATCAATGAATATGAATTGTTGAAGGATATAATCATCAATATGATTGATAATTAACCTTATGCAAAAGTTGCAATAATATAATTTGATAAGGATTAGTGAATTACAGGAGGATTAATGAGTAATAAAATTACTGATTAATTTAATTTGATTGAGCAATGAGAATTAGATAAAGTCTAATTGAATTGGATTCGATTAGATTTAACCTGATTAGGTTATAAAATGACCTAATCACTAAGAGAGATTAGTTTCTGATTGGATCAAAACTTATGCTCAATTAATTTTTGATTTGAATAGGATTTAATTGAGTAATTTAGGTGCCTAATTGGATTAGGTTTATTCATCTATTTGGGTCTAACCAAATTTGATTTGGATGGAGACCAAATTAGAAATAATCAAGAGTCCAAATCAGATTGGACTTCTCCCCTTGCGACACACCCTTAATGACGCCCATTTCCCTTCAATGCAAATTTGGTTTTTTCATGAGTTTTCTTCTTGCAAGTATGTGTTTCTACCCCTCCTATCTCATGTTCAAATATAGGATAAAATCTGTTTGATAAGATTAGTTCAAATTAGATTTGAATTTAATTCCTTATCAGGATGAGGTTTGATCCCATCCAAATTCTTTGGATGCCAACCATATAATGCCATTCTTTTTGTGCAACAATGGATATGGAAAATCACCGTGAGAAATCAAAAAAATCATTATGGAAATCTTGTTGTGTGTGAGGTCCTTGTGGGCATGAATTTTGAGGTGGGGGACTCCATATTTGGCATGTAGAAGATCCTAGGGTTCTAGGATTTTGAGCGTTGGGTGTTGGGAAGAGAAAGAGATCTAAAGAGTCTTCCTCCACCTCTTCTTCCTCCAAGTCAGATTAGCCATCAAGAGGTCATTGCAAAGAGCTAGCACTCTAGAGAGATCGACTAGATCAGGGCTTCATGTAGATATCCATAGAGGTCGGACACACATGCAGCTAGAAGATCCTTAAATCGACGGTAATAAACTACAGTGAAAATCAATCCACGCTCAGATGATAAGATTTGATCTCTCTCTTTTGTTAGAAATTTGAATAGGATTGCATGCATAGATTTCAAAGATCTCATCTATTCCTATCCAAGCGTAGGAATAAAGACATGCATATAATCTGAAATTAAAATAAAGATGAGATCGAATCTCAATACCTTTGCATGGATTGAAATACACCATAATCGATGATCTTAGATCCGAAGTTTTTTGAGCCGCACACATGCCCGACCTCTATAAGTATCCATCAAGATCAATCGTGAATCTTTCTTCTCATGCTAAATCTTTTTTCTCCAAGTAGGATCTTAGCCTCTTTGAATCGTGATCAACTGTTGATCTTGACTGCAATCACAACCCTTGAACTGCAGCCTTTTCTCCTTGTTCCTTGCTGTAGAAGAGACTTCTCTCAACTCAGGTGTGTGAGATGATGGACGCCCAACCCTTGGGCATTGGAAAGAGAAGAGGGAGAGAGGATGAGGCATGGAGAGGAGAGAGAGAGAGAGATTTAATTTTCAATTAATGAATTAATTCTAAAATCCTAGGAGACCATCTCTTATATAAAGATCTTATCTTGATTCCAAATCAATATCCAATCAATCTAAAAAGTCTAGTCCTTATCTCACAAGAATTTTTATCTTTTTAATCTAATTATTTTTCAAAAAAATTAGACTTAATTGGAATGGTCATTGCCTCTTTTGGCAAGTAGATGGGATGCCCCACTCAAAATAGGTAGACTGAGGGGTGCCCCTAACCAAAAGGGGCAGATAGTTGGGGTGCCAACCCTTGGCACCCCTTCTAGGGTTTTACACACAAGAGAAGGGGTAGAGCGCCTCTCCCTCTCTCCTTCCACACCAGGCAAGAGAGGGGGCAGGCCCCTCTCTCTTCCTCATGCCACTTTAAGGGGTTGGCACCCCTTGGACCTACCAAAAGGGAGGCCTGCATCTCCTCACTTCTTTCTAACAATTCCATGCTTCAAAAGAAAATATCAAGAGAGCAAAGGAGATTAGTTTGCCAACTCATTAACATGATCCAATTCTCTTAGGCTCACAAATAGATGTCTAGCTAAAATCAAATCAAAATGAATTTAGATTAGATTCAAGGCTATGGACTTAATCAAATCTTTATCTAATAAGAAATTGAAGTCCAGAGAAGAATTGAGTTTAACCATGTACTAGCATGGTTCTTTTAAATCCAATAGGATTTCAATAAATCCTAACCCAATTAGAACTTCACACGTCCAATTAGATAATTCAAGATTAAATCCCTTAATATGTGACCCTATAAGTTTCATTCTATCTGGTAGTGAGATACATTGTGATCTTCATTATAATATCATTGAAACTCTTTTCGATGGGTTAGAACAATTTTAGCTCTACCCTTCGAGGATCACTGATCATTAAGATGACACCCGATGAGTCCCATAATCCATCAATGACACCTAGCAGTATGTAGTGGCAATCCAGTAGAATGAAAGTACGAAATTTTAGGTGCAGTTATCGTATGATTCAGTCCTTCTATCATGAGTCTCAACTTGATGGAGGTCATAGAGAGCTATCAGACTCTATCGTTAGACATATGCTAGATTGACTCAATTCGAGTTCATGAATCTCGTGAAAACTCTTTTTCAGTATTCACACTTACTTTGATCAAAGACTTTCTAAATTTGGTCTCACAAATCATATAGGATTTTTTCTTTTCTACTAAGATCAATGATTCCATTTATGTGCTTCTACTCTTAACAGTAAACCTGAACCTACTGTAGCTAACATACACAGCAAGGGTCCGAATGGCTAGGGATCAATGAAACATGCAGTCAAACTTAGTAGCCTCGCAGCAAATAATCGATGACACTGTGGATCAAAAGATCACTCATACTACTGCAACATTGAGTCAACCACTGATGAGTGAGTAGACATCCAAGTAGTTTCTCATGATGGTCATGCTTTGTACAAGTTGTTATCTAACAACCACCCACACCTTTACTGCAGTGTCCCTACACTGCAAATTCGAGACTCATCTACCCATAAAGAAGATGAACTATGCACCAATCTCGAATGGATTGATCAGTATCCTCTGTGACGATCTTTTGATCAAAAGTATTTAGAAACTAACCACTAATTAATGTATATTTTAAATTCTCAACACTTTAAGAATATACAAAAATCATCTTTGTTAATTTTTAGAATAAATCATGGATACATAAATATGATTGAAATAAAAAATCCTCTATTAATAATAAAAATATTATAAGTATAAAATTAAGTCTTGAAATTATAAAATGTATCAGCCAATAATTAGCTTCTAGGGCACATATCTAACAAACTCCCACTTAACCTAAAGCCAATTGGCCAGATACCTAAGACCCATCTTCTCAAGGTGAGTTTCGATCTTCTGCTAGCTAAGCGGCTTGGTCAGCAGGTCTGCCATATTGTGCATGGAGTCGACTCTCAACACCTCGATAATTTTTTTCTCGAGGTATTCGTGTATGATGTGGAACTGTCACTTTATATGCTTGGACTTCTGGTGAGATTTGAGCTCCTTAGTGAGGGCTATGGCACCGTTATTGTTGTAGTGCAGTGTAATGACATTTGATGGCATCACACTCAACTCTGCAATAAATTTCTTGAACCAAAAAGCTTCCTTAGCAGCTTCAGAGGTGGTGATGTACTCGACTTTTATGGTTGAATCTGTAATGATCGATTGCTTGAAACTCTTCCAGCTAACCGCACCATCATTACATAAGAAAATACATCTTGATATAGATTTTCTATCATCGACATTAGTCATAAAATTTGAATCGGTGTATCCCTCAACTTTCAGCTCCGATCCTCTACCAAAGATCAATAACAAATCCTTAGTCCTTCTCAAGTACTTAAGGATGTTTTTCATAGCAATCCAATATTCTTCATCTAGATTTGCCTGATATCTGCTCATGACATTTACAGCAAGGGCTATATCAGATCGTGTATATAACATGGCATACATGAGACTCCCTATTACTGATGCATAAGGGATCTTGCTCATGCACTGGATCTCCTCAGGTGTACCAGGGCATATCTTCTTGGAGAGATAAATGCCATATCTAAGGGGCAAAAGTTTCTTCTTGGAGTTTTTCATGCTGAACCTCTTCAGCACCTTCTTTATGTACATTCACTGTGAGAGTCCTATCATTCTCTTAGATTTATTCCTATAGACCTTTGTACTAAGAATGTAGGAAGCTTCTCCTAGATCTTTCATGGTAAATTCTTTTGACAAGCATACTTTGACCGATGTCAGCATGGGAATATTGTTTTCAATCTGGAGGATGTCATCCATATACAATACGAAAATTATGATAGCACTCCCACTGACCTTTTTGTATACACACGACTCCTCATTTTTGATAAAATTAAATATTTTGATCATATCATTAAAGTGAGTGTTCCAACTTCATGATGCTTGTTTGAATCCATATATGGACCTTTGCAACTTGTAGACCTTGTGATCACTATCACTGGATGTGAAACCCAAAGATTGCTCTATATAGATATCTTTCTTAAGATATCCATTTAAAAAGATAGTTTTCACATCCATCTGCCAAATTTCATAATCATGAAAATTTGCTATCGTAAGTAGTGTACAGATGGATTTTAGCATGGCCATGGGTGAAAGAATTTTATGATAGTCAATGCCTTCACATTAACTATAACCTTTCATGACCAGTCTTACTTTATAGGTCTCTACCTTGCCATCCAATCTAATTTTTTTTTATAGATCTATTTACACCCAACACGTACAATACCTTCAAGTTGATCTACTAAAGACCAAATCTGGTTAGCATGCATGGAGTCAATTTTTGATTCATTGCCTCTATCCATTTCTCAAAGTCATTATCTAACATTGCTTCATCATAGGTCTTGGGATCATTCCTAATATCCCTATCTCCTATAAGGAATGCTTCCTCTAAATTCTTTATAAAAATATCTAAGTACCTTTCAGGAAGATGGGAGATCCTACTTGATATACGAGGTAGAAAAGGTACCACATCTACTGACTCACTATTGAATTCTGATTTTTAGACTCGATGCTCTTCAGAGACTTTCTCTTTGAGCTCAATTATCCTCCCACTGCCTCCATCTTGAATAAACTCTTTTTTTAAGAAGATGGCATGACGGCTCATAATCACATTGTGATCCTCAGGAAGATAGAAGTAGTATCCCATGATTTTCTTAGGATATCCTATGAAACAAGTCCTAAAAGATCTAGCCTCTAATTTATCCACCTACTATCGCTTGACATGGGTCAGACATCCCCAAATCTTGAGATACCTAAGAGTTGGCTTCTTACCATACCATAACTCGTATGATGTGGTAGGAATGGATTTAGAGGGAACTCGATTCAAAAGATGAATCGCAAAAAATAATGCATGTCCCTAGAGAAATATAAGAAGATCTGTGAAGTTCATCATGGACCAAACCATATCTAATAGGATTTGGTTCCTCTTTTTTCCGGATATCCTATTGAGCTGAGGTATCCCTAGAGATGTCCACTATGAGACCATACCATTATCCTTGAGATAGGTTCAAAATTTTCCACTAAGGTATTCTCCTCGATTTGATTGAAAAATTTTTATGGATATTTTGATTTATTTTTGTACTTCATGTCTGAACTCTATGAACTTTTCAAAAGCTTCAGACTTACAATGCATCAAATATACAAATCCGTACCATGAATAATCATTGATAAAAATTATGAAGTAGACATAGCCACCCCTAACTTGTACATTGAATGGATTACACATGTCAGTATGTACCAGGGCTAATATGTCATTGGCCCTTTCCCCTTGTCTCACAAAGAGTAGCTTAGCCATTTTTTCTTGAAGACAGGACTCACAAATCGGATAAGACTCAGAAGTCAATAGTCTGAGAAGAGCATCCTTCTCCAATTTGTTGAGTCTATCCTATCCAATATGGCCTAGCCTAAGGTAGCATAGATGCTTTTGGCTAATTCTATCTTTAGGTCTCTTAGACCCTATGGTATTCACAGTTTGCTCGTTAATATTAACACTCGCATCCATATGCAAATGATAAAGATCATCAATCAAGAAAGCATGTGTAATAATTTTATTTTTAAAATAAATTAAATATATATCTTTATTAAAATAAAGTTATAGTTATCCTATGCCAGCACAGATATGAAAATCAAATTTTTACTGACTACAAGTACATAATAGTAGTCTTTCAAAATTAAATTGATCCCTAATGGTAATCGTAGAGGGTAGGTCCCGATGGCTATAGTAGTAACCTTTGCTCCATTACTGATCCAAAGAGTGATCTTTCTTCCCTCAGCCTTCTAACTTCTTCAAGACCCTACATAGAAGCGCATAAATGAGCACTTGAACTAGAATCAAAAATCCAACTAGAAGAAGAAGAAATCGTTAGATTAGTTTCGATTACGAGTATATCAGATGTACCTTCAGAAGGCCCATCTTTCTTTCTGTTCTTGACAGTCGTCAGGTAGGTCAGATAGTTCCTTCTCTAGTGGCCTTCGACATTATCATGGAAACACTTTCCTTTATTGTCAACCTTTGAAACTTGCTTCTTGGGTTTGGCCTCATTCTTTTGCTTCTTCACAAGCTTCTTCTTCTTCTTGAAAGAAGACTTTCTTTTAGAGGAAGCCTACTCCATAGTTAGAATTGTATATCTTGAACTTTTCATGGTATCCTTAGCTGTTACTAGCATGTTTAGTAATTTAAGCAAAGTGCTATCAATCTTATTCATATGGTAGTTCATGATGAATTACCCATATGAATCAGGAAGAGATTGGAGGATCAAAATCACCTACAATTCTTTGTCCATGTTCATGCTGAGCTTCTAAAGCTCCTCAATGTCCTTGATCATTATCAAACAATGATCATTAATGGACTACCCATCACGTATTTTCACTCTGAACAGTCTTCAGGAGATCTCAAAGTGAGCTGTGCGACTCTGCTCACCGTTCAACTATTGTAGGTGAGTCAGTTTCTCTTTGGCAGTCCTCATATCTTCATATTATCACTGAAGATCATTAGACATGGGTGCTAGAATGTAATATTTCATCTTGTTATCCTCATCCATCCACTTCTCAAGTGCAGCGTGTTGATCAGAGGATGGACGAGCTGGTAACATAGGTGCATCTTGGTCAAGGACATGGGTTAGTTTCTCAGAACTGAGAATAATTTTTAAATTTTGGATCCAGTCTTTGTAGTTTATTCCGATCAACCTATTGGTATCAAGGATACGAGTTAAGGGGTTGGCACTCGACATGATTATCTGTAGAGAGAATGAACCATTGTAACCAATCGAGAATGATCAACTCTAAGAAGGCACCTGCATCTCTACAACAATGGAAGGTCTCTAGACTTAATATTTTGTAAAGAGATTTAAGTTTAGATCTCTACTAAATTAGTAGATATGACATCTGACTGATCAAATTCAGATCAACATATTTGCATGTCTGACCAATCTAGTCAGCATGGGTGAACTCTATTGGGTTTCGATCATGCAGTGGAATGAAAATTTTAAAAATTTTTAAATATACATATCGAAAGCTTTAACAATTAAAACTATCGAACCAAAACCCAAACCCTAGAATCACCTTATAGATGTCGAGCAAAACAAAATCAAGCATGCAAAGAGATAAAACTTTATACTTTCTCCAACGAGTAGTATGGTAAGAAGATGATCTCCATGAGACTTCAAAATAGAAGTCCTCCAATGGTGATCCACACAGAAGTAGGTCAAGATCCTTCCCAACCGGTGCACTACCGTAGTCTTTTTTTATAAGAACATTGTCAACTTCAAACTCAAAGAATGATCGCACCAATGCCTGGTTGCCTTCAATTTTGCTACTAAGATCATGCCAAGAGAATTTTCTCCAGAAGTCTCAAAACTTAGGATTTGATTTTGTGTCCCAACATATGAAAAAATCATACCCTAAGACAAACTCACAACACTTGCTATTTTTCTCACCACCCTTCTAACTATTTTTCCTCTCAATTTTTTTCTTATCTTTTTCTCAGATTTTTTTCAAATTTTTTCTCTCTTATCACACACCAAAAGTCTTTGATTCTCAATCAAAATCCATCACCCAATCCATATGGGACACCCCATATAAATAGGTTAGGAAGAGACGTGAAGAAACCCCAAGGGGCGCCAACTCTTGGTGCTCCACATCTTCACATGGAGAATTAATTCTTTGATGCTTTAAGTGGTGCAAAAGAGCCTTCACACTCCTCCTCTTCTGCACCCCATAATTTCCTCATTAATAATTGGCATGTGATAATTAAGAAATTGGAGGAAAACAAGGAGATGGATAAGAGTCTTCATGAAGAAGGACTCTTCCACTTCTCCATGCTAAAAAGGGTGGGTGGAAATTAATTTTGGGTGTAAAATCTGGGTGGCGTAGAGGTCTCCTTTCACACTTGAAATACTTCCAAGTGGGATAAGAGTCCAATTAAAATAGACCCAATCCAATTAGGTCAAAGGCAATAGGTTCAGTTTAGCTCAAACACTTTAAACTTAACCTAATTGGAAACTTGGGTTAACACAATGTGCTAGCATATCAAATTAACCCCTAAAATTTATATTAAATCTTAATTAAATTAGATCAAGATCAAATTTCAAAGTGTGTGACCCATTGAATTCCAAATCTAGCCAGTAGTGGACATAAACTCTTGACCTAACCCTAATCCGATCAGATTAGGTCAGCTCAAGAGTCCTAATCAACTAGGACTCTTCCTAATTAATTCTTAAATTAAACTCTTTTAATTTTGATGAGTCTACAAGTCAAAATTGATATCAAGCAATATATCATAATTATCTAAAAGAAATAGAATTTTGATAAAAATTATCAAAATATCCTTCAATAGCAAGTTACCATGTAATTCAATCCTTTAGTCAAACAACATCCCCAATGAGCTATGGGTATGAAATCATATCAAATTCAATTATGTTGCCCAGCTATGCAACTCAAGAGAGGGGGTGAATTGGGTTTCTAAAAAAATTTAAGCTTAACTTATGTCTTATGAAAAATATTTGACAATAGCTAAATAAATAGAGAGAGTAAAGTTAATTCAAGGCTAATGACTAAATGCAAGAATGCAAGAGAATAATGAAGAGTTAAAGAAGAGCAATTAGGCACAACACAAATAAAAAGATTTATAGTGGTTCGGTGCCAACCTTACACCTACATCCACTCCCCAAGCTCCTACTTGAGAATTCCAATCCACTAATCTTGTATTCAACCCGAATACAAACGTCGGAAACTCCGACTCTAGCTATCCCAAGCTAGTCCACTTATTTTTCGGGTACAAGCCAACCCTATACACTCCGATTCAAGGTTCGAATCAACCTTCCCTTATTTTGGAACCCTTCCAAAACAAAAATAATAACTCAAACAAAGTATAACAATGAATAGCACAAGTATAAAGAAAGCTCCTTTAATGAGCGTATGAGACTTTAAATACACTTTACTCAAGAAGAAAAGACTCTTTTTGATTTTCTCAAGGTGGTTGGTGACTTGAATGTGCACTTGAGGAGTTGGTGAGCTTGGATTAAAGGCTTCTTGAATGCTTTGAGTGAGCTCTTGCTTAGGGCTGAAAAGTTAGCTTGAAATCTTCTTTTCAAAATCTCTCTTCTTTATTCTTCTTCATGATTCCACCTTTTTGTCCCTTTTATAGCTTCAAGAAATAGTGAAAAATATTCTAGGCTGAAATAGAGCCATTAGACCACATTAAATGAGTATTAAAAGTACTTAAAATGGGTTAAAAACTAGCCGTTGCGGAACAATCCCATCACAGGGGTCGACTCATGCCTGGGGGTCGACTCATGGGTTGACCTCTGTGGAAAAACATCAGAAAACAACCAGAAGATAAGGTTCTGTGATTTTTGGCCTAAAAAATAGCAGGGGTCGACTCATGGGTCGACTTATGCCTTGGGGGTCGACTCACAGGTTGTGCCAAGCCAAAAAATCTACATGCCAAATAGCTCATTGTGCCATGAGTTGACTCATGGGTCGACTCATGATTTTCAAACATGAATATCTTTCAAAATACAAGTCCAAAAATAATAAAATTTTCACCAATGAATCATAAATCTTTTGTTCTATTACTTGATGCTTTCAAATAAGAGTTTTGGTAAAATTATGATTTTGCCCCTGAAAAGCAATAAGTCTTTTTCAAACGAAAATCATTAGTATCCCTTCAAATGCTTTGTAATCATCAAAATCAATCCAAGGAGCAACAATCTCTCCCTTTTTGATGATGACAAAATACTTGAACAAAAGCATATATATGAAACAATAAGCATGAATTTCAAAGGAATGAAATGCATTATAGGTAGTTTGAAGATAATTAAAAAATTTACTACCAACTTGAAAATTACTTATAAGTGTATTTGCTTGAAAAAAAGATTGATTCTTTTGGCATGTGATACATGTGCCCATTTGCTTGTGTTGCTCATTTGCATAAACAATTTGCCTATTGCTTAATAAATTGAAAATTTGCTCATTTGATTATGTGATTTTGGTATCAGAGCAAAATTTATTTTTGTTATCAGAGCAAAGCAGAATTTGCCTAAGATTTTTGAAAATTGCTCATTTAAAAATATCTCATTTGCTCATTTACTTGTTTTTCAAATTGCTTAGCATCTTGAAAATTTGCTCATTTTTATTTGATTATTTAATTTTGGTACGAGAGCATGTCTAAGAATTAATTTTAAAGTTTGCTCATTTACTTATTTTTCAAATTGCTTAGCATCTTAAAATTTGCTCATTCTCATTTGATTATTTAATTTTGGTACGAGAGCATGTTTAAGAATTAATTTTAAAGTTTGCTCATTTGCTCATTTGCTTTTGTTTGCTTTTGCTTAACAATTTACTCATTTTGCTTTTAATTCTTTTATTAATCTGCTTCTTTTATTAATCTGCTTTTGATTCTTTAATTTCTCCCCCTTTTTGACAGCATCAACAAAAAACATTGTTTACTCTCCCTTTTTCTTTGAATACATTTTCTCTTTTTCTTTATTTTGATTGAATTAATTTTACTAACAGTAATTTTACTAACATTAATGTTTACTCCCCCTGAATACAGCAATCATAAAAAATATACCATTGGATATCATAGATATGAAATAGCAATTCATAGTATTTTAAGCATGCACATAATTGAAAGTAACTCAAAGAGTAGATATATAATCAAAAAGTGACTAATACCATAGTTGTTCCACTACATATACCAAAATATAAAAGTTAATCAGTCAACATCATTACATGGCCCAAAAGATAGATCCTAGAAAGAGACTAGAGACAAGACTAACAACAAGGATCTAGTAGAGCTCATGACTGATGGATCAGAATCAGATGTATCGGAGATAGGATGGGGAGATGAAGGATCGCGATCAAGAACTCATCCTCTACCCCATCTGCCTCTGCCACGAGTGGAGGTGTTAGCACGAGTAGGTGGGCGAGATGATCCTGAAGGCTGAGAAGCAACAGACTGAACTGCAAGAGAGAGCCTGATGGTGTCTAGAAGGTTCAGAGCTCTTGAAATAGACTGTAATAGTGCAGTGAACTGGGTGGATGTATGCTCACTAGAGCCTCTGATCTCTCTCCTCAGAAAATCAAATCCACTCTCCAATACTCCTCTAAGTCTGGCTGCCTCCATAGATAGGTCTGAGACCTCAGTAGTGCACTCTTGTGGCTGTGGATGGGCCAGAGCTAACACTTGCCCCTGCAAGTCAAGTACCCTCCCAGTCAGTCTCAAAATGTAACCCTCGAGCTACTGAATCCGAACTGACTGATCTGAGATCATCTGAAATACAGTGGAGATGTGGGGGATCAAAGTCTGATCAGATGCATCTAAAGATGTGGATCCTGGTGCAAAAGCTGAAGTGCCCCACTGTCGAGAAAGCAAGGAAGCCACACGCTAAGAAATTAGCTCAATCTGGTCATCAGCCAATCTGATCTCTGAGGGAGATGCTCTGCTGTCTGGCTGCTGAACTGGAGTGTGCCTCCTAGTAGACTCTAAAGGGCCAGCCTCTGGATCTGAAACAAACTGGATGTCTGGAGATGCTGTCCTGATGTCATGGAGAGGTGATGAAGGACCTTCTTCCTCAGCTCTATCCTCAGCTCTGTCTTCAACTCTTTCTTCTGCACCCTTAATCCAACCACCATCAGTCCTAGTGAATCCCATGCAGTGCAAAGTGTGTTGGTTGATGGTGTTAGAGTGAGAAAGCCTAGCAGATGCCTCCCCCTCAAAACTAACTCCAAACCTTCTGAATACCAGGGTGAGGGCCATACCGAAAGGCAGATGTACCTTGGATCTATTCGGTGTTTCTCTCATGGCCTCAATCATTAATGCTGGGAGGTTTAAGGGGGTTTAGGTGATCACATGAAACATAATACAGATGTCTCGGCCTGAAAGAAGGTCATGTCTACCACTTCTTGGGAAGAAAAGCTTTGTTACCAATTGATGTAGAATCCTCATTTCAATGGACAGGATCTTGGCTTCTAGTTTATTTAGGCTTTCCGAGTAAGTTCCTCCTAAAATTACATTAATTCCTTCTTCCTTCACTGGGAGTTCCATGTTTGAATATTCCTCATAGGGCAAATGAAGAATCTCTCCCAAAATAACAGGATCTAAACAGATATCAATACCCTTTACAGTGGATGTTACTGTTCCATTGCCATAGCACAGATTCAGATAAAACTCTCTAACTAAATCCACATATGTAACTTCTTTAAGAGAACAGTAAAATCCCCAACCTTGATTTTTGATCTTTGAACCAATGGAGAACCCCTCTTTTTCAAAAAAACTGAAGTCAATATTTTTTTTGATTTCTACCTTTCTGACAGAGAGAGGAATTTTACTAGGGCTAAGAGGAGACTGAGAGGAATCTAGAGCAGATGCCGAAGCAGGAATGGAAGCAGAAGAGGTCTGAGAAGCTTGTCTTTTCCTGCGCACGTTCTCTTCCAACCCACGGACCGATTTTCTTCTTTCAGGGAGTTTCATTTTTGGAGCCATACTCACCACCAGGACAAGCAAGGAGACTTGGAAGATCAAATGTGTGAGGAGATAGAAGGTTATTAGGGGATGGAAAAGGATATTTGGAGGAGAGAAACCCCATTTAGAAAGAGAATGGTGGAAGCTAGGGCACGCTCCAATCGCTCTAATCAAGGGAGAAAAATGGGAATATCTCCTTTCCCAAGGGGCGATTTGAGGTGGAGAGGTGATGGGAGAAGGATCTTGGGCTTAGACCTTGGATTTGGAGAGAAAGAAGAAGAGGACTATGGGTTTTGGAGGGAGGAAGACGAAGATGGAGAGGGTCGGCTCATGAACAGGGTTTTAACCAAAAAGAGAGGAATCCGTGCGATTTTGGCCAAAAATTACAAGTATGCCATTGGGTCGACCCTAGGGGGTCGACTCATGATTCACAAAATTTCAAGAAAAATATGAATAAATTCCAAAAAAATTCAGAATTCTGGGAGAAGAATTTTTGCTCTATGAAAAGTTGTGAGAATGATAATCTTGAGCTTTTAGGTCCAAGAGAGATGATGAAAATTGAGCTCAAAAAAATTTGGACATTGATTCCTTGAAATTAGAGAGATATTTAAGCAAATGGATCAAAAATTCCTAGATCTCTCCTAATTTCACAGAATCTATCTTCACTTAGGGCCTTTGTAAAGATATCGGCTAATTGATTTTCAGTGCAAACATAGTCAAGAATTATATCTTTGTTTTGAACATGTTCTCTTATAAAATGATGTCTGATTTCAATATGTTTAGACCTAGAATGTTGAATTGAATTTTTAGTAAGATTTATGGCACTAGTGTTATCACATCTTTTGGGTGTTTCATTAAGTTTGATACCAAAATCTTCGAGTTGTTGCTTAATCCATAAGATTTGAGCACAATAACTTCCGGCTATAATGTATTCGGCCTCGATCGTAGACAGTGCTACCGAATTTTGTTTCTTGCCAAACCAGGAGATTAGGTTAACTCTGAGAAATTGGCAAGTTCCACTAGTGCTTTTTTCTATCTAATCTACATCCAGCAAAGTCAGCATTTGAATATCCTATTAAATCAATTAATGAGTCCTTAGAGTACCATAATCCTAGTGTTTGAGTACCATTTAAATATCTAAGGATTCTTTTAACAGCATTCAAATGAGATTCTTTAGGATTAGATTAAAATCTAGCACACAGACAAACACTAAATTTGATATCAGGTCTACTTGCAATTAAATATAATAAGGAGCCAATCATACCTCTATAATATTTTAAGTCTAGACTTTTACCTTCTTCATCCTTGTCAAGCTTACATGAAGGGCTCATGGGTGTGCCAATTGCTTTGGAGTTCTCCATTCCAAATCTTTTGAGTAATTCCCTTGTCTACTTGCTTTGGGTGATGGAGATTCCTTCTTTTGTTTGTTTGATTTGAGTCTGAGGAAGAATATAAGTTCTCCCATCATGCTCATCTCGAACTCCCCCTACATGAGCTTAGCAAAGTCTTGACAAAGAGATTCATTAGTAGACCCAAAAATAATATCATCAACATATATTTGTATAATTAATATATCATTTTGATTTCTTTTAATGAAAAGGGTTGTGTCTACATTACCTCTTGAAAAATTATTATTTAGTAAAAATTTGCTTAGCCTATCATACCAAGTCCTAGGTGCTTGTTTCAAACCATATAGAGCTTTATTTAATTTAAAAACATGATTAAAAAAAGTATGATTTTCAAAACCTGGGGGTTGTTCTACATAGACTTCTTCAGCAATATATCCATTCAAAAATACACTTTTGATATTCATTTGAAATAATTTAAATTTCATAAAGTAAGCATATACAAGTAGAAATCTAATGGCCTCTAATCTAGCAACAGGTGCAAAGATCTCATCAAAATCAATTCTTTCTTCTTGATTATAACTTTTAGCAACCAATCTTGCTTTATCTCTTATTACATTTCCATGTTCATCTAATTTATTCCTAAAGACCCATTTTGTGCCAATTATTGAATAATTTTTAGGTTTTGATACTAAAGTCGATACATTATTTCTTTCAAATTGATTAAGTTCCTCTTGCATTGCATTAATCCAATTATAATCATTTTCAGCTTCTTCAATAGTTTTTGGTTCAAGATGAGAGACAAAAGCACAATGATTAAATACATCTTTAAGTGAAGAACGAGTTCTTACCCCATGCATAGGATCACCAATAATTAGCTCCTTAGGGTGATTGTGAACATACCTCCATTCTTTGGGTAGGTCATTTGTACCTTGAGGTTGTTCTTGATGTTTTTCACCTTCCTCATCCTGTTTGTCTTCATGTTCCTCATCATCTTGAATTGTGGAGTCTTTCAGAGTGATCTCCTCATTCCTTCTATAAGAGGATCTGCATCATCAACACTTTCATTCTTCCTTGAAGGAAGATCATTAGATTCATCAAAGACAACATGTATTGACTCCTCTACTACTAAGGTTCTTTTGTTAAAAACTCTAAAAGCTTTACTAGTGGAGGAGTAACCAAGAAAAATTGCTTCATCTAATTTTGCAACAAATTTTCCAAATCTTTTTTTACCATTATTTAATATAAAACATCGGCAACCAAAAATATTAAAATAAGCAATATTAGGTTTTCTTCCTTTCCAAAGCTCATAAGAGGTTTTCTTTAAAATTTATCTAATCAAAGCACGATTTAAGATGTAACATGCTGTGTTAATAGCTTCCATCCAAAAGTATCTTGGAAGGTTGCTTTCACATAGCATGATACGGGCCATTTCTTCTAGAGTTCTATTTTTTCTTTCTACTATCCCATTTTGTTGGGGTGTCCTAGGTGCAGAAAAATTATGGCCTATTCCTTTTTCATCACAAAATTTTTCAAAGTCTTGATTTTCAAATTCAGTTTCATGATCACTTCCAATATTTTGAATTAAAAATATTTTCTCATTAGTGACTTTTCGATAAAATTTAGTGAAAACTTGAAAAGTTTCATCTTTGTGTGCCAAAAAGAAAACCGAAGTAAAACGAGAGTAATCATCTATAATTACAAAATCATATCATTTTCGTCCCAGACTAATAGTTCTAGTAGGTCCAAATAAGTCCATATGCAAAAGTTCTAAAGGTCTAGAGGTTGAAACAATATTTTTGGATTTAAATGAAACTCTTGTTTGTTTACCTAGTTGGCATGCATCACAAATTCTATCCTTTTCAAAATTCAATTTTGGCAAACCAAGAACTAATTCTTTCTTAATTAATTTTGAAAGTGAATGCATGCTAATATGTGCAAGCCTACGATGCCAAAGCCAACTAGTCTCATTAATTTTGGCATTCAAGGATACTAGGCATTGCATGTTTATTTTGGATAGATCATTCAAATCTACCATATAAATATTACCATGTCTATGTCCATAAATTTAATGCCATCATTAATAGGACTAGTTACAATACAAACAGAAGATTCAAAAATAACTTTGTATCCTTTATCACAAAATTGACTAATGCTTAGTAAATTATGCTTTAAATCATCTACTAACAAAATATTTTCAATATATTTGGAGGGAGTGATACCAATGTTACCTATACCGATGATCTTTCCTTTGCCATTATCTCCAAAGGTGACCATCCCTCTATTCTTAGCGTCAAGAGTGATGAATTGGGATTCATCACCAGTCATGTGTCTCGAGCATCCGCTGTCAAGATACCATTTCCTGTTTCCTCTTTGGGATGCTAGACACACCTGCAAGCAAAAGTCAAATTTTTATTTTAGGTATCCAAACTTTTTGGGTCCTTTTTGGTTAGTCATAATGGTTCCTTTTGGAACCCATATTTTCTTTATATTTGAGTTTGCAGATGTGTTAGAGAAGCAAGTGTATGACTTATATCCTACTCTACCACATTTGAAACATGTAATATTAGAAGACTTGTTACTTAAAGAGTTTACATAGATATTTTTCAGATACTTTTATTTCTTTAAGGGGTTATAGCCAAGTCCAGCCTTATCATACACGGCCTTTTGATTTTCAAGAATCATATTAAGTTTATTTGAACTCAAAGTGAATTTTTCAACTAATGGTTTTAACTTGGTAATTTCATTCTTTAAACTTTGATTTCCTTGAAGCAGGGTGGATTTTTGAATTGAAATGCTTTCATTTTGTTTTAATAAAGATTGATTTTTCAATTTTAGATCTTTGTTCTTTATCCCTAGTTTCTTTAGTTCATCAACTAAATCACAAAAAGCTTCATGCAGTTCTTCAAATGTAAAGTCACTAGGAGTTTCAGAAATTACCTCATTTTCATGTGCCATAAGGCACAGGTTGGCTTGTTCAGTCGAGTCTTCCTCTTCGGAGCTTGAGTCATCACTCCCATCCAAGTGGCCATCATGGCCTTCTTCTTGTACTTCTTGGGACCCTTCTTCAGTTGTGGATATTCGGACTTGAAGTGTCCCGATTTCTTGCATTCGTAGCAGATAAGGGGTTGGTCTTTCTTCTTTTCTTTGCTCTGTTTCTCTTTCGTGAATGGCCTCTTCCTCATCCCTTGTTTCCTTTTTCTCAAAAATTTCTTGAATCTTCGGGTAATGAATGCCATCTCTTCATCTTGTTCTTCATCTTCAGTGTCATCAGTTTCTTCATCTGGTGGAGCTGTGGATTTGAGGGTAATTATTCTCTTCTTTTTGACTTCTTCCTCTTGATGTTGCTTCATGCTCAGCTCATGAGTCATCAATGATCCAAGAAGCTCTTCCAAGGGTAGAATGTTCAAGTCCTTGGCTTCTTGGATGGCGGTCATTTTGGCTTCTCAAGTTCTTGGTAAGGACCTGAGAATCTTTCTTACAAGCTCACTGTTAGTATAGGACTTACCAAGACTCTTTAAAATATTTATAATATCAGTAAAGTGAGTAAACATTTCAGTTATGGACTCATCATGCTCCATTTTAAACAATTCATATTTATGCACAAGCATGTTGATTTTGGACTCCTTTACTTGATTGGTTCCTTCATGGGTTACTTCTAATCTATCTCATATTTCTTTAGCAAACGAGCAAGTAGAAATGCGATTAAATTCGTTAGCATCAAGAGCACAATAAAGAACATTCATAGCTTTAGCATTTAATTGGGCTATTTTCTTATCAACCTCATCCCATTCTTTCTCGGATTTGGCTGATTCCACACCATCTATAATTTTAATGGGTGTGTGAGGACCGTTCACTATGATACTCCACATATCATAGTCGAGTGCTTGAATGAATATTTTCATCCGAGCTTTCCAATAGGTGTAATTAGACCCATTGAAAAGTGGAGGTCGGTTAGTGGATTGCCCCTCGGCTAGAGAAGTACCGACTTGAGTTGCCATAGATCTTTGGCTCTTTGATTGATTAGATCAAAGTAGGGTTAGAGCACCGGGCTCTGATACCACTTGTTGCCCAGCTATGCAACCCAAGAGGGGGGGTGAATTGGGTTTTTAAAAAATTTTAAGCTTAACTTATGTCTTATGAAAAATATTTGACAATAGCTAAATAAATAGAGAGAGTAAAATTAATTCAAGGCTAATGACTAAATGCAAGAATGCAAGAGAATAATGAAGAGTTAAAGAAGAGCAATTAGGCACAACACAAACAAAAAGATTTATAGTGGTTCGGTGCCAACCTTGCACCTACATCCACTCTCCAAGCTTCTACTTGGGAATTCCAATCCACTAATCTTGTATTCAACCCGAATACAAACTCGGAAACTCCGACTCTAGCTATCCTAAGCTAGTCCACTTGTTTTTCGGATATAAGCCAACCCTATACACTCCGATTCAAGGTTCGGATCAACCTTCCCTTATTTTGGAACCCTTCCAAAACAAAAATAATAACTCAAACAAAGTATAACAATGAATAGCACAAGTAAGTACAAAGAAAGCTCCTTTAATGAGCGTATGAGACTTTAAATACACTTTACTCAAGAAGAAGAAGACTCTTTTTGATTTTCTCAAGGTGGTTGGTGACTTGAATGTGCACTTGAGGAGTTGGTGAGCTTGGATTAAAGGCTTCTTGAATGCTTTGAGTGAGCTCTTGCTTAGGGCTGAAAAGTTAGCTTGAAATCCTCTTTTCAAAATCTCTCTTCTTTATTCTTCTTCATGATTCCCACCTTTTTGTCCCTTTTATAGCTTCAAGAAATAGTAAAAAATATTTTAGGCTGAAATAGAGCCATTAGACCACATTAAATGAGCATTAAAAGCACTTAAAATGGGTTAAAAACTAGCCGTTGTGGAATAATCCCGTCACAGGGGTCGACTCATGGGTCGACTCATGCCTGGGGGTCGACTCATGGGTCGACCTCTGTGGAAAAATATTAGAAAACAACCAGAAGATAAGGTTCTGTGATTTTTGGCCTAAAAAATAGTAGGGGTTGACTCATGGGTCGACTTATGCCTTGGGGGTCGACTCATGGGTCGACTCACAGGTTGTGCCAAGCCAAAAAATCTGTGTGCCAAACAGCTCATTGTGCCATGAGTTGACTCATGGGTCGACTCATGATTTTCAAACATGAATATCTTTCAAAATACAAATCCAAAAATAATAAAATTTTCACCAATGAATCACAAATCTTTTGTTCTATCACTTGATGCTTTCAAATTAGAGTTTTGGTAAAATTATGATTTTGCTCCTGAAAAACAATAAGTCTTTTTCAAGTGAAAATCATTAGTATCCCTTCAAATACTTTGTAATCATCAAAATTAATCCAAGAAGCAACAAATTACTTATCTAAATATATCTCGATCAAAAAGTGATGATTCAGTTGATGATACATTCAAAATCTCTTTCTAATTATCATCCTACTTTGGTCAAAGACTTTTAGAATCATCAACCTATGAGATCACATAGGATGTTCGCTCTCTTTATTAGGAGTGACTGATCCCTTATTCACTCACAACCTCCATGCATACTCTTCCACATTCAGAACACTCTACACAAGGATCAAAAAATCAAGTTAAGAAGTGAACCAAAATATGGATTTATGTACACAAGGTACCATGGTGATCACAGGTCAAAGAATCACTTACACAACTCCCACTAGAGAATCATCAGCTGACATGTAAATAAGACTCCATCAGATGTTCTCTCGTAGGTCTATTCAGTGAACCCATTCTCTAATAAGCACCCACATCCTTGTATTGGTGTCACTACACAAATGGTTATGAGATCAACCACCCTCATCACTGAGCATACGTAAGATATGCCAGTCTTACCCGTATCATTGATCTTTGACTCAATGAACCAATGACTGAGAATATTTTAGATCATGACTATCAAGAATTTAGGTTTCACTGGCATGATCTCATCATGACCCTAAAATCATTGTCCAGACTTATGGGGTTCATTATAATCTTAAAAATAATAATAACATGCAGCATATAATAAATCAAGATGCTTATTCTATTAAATATCAATATCAATTACATGTGTTTGGAAGACAAATTACAGAAAATATCCGATCGCATCCCATATGTGATTGACTTATAGGGTATTATTCTTTCAATCTTTCATTTGCACTAAAGCCAATTGTCTTTATACTTGATATCCATATAATCAAGATGGCGATCAAACTGCTGCAATGACAAGACCTTAGTGAATGGGTTCGCTATATTATTCTTGATATCAACTCGCTCCATGATCACATCGTATATTTCGACTATCTCCCGAATGAGGTGGAATCATCTTAGGATGTGCTTGGATTTATGATGAGATCTTGATTCTTTGGCTTGAGCAACTATCTCAGTATTGTCACAATAAAAGGGCACTGGCTATTCAATTTCTAAAACCACATCCAATTCTGAGATAAACTTCTTCATCCAGATGGCCTCCTTAACAGCTTCACTAGTAGCAATGTACTCAGCCTTAGTGATTAAGTGAGGAACAATTTGCTGTTTGAAACTCTTCCAACTTACGGCTCTACTATACAGGGTGAACACATATCCAGATATGGATTTACTATCATCCGGATTAGATTAAAAATTAGAGTCAATATAACCTTCCAGTTTTAAATCAGATCCACCATATTTGAGAAAAACATCTCTAGTCTTTCTCAAGTACTTGAGTATGTTTTTCATAGCTTTCTAATAATCCTCTGTGGAATTAGCCTGAAATCTACTTACAATACCCAAGGCATAAGCCACATCAGGCTTGGTACACAACATAGCATATATTATTGATCCTACAGTCGAAGCATAAGAAATAGAACTCATTCTATTTTTCTCTTCAGGTGTCTTAGGGGACATCTTCTTAGAGAGTTGTATTCCATAACCCATGGGTAAGTAACCTCTTTTACTTCCTCCATGTTGAATCTCTTCAACATAGGATCTATGTACCTAGACTAGGCCAAGCCAAGCATCCTCTTTGATCTATCCCTATAGATCTTTATACTGAGTATATAGGAAGCTTCACCTAAATCTTTTATGAAAAACTTTTGTGATAGCCATGTCTTGACCGATTGCAACATAGAGATATCATTCTCAATGAGCAGTATGTCGTCTACATATAAGATCAAGAAGACAACAATACTCCCACTAGTCTTTCTGTACATACAAGATTCATCTATATTTTTGATAAAGCCAAATGATTTGACTGTCTCATCAAAATGAATATTCCAACTCTCTGATGTTTGCTTTAATTTATAAATAGATCTATTTAGCTTGCATACTTGATTTGTTCTCTTACTAGAGACAAATCCCTTTGACTGAGTCATATAGACTTCTTCCTCGAAGTTTTCATTAAGGAAGGCAGTCTTAACATCCATTTGTCAGATCTCATAGACATGGTATGCGGCAATAGCAAGCATAATCTGAATAAACTTGAGCATGGCTACAGGCGAAAAGGTTTCTTCATAATCAACACCTTATTTTTGTCTGAAATCTTTTGCCATCAGCCTAATCTTATAGATGTTTACCTAGCTATCTGCTTCAATCTTCTTCTTGAAGACCCATTTGCAGCCTATTGGGGTCACACCCTCAAGCGCATCAACCAAAGTCCAAACTTGGTTGGTATACATGGAGTTCATTTCAGATTTCATGACATTGAGCCATTTATCAGAGTCGCTACTCATGACAGCTTTCGAATAGATCATGGGATCATCATTTTCAATAACAAATCCATATCTGAGTGGTACATTATGCGCTCCACTTGATCTTCAGAGAAGAGGTGTGTGTAGTAGATGTGTCTCAACAATGGACTCATCTAGTTAAAAATCAACTTATAAATTCTGGATAAAATGTAGGTTTTGAACTTCCTCAAGTTCAATAGACCTCTCACTGTCCCCTTCTTAGATGAACTCTTTCTCCAAAAAAATGACATGTCTACCAACAAACACCTTTTGTTGAGTAGGATGGTAGAAGTAATATCCTATACTCTCCTTGGGATAACCCACAAATCTGTATTTTTCTGATCTAGCACTAAGCTTATATCCATCAATATTTTTCACATAAGTAGGGCATCCCCAAATCTTAAGATATTTAAGACTAGGTCCCTTCCCTTTCTATATCTCATATGGAGTGCTAGAGATAGACTTTGATGGTACTTTGTTCAAAATATATGCTACTACCTCGAGAGCATACCCCAAAAGAAGATCAAAAATTTCTTGAAATGCATCATGGACCGCACTATATCTAATAAGGTGTGATTTCTCCTTTCCGCAATACCATTTAATTATGGAGTGTAAGACGATTTTCACTAAGAGATTATATCATTTTATTTTAAATGATTAAGAAATTCGCTAGTTAAGTATTCTCCTCCTCGATCAGATCGAAGAGCTTTAATATTTTTACCATTTTATTTCTCAACCATTTTTTGATACTCTTTAAATTTGTCAAAAACTTCGAATTTATATTTCATTAAATATACATATCCAAATCTAGACATATCATCAGTAAATGTGATGAAGTAGGAGTATCCACCTCTGGCTTGAGTTGACATTGAACCACAAACGTTAGTATGTATAAGGTCCAAGATGTCATTCGCCCTTTCTCCATATCCAGTAAATGGAGTCTTGATCATTTTACCCATGAGATAAGATTCACAAGTTCTATATGATTCAAAATTATAAGGATTAAAGAATTTATCTTTGTATAACTTATTAATTTTTGACTCATTTATATGACTAAGTTGGCAGTGCCAGAGGTATGTGACATTCACATCCTCTCTCTTTCTTTTCTTCATATTATCAATATAAAGTATATTATCATTAAGTGATAGGAATAGAAGATCATTATCAACAAAAGTATTTTCATAAAATTTGTTAGAAAAATAGATAGAACAATAATTATTCTTAGCTTTTATTTTAAAACCTTGTTCTAATAATAGAGGTACAGAAATAATATTTTTAATAACTTTAAAAATATAATAACAGGTCTTCAGTTCTAAAACTTTATCAGAAGACAACTTCAAAATCTTGATTCTCATGGTTTCGACTTGAATGGACTCTCCACTAGCACCGAACAGCTCGAAGTCATCTTTATTTAGACTCCTTATTTTTTGTAAATCCTGCAATGATTTGCAAAGGTGTGAGCCACAAGCGGTATTCAATACCTAAGAATCTGAAATTGAAGTACTTAATGATAAGTTTGTTTATATCATATACAAACCTTTAGCAACACTTGCTTCTTTATGTTTCACAGTTGCAAAATATTCTTTGCAATTTCTCTTCTAGTGCCCATCCTTGTCACAGTGATAGCAAGTACCTTTGGCGAAGATCTTCTTCACCTTCTTCTTGGAGATACCAGCCTTAGGGTTTAATTTTTTCTTGAAACCCTTCTTGCTTTTCTTTTTATTGATCTTATCAACAAGAAGAACTAGAGCCTTTTCATCTTTAAACTATTTTTAGCAAATTTAGCAGTTCAGGCAGGCTAATATTCAGTTTGCTCATATAGTAGTTGATGACAAATTGAGAGAATAAATCAGAGAGTGACTGCAAGATCAAATCCTAACTGAGTTCACCATCCATAGCAAAACTTAACTATCCCAGACAAGTGATCAAATCAATCATCTTAAGGACATGAGTTTGCATAGATGTGCCTTCAGTCATCCAGACATGGAACAACTGCTTAGATATCTCATATCTAGCAGTTTGATTTTATTCTCCATATAACTTTTTAAGATTAAGAAACATAGAAGGAACATCTATGTCCTCATGCTATCTCTGAAGCTTATTGTTCATCGAGGTAAGTATGATACACTTGATAGTCACACTGTCATCCTTTCACATCTTATATGTAGCCCTTTTCTCCGCAGATGCATCTTCTCCGATCATATCGGGTGTAGGTGAATTCAGTATATAGGAGATTTTCTTCTGTGTGAGAACTATTCTTAAATTTCTCAACTAGTCCATAAAGTTTGGTCTGATCAATTTGTTAGCATCTAATATACCTCGCAGTGATAGTGAGGATGGCATATATGTAGTTAATCTATAATAAAAAGAATATAATATAAGCGGACAACTTATGATGACATGCACAACTAGATTAGGACTTTTGTCTAATAGTATCTCCGACTATTTTAACAAATTTCATAGCCCTCAAGTATGAAGCATGAGAAATATCCTTATGTTTCTAAGTGGGGTTGAGATTCCTATTCCTCACAAACACTTTGTGGATAGCACAACAAGCATTCATACGTTTAAAAGTAGGTAACTCTTTATCAATTATACTTCATATAATTCTCAACATTTTTCTCTCTTACCTCTAGATCACTCATAGTCTTGTAGATAGCACAACAAACTATAGTGTTCTAGTTAAGTCAACCCTTCAATGCCATATGGTCATACTTAAACAATGCTGTCCTTGTAGATAGCACAACAAGACAACACTATTCAAATAAACCATAAGCATCAATATGCACTTAGTCAACATCATATTAATTTTTATAGTAAGTCTTATGGATAGCACAACAAGCTCACTAAGATCTTAACATACTCTATTGACCAAGCATGAAGAAATTGTTGGAAAATATGTCCTAAAGCTAATCGTTTGATGATTATGCTAATTATAATGTATATGAATTGATAAATAATAAAAGTTATTTGACCTTTTTCATCACAAGATTATATCTTCTAACGAACTCTTATGTTGTGATGAAGTCCTTAAGATTATTTTGATCGATAAAGAAAGATTTATCGTGTAATCTTTAAATTAGTTCATGATTAAATGATATGCTATTACTAGGACGATAGCGATATCAAGTGTAGGTCATTGTGTGCCATATGCGTTGGTTATCTTCATAACCAAATAGTATGGAGATACTAATATGAATGTAGATGAGATGTAGAAGTACATCATCATTAAACGTAACCAACTGCAGAGCACTCTACTATCAAAGATAGCTCACGAAAGGTATGGGTATAAGTGTCCCTCCGACCTGAGATTACTATGGTGACTTGCAAGCAACTCACTGTACTTTGATATCGAAATAACTGAGTTTCTAATTTAGTGATGAAAGATTTTTGAGTGCAGTCAAGTACTTGTCAAGTAGGTGCATGAGTCAAGATGGGATTGACCCCTCCAAATTAGTAGGAGTTAATGCATTAATGTATTTCAATTTAGCAAAACCTGAGCTCGGATAATCCATGAGATTGATTTGAAAAAGATTAAAATATAATATGGATGACTTATCTAGGATTGATAGTTAAATTCTAGATCATCCTCGAGCATTAGGGTCAAAAGAATGAATTATACGGTAACTATACGTCAGTAGGTTCTTGAATGTTGCTTCACCATCACTCGACCTATCCGGACGTTGAGTCACCATTGCTAGATGGTTACATTGATTGATTCAAAAAGTTATTCTTATGCTATCAGTTTAGGTTCAAACTTATAAGGTCACACTCAAAAGAAATTTCTGACTGATCATTTGACTGATCAACGATTGAGAATTATTCAAGAGCTTAATCGTCAATTCGATTAATGATTAACCTTATGCAAAAATTCCTATAAATTTATTCACTAAGTATTAATAAATTAATGAAGGATTAATTAGTAATTAGATTATTGATTAGCTCAATTTGATTGAGTGAAGAGGGTTAAATAAAATCTAATTGAATTGGACTCAATTAGGTTTGATCCGATTAGATTATGAAATGATCAATCGTTAAGGGAGAATTATCCCTGATTTGATCAGAACTTTGATTTAATTAATTTTTAATTTGATTAAAAATTTATGAATCTAATTATATTAGATTTCATCTATTTTATTTGGGTTAAATCAGATGTGATTTGGTTTGGATTCAAATAAGAAAATAAAGAGTCCATATAGAATTGGACTCTTCTCCCTTATGCCAACCCACTTTGCATGCCATCTCTCTCAAAGCACAAATAGTTTTTGCATGAGATTTTTTCATGCCAAAGACTTCTTCTCCATCTCTATTCACATCCAAATCTAACTTAGTTTTGATAAAAGAAAAATTTTGAAATTAAATTTTAAATATTCCTTATCAAGAGAGTCTGCTCTTATCCAAATCACCTCTCCATGCCAACTTATTTTTTTCTCCTTATATGTGTGATGTTTTGAGAAGCTTTTTTATGGAAGATTAGTTGGAGAATTTATATACTATAAAAAAATATGGAAAGAGGCATCCCATATTTTTTTGGACATGGTTTGGCATAAAATCATGAGTAGGGGTGACAACACATCAAGAGTCCATGATCTTTAGGACTCTTCATCCCACCTCCTTACACATTGAAATAAAAGGAGTTTTATTTCATTCTTATGTGTGTAAGAGATCTAAGAGAGAGGATTTCACATTAAGAGGGGTCTTGGGCATGGTTTCATGGTGTGAAAGAAGAGGAGAGTCCTCTTCTCTTGGGGTGTGCGCAAAATCTATTTTTCTAGGATTTAGTCCTCAGGGTTTGGGAAGAGAGAATAAATATGAGAGAAAAATATTTTTTTCTCTATCTTTCTTTCACCTCTTCATCTCCTCTAGAAGTCTATCTTTAACCTCTAAAAAAATTTTAGAGATTTGAAGAAAAGATCCAGATCAGCCAAGAAGAAAGTCTTCACACGAGCTAGTACTCCCAAGAAGACCGATCAAATCGGGGCTTCGAGTGGACTTCCCATAAAGGTCGGACGCATATGCGTCTGTGAGCAACAAATGAGGACCCTCTATACCATGTTCATCAGCAGCGATGATCATCGATCCACACTCAGATATCGAGTTCTGAACTTAGATTAGAAGTGGATGTGATCTACTGCTCACATGCATGCATGCTGATTTTATCTTAGTATTTTTCAGATTTTATATGCAACACATTATGTCATAGATCCTAAAGTAGATTAATTTGATGATTAGATCATATGCATGTTAGATTAATTTGATTAATTTAATTATCTTTCATTATAATTTATTCGATAAAATTTTAAAATACAAGCATAAAATCACCTACATTCACCAGAAGTGGTATCAGAGCCTAGGGTCGTTATGACATGATTTATGTATATATTAAATCTAAATTTTAATTTTATTTAGATCTGATATATGATATTTTGATCTAAATTTAATTAATGATTGATCGTACAAATTGATATAAGATTGTCCTGCTGTAGGATTTATCTCTTTTAGTGAAAAGATTATCCTAGTTTGTGCTGATCGTTGATAAAATCTAATTTTATGTGTTGCATGTGATCCTTATGATTTGATTTAAATGTGATCAAAAGTTGTAATCAAATTTGATGTAATTTAAATTAGATCTATATTCAAGCATATATGATATGTGGTTAGATTAGATGATCCGATTAGCAAGTACTTGGATTGGATTGATCACCAGGCCATCCAATCATAGGAGCAAGAAGGATTTAAAGGTTCTCTCTTCTCATTCGATGGGGTGCTCTTATGGCATGTAGGAGTGCTATGTGATTAGATCCTATGAAAAAAAAATATGAAAGGAAAAACTTATTTTCTATAAAATTTTAGATCTTGAAATCCTAGATTTGTTGTATGTGATACAAAGTTATATGAAAAATAAAATATCTAATCTATATGATTAAAATTATTTTAATCATGAGAAAATAAAATTTTGAATCATAAAAAGTTTTAGATATGATCTAAAAGGTATTTATGATTGATTTTATTTTAGTATTATGTAAGATTTTTTAGATCTGAAACTCCTTGAGAAGTGCTTGCATAATTACTGAGCCGTCTTAATTTTGAACTAAGTTGACCCAGTCCCCTTGTGTAGCTAGTTCAATGTTGATTGAGTCGATCCAGTTTTAGAATAAAAAGTCTTTGCATAATATTTATTATAAATTATTTATAAAATAAAAAAAAATAAAATTTTGATAAAAAATTATCAAAATATCTTTTAGTGGCAAGTTACTGTGTAATTCAATTCTTCAGTCAAACAACATCCCAGATGAGCTGTGGGTATGAAAATATATCAAATCCAATCACTTATCATTATATATCTCAATCAGAAGATGATGATTCAGTTGATGATATATTAAAAATTTTTTTCTAATTATAATCTTTCTTTGGCCAAAGACTTTCGAATCATCGATCTATAAGATCATATTGGATATTCGCTCTCCTTATTAGGAGTGACTGATCGATCATCCATAACCTCCATGCACTCTTCACCATATCTAGAACATCTCATACAAGGATCAGAGAACCAAGTTAGGAAGTGAACCAAAATATGAATCTAAGTACACAAGGTACCATGGTGATCTCAGGTCAAAGGATCACTTACACAACTCCCACTAGAGAAACATCAGTTGACATGTAAATAAGACTCCATCTGATGTTCTCTTGTAGGTCTATTTTGTGAACTCATTTTCTAATGAGCACACATATCCTTGTATTAGTGTCAACACACAAGTGGTTGTGAAATCAACCACCCTCATTTCTGAGCATACATAGGACATGCCAGTCTTACTGGTATCGTTGATCCCCGACTCAATGAATCAATGACTAAAAATATTTTAGGTCATGACTATCAAAGATTTAGATCTCACTGACGTGATCTCATCACAGTCCTAAAACCATTGCCCAAACCTATGAAGTTTATTATAATCTTAAAAATAATAAGATACAGTATATAATAAATCAAAAATATCTATTTTATTAATAATATAAATATCAATTACATGAGTCAGAAAGATAAATTGCAATAAACACTTGATCACATCCCATATGCGATTGGCTTGTAGGGTATTATTCTTTCAATCTCCCACTTGCACTAAAGCCAATCACCCCTACACTTGATACCCATGCTATCAAGGTGGCCGTCAAACTATTGCATTGACAAGGTCTTAGTGAATGGATCCGCTATATTGTTCTTAGTGTCAACTCGCTCCACAATCACATCGCATCTTTCAATTATCTTCTGAACGAGGTGGAACCATCTTAGGATGTGCTTGAATTTATGATGAGACCTTGATTCTTTGGCTTGAGCAACTATCCCAGTATTATCATAATAAAGGGGCACTGGTTGTTCAATCCCTAGAACCACATCCAATTCTATGATAATTTTTTCATCCAGACGTCCTCCTTAGCAGCCTCACTAGCAGCAATATACTCAGCCTTAGTGACCGAGTCAGCAACAGTTTACTGTTTGAAATTTTTTCAACTTACTGCACCACCATACAGAGTGAACACATATTCAGATATAGATTTGCTATCATCCGAATCAGATTGAAAACTAGAATCAGTATAACTTTTTCAATTTTAAATCAAATCCACTATATATTAGAAAAATATCTCTAGTCCTTCTTAAGTACTTAAGTATGTTTTTCATAGCTTTTCAATGATTCTCCCTGGGATCAGCTTGAAATCTGCTTACAATGCCCAAAGCATAAGCCACATCAGGTCTGGTATATAACATAGCATACATAATTGATTCTACAACTGAAGCATAAGGAATAGATCTCATTCTATTTCTCTCTTTAGGTGTCTTAGGAGACATCTTCTTAGAGAGTTGTATGCCATGATTTATGATTAAGTAACTTCTTTTACTTTCCTCCATATTGAACCTCTTCAACATAAGGTCAATGTACCTAGATTGGGACAAGCCTAGCATCCTTTTTGATCTATCCTTATAGATCTTTATACCAAGTACATAGGATGCTTCACCCAAGTCTTTTATGAAAAACTTTTGTGATAGCCAAGTCTTGATCGATTGCAACATCAGGATATCATTCCAAATGAGCAGTATGTCATCCACTTACAATATCAAGAAGACAATAGCACTCCCACTAGTCTTCTTGTACATACAAGATTTATTCATATTTTTGATGAAGCCAAATAATTTGACTATCTCATCAAAATAGATGTTTCAGCTCCTCGATGCTTGTTTTAATCCATAAATAGATCTATTCAGCTTGCATACCTGATTTGCTCTCCCATCAAAGATAAATTTCTCAAGCTAAGTCATATAGACTTTTTCCTCAAGATTTTTATTGAGGAAGACAGTCTTGACATCATCTGCTAGATCTCATAGTCATGATATACTGTAATAGCAAGCATTATTCGAATAGACTTGAGCATGGCTACCCATGAAAAAGTTTTTTCATAATCAATACCTTATTTTTGTTTGAAATCTTTTACCACCAGTCTGATCTTATAGGTCTCTACCTGGCCATCTACTCCAGTCTTCTTTTTGAAGACACATTTGCAGCCTATTGGGGTCATACCCTCAGATGCATCAACCAAAGTCCAAATTTAGTTGGTATATATGGAGTCCATTTCAGATTTCATAGCATTGAGCCATTTGTCAGAGTCACTGCTCATGACAGCTTCCAAATAGGTCGTGAGATCATCATTCTCAATGACATAGGATGTATTATCATTCTCAATGATAAACCCATATCTGAGTGGTGCATTACGCACTTTACTTGACCTTCAGAGAAGAGGTGTATGTAGTGGCTGTGCCTCAATTAAAGGCACATCTGGTTGAGAAACAGTTTGTGAATCCTGGATGAATTGTAGGTTTTGAACTTCCTCAAGTTCAAAAGACCTCCTACTGCCAACTTCTTGAATAAACTCTTTCTCCAAGAATGCAGCATGCCTACCAACAAACACCTTTTGTTGAGTAGGGTTATAGAAGTAGTATTTTATACTCTCTTTGGGATAATCTATAAATCTGTATTTTTTTGATCTAGCATCCAGCTTATGTCCATCAATATTTTTTACATAAATCGGACAACTCCAAATCTAAAGATGCTTAAGATTGGGTCTTTTTTCCTTTCTATATTTCATATGGAGTCCTAGAAATAGATTTAAAAGGTACTTTATTTAAGATATACACTGCAGCCTCGAGAGTATATCCCCAAAAAGATAGCAGAAGATCTGTGAAACACATCATGAACCACATCATATCTAATAAGGTATTATTCTTTCTTTTTGCAATTTTATTTAATTATGGAGTATAAGGAGGAGTCCACTGAGAGAGTATTTTATTTAATTTTAAATAATCAAAAAACTCACTGGATAAGTATTCTCCTCCTCGAACAGATCAAAGAGTTTTAATACTTTTACCAATTTATTTCTCAACCATTCTTTGATACTTTTTAAACTTGTCAAAGGCTTCGGATTTATATTTCATTAAATACACATATCCAAACCTAGATGTATCATCAGTAAATGTGATGAAATAAGAGTATCCACTTGCAGCTTGAGTCGATATTGGACCATAAATAATAGTATGTATAAGATCCAATATGTCACTCGCCCTTTCTCCATATCTAGTAAATAGAGTCCTTATCATTTTTTTCATGAGATAAGATTCACAAGTTCCATATGATTCATAATCATCAGGATCAAAGAATTTATCTTTGAATAATTTGTTAATTCTTGACTCATTTATATGGCCAATGTTAGGTTTTGGTGGCACAGCGAAAGGGTTAGGTGTTTAAAATTTCATTCGAAACATCTGATGCATCGAAAACCAGCATGCCTACCAACAAACACCTTTTATTGAGTAGGGTTATAGAAGTAGTATTTTATACTCTCTTTGGGATAATCTATAAATCTGTATTTTTTTGATCTAGCATCCAGCTTATGTTTATCAATATTTTTCACATAAATTGGATAACTCCAAATCTAAAGAAGCTTAAGATTGGGTCTTTTTCCTTTCTATATTTTATATGGAGTGCTAGAAATAGATTTAGAAGGTACTTTATTTAAGTTATACACTGCAGCCTTGAGAGTATATCCCCAAAAAGATAGCAGAAAATCTGTGAAACACATCATGAACCGCATCATATCTAATAAGGTATGATTTTTTCTTTTTGCAATTTCATTTAATTATGGAGTATAAGGAGGTGTCTGCTGAGAAAATATTTTATTTAATTTTAAATAATTGAAAAACTTACTAGATAAGGATTTTCCTCCTCGAATAGATCAAAGAGTTTTAATACTTTTATCAATTTGTTTCTCAACCATTCTTTGATACTCTTTAAACTTGTCAAAGGCTTTGGATTTATATTTCATTAAATACATATATCCAAACTTAGATGTATCATCAGTAAATGTGATGAAATAAGAGTATTCACTTGCAGCTTGAGTCAACATTGGACTACAAATAACAGTATGTACAAGATCCAATATGTCACTCACCCTTTCTCCATGTCTAGTAAATAGAGTCCTGGTCATTTTTTTCATGAGGTAAGATTCACAAGTTCCATATGATTCATAATCATCAGGATCAAAAAATTTATCTTTGAATAATTTGTTAATTCTTGACTCATTTATATGGCCAATGTTAGGTTTTGGTGGCATAGTGAAAGGGTTAGGTGTTTAAAATTTATCCGAAACATCTGATACATCAAAAATCCTAATGCCCAAAAACCCTTGACTATATCAATCAAAGTGTAATTAAAATAAATTTGGATCAGAAGAATACCTGTAATACTAATCTAATTTCTACAAGGCATCCAAGTGTTCACCCTCCAATGGTGATCTATATGAAAATTGAACCAAAGACAATGCTCCTCCTTCACCTTGCTTCAAGAGTTCTAGTCCCTAGAACTCGACTAGCCACCAATCGATCAGATCTTTCTTCAGACCTGAGTCTGAACCTCTTAGAACCACCCACTGGATCTGACTATCTTTTTTTGGACCTCTTAAACCCTTAGAGTTATTAGGATTAGGCTTGTCTTAAAAGAACAAGCTTTTATCTTGAACTCTAGAATTGTAAGAGAGGGAGAGAGGGAGTGGATAGGGGATGTAAGAATTGAATGATCAACCCTTCTGCCATCTCCTATTTATAGCACTAGATGGGGAACCAATAGAGAAGGCACGCCTTATCTAGAAAGTCATATCAAGTCATCGTATCACTTATCTAAGAGTCTTTAAACAGAAGGACTCTTCAGGATGTGATATGTCGATTTCAGCCCTCTCATGCGCACATGCCCAGAATGAGATATTTTTTTCATCTCTTCTGACTTAGATATGTGTGAAAATTTTTCACATAACACATGATTCAAATGAAAGGCTATCAGCAAGTGTCACCTAATTTGAATAAGTGTTATATGTGAGGAGTCTTCACCGAAGAGACATGTGAGCACCTTCTCGCTCTCGCATGCGCGCATGCCCAAAAAAAGGCATCAAAAGAAACCTTCCATAATCTGATAATTTTTTAAATTTTTACCATGTGATCAGCACATAAAATTGATCCTTATCACAAAAATTATCAGATAAAAAAGTTGCTTAAGACTCCTTAAATAGAAGGAGTCTTCACGTCCCTTCATGCATCTAGAAAAACTATCATGCGTACAGCAATGTTCCAAGAATTTTTCCATACATAATTTGAAGGATTTTTCATATTTTAAATAGTGTGCTAGGTGGTTCATCATCTAATATCATTGCTATAAAAAATAGAGATCCAAAGCAGAAGGACTCTTAGTCATTTTGCACACCAAAACCAAAGAGCACGTGCGCTCAGCATATTTGCGCCAAGAGTCCTTCTCATCATGGACTCTTGGTTTTTGACATTAAGATAAGATGTGGCATTTCTTTCTTGGTTGTTTTTAGATGGCTTGACCTAACCCAAATGCCCACCAAATTGGGATAGCAAATCAGTAAGGCATGAGACTAAATTGATCTCCAAAGGATCTAGGGATTCCACACGTGCTAGCATGCTTATCGAAACCCTGATTGAATCCAAAATTTCAATTAACTTTATTCAAAAGAGTCTTTGGTTAATTTTTATATGTTTGTGACCCATTAGATTCTATGTCTAGCTAACAGTAGGTCCAACTATAAGTTGACCTAATTTGATTAGATTTTAATCTAACCAATTTAGGTCCAATCGAGCTAATCTGATTTCAGCAATTAGAACTCTTTCTAATTGATGATCGAATTAAACTTTTTAATTCAATCTGACCTACAAGTCAAGATTAATATCTAGCAATATATCATGACTATCCAACAGATGTAAAATTTGATAAAAATATCAAATATATCCTTCAGTGATAAGTTACTGTGCAATTCAATCCTTCGATCATCTCTGCACCCTGAATATGCTCATGAGTATGGAACCATGTTAAACTCAAACATATATTCATATTGATTCTCAATTAACCAATGATGACTCTAATGAAGAAGCATTAGAAACCCTTTCTAATCTTCTTCCTACTTTTGGCCAAAAAATTCTTTTTGAGTCATTTAGGAATGAGAATACACAGGATGCGATCTCCTCTTACTAGGAGTGATCGATTCCATGTTGATATACTCACAACCTTCATACACACTCCACCATATCCCGAACACCCCGTATATATCTTAATGCCATGCTTGAGTATGAACTAAAATATGGATTCATGTGCACAAGGTTCCATGGTGATCTCAGGTTTAAGGATCACTTACACAACTCTCACTTAGAGAACCATCTTTGACATGCAAGTAAGGCTTCCATAAGATGTTCTCTTTCATCAAGTTAATTCAGTAAACTCATTTTCCAAATGAGCAACCATATTTTTGTATTAGTATCCCACACAAGTGGCTAGTGAGATCTGCCACCCTCTCCATCGAGCATACATAGTATGTGCCAGTCTATCTGAAACATTGATCCCCAACTCAATGTTCCTACGACCATAAATATTTAAGTTTAGAATTTTAGAATTTTAGGTCTCACCAGCATGATCCATTCATATCTCTTAAAATCATTATCCCAATCTTTAGGGTTCATCTTAATCTTAGATATAATAAGATGCAGCTAATATGATGAATCAATACCTCATTTTATTATCAAATAATAAATATCATTACATGAGTTGAAAAAATACAAAAAAAAGTCCCATCGCAATATATTTGCGTTTGGTTTATAGGACACTCTTCTTTCAATCTCCCACTTACAGTAAAGTCAATCACCTTTGTATCTTAATCCTATACAATCAAGATGGTGATCAAATAACTGTTGTGGTATGGCCTTAGTGAATGGGTCTGTTATATTATTTTTTGTATCTACTCGTTAAGGATAATATCTTATCTCTCTATAATTTCTCAAACAAAGTAGAAGCGTCTGAGGATGTGCTTGGATCTTTGATGAGATTAGGTTCCTTAGCTTGAACAACGGCCTAGTGTTATCACAATAGAGTGGCATCAATCCTTCAATCTCAGGAATGACTTCTAAATCTATGATGAACTTCTTTATCCAGACAGCTTCCTTAGCGGCTTCACTAACAGTGATGTACTTTGCCTCAGTAGTTGAGTCAGCTACTGTCTACTGCTTGAAATTTTTTCAACTCACTGCCCCACCATTAAGGGTAAACACATACCTTGACATTGACTTGTTATCATCCAGATCAGATTGAAAACTAAAATCTGTATATCCTTCTAGTTTCAACTCTGATCCTCCTCCATATATGAGAAAAACATCTTTAGTCCTTCTTAGGTACTTCAGAATATTTTTCATAACTTTTCAATGATCCTCCCTTGGATCAGCCTGAAATCTACTAGCTATGCCCAAAATATAAGCTACATTAGGCCTGGTACATAGCATGGCATATATAATAGATCCCACAGTCGAAGCTTAAGGGATTTCATTCATCTTCTTTCTTTCTTCTGGTGTTTTAGGATACATTTTCTTAGAGACACGTATACCATGACTTGCAAGTAGGTAACCTCTCTTACTTGCCTCAATATTAAATCTTTTTAATATGAGATCCATGTATCGTGACTAGGATAAAGCTAACATCCTTTTAGATTGATATCTATAGATCTTTATACCCAGTATATAGGATGCTTCACCTCAGTCTTTCATGAAAAACTTATTCGATAGCCAGGTCATGATCAATTGCATTATTGAGTTATCATTCCTAATGAGTAGTATGTCATCGACATACAAAATCAAGAAGACAACAGTACTCCCACTTGTCTTCTTATACATACATGGTTCATCCTTATTTTTGATAAAGCTAAACTCTTTGATTGTCATGTCAAATCAGATGTTTCAACTCCTTAAAGCCTGCTTTAATCCATAAATGGATCTCTTTAGCTTGCATACTTGATTTGCCCTTTCACTTGAGACAAATCCCTCTGACTGAGTCATATAGACCTCTTCTTCTAGATTACCATTGAGGAATGCGGCCTTGACGTCCAACTGCTAGATCTCATAATCATAGTATGTTGCTATAACAAGGAAAATTTGGATGGACCTGAGCATAGCCACTGGTGAGAAGATTTTATCATCATCAATTTCTTGCCTTTGTTTGAAACCCTTCACCACCAACCTAGCTTTGTAGGTTTCTACTTGGCCATCTGCTTTGATCTTCTTCTTGAAGACCCACTTGCATTCTATTAGGGTCACACCCTTAGGCGCATCAATCAAGGTCCACACTTGGTTAGTGTACATCGAGTCCATCTCAGATTTCATAGCTTTCAGCCATCTGTCTGAGTCTCTACTTATGACAGCTACTGAATAGATCAGTGGATCATCATCCTAAATGATGTTGATCGAATTATCATTCTCAATGATAAAATCATATCTCAGAGGTGCTTGACGTACTCTATCTGCCTTCAAAGAAGAGGTGTGTATTGTGGATGTACCTCATCCTTAGGTACTTTTGATTGAGGATCTTCTTGTGATTCATTCATAGATATTTTTAGATCGATTTGTAGATCATGAACTTCTGTAAGTTCAGTATTTCTTCCACTATCTCTTTTTTGGATGAATTCATTTTTCAAGAAAGTGGCGTGCCTACTAACAAATATCTTTTGTTCAGTAAGATGATAGAAGTAGTATCCATTAGTTTCCTTAGAATACTCTACAAACCTACACTTGTCTGATCTAGCACTAAGTTTATGTCCAAAAATATTTTTGACATAAGTAGGACAGTCCTAAATCTTAAGATATTTAAGATTATGAAGGAACCAGATCTAAGATTTCAGGGTTAGATCTTGAAACTTTTTCTAGATTAGGCAGCGGAAGACTAAAATAAATCAAAATTTATTTTATAAAATTAGAGAATCTTTAGATCTAAGATCTTATTACATGATTATTACATGGTATTAAATTAGAAATTAAAATATAAAGAGCAAGAACTACATGTTGATCATATCAACATGTTTCTATGCTACATCTAATGTATGCAAAATATAATAGATCAGATCTATTACCTTGCAAGTTAGATATTCTAACTTTTTTGATCTGAGCTTGAGGATGATATTGTAAGCTACACATGCATCTGATCTCTAGGAGTCATCTACATGAGCCCACGAATCACAATCAGAAGTCCTGGTCCAGAAAATCAGCACGGTATGCTAGTATTGTGCTGATCCTTCTTCGATGGTCGATCAGATGCCCCCTTCTTCTTGATTTGAATTCTTTCAAAGATGAGAAGTAGGAGGAGTTTTAGATATGAGATACTTTCAGAAAACTCACAGATGAAGGAAGAAAAGAGGTGAACACAGCAACCCTAGAAGAAGACCCTCTTCTTCTTCTCTTTGCTTTAACCCGACACATAGTTTTGTATCTATTATATCTCCATGCCCCAACACTCTTTCTTCCTGATTTTCACACACCCCAAAGGTCTCTCAATGCTCTATAATCTAAAAAAATTTTAAAAAAAAAATTATCTTAAATAAAAAGATATGAAGAATCCTTGTCTAGGTCAAATATCTAGTCAAGAAAAATCCAAACAGGGCAAGACAAGTGGTGCCCAACTCTTGGGTGCCTCCTCCTTCTGTTTCTACCATGGACCACCAGCAAAGGGCACATGATATGTGCCATAAAATGCACAAAATTTTTAAAAAAAAATTGGATAAAATTAGTACCATAAGGAAAGAGTTTTGGTTTCCTAAAATTCTATCTCATAGAATTTGAAATCCAAACTAATTCCTACTTTGACTTGTTTCACAAGCACATTCCATATAAGAGAGAATGAGAGGAAAGCTTTGGGTGTGCATGAAGGCCTAGGAGAGAAGGTTTTATCGCACAAAATAAGAGAGAGTGGGCATGGGGGGCTAAGATGGCGCAAGGTGGAATCCTAGTCTTATTAGGATTCAATCTATGACTTGTTCAAATTTGGTTTCTCAAACCAAATCAAACCAAATCAAACCAAAACCAAATCAATCCAATTAAAATAGATCTTAACCCAATTAAGAATATAATTTAGTCAGATTAAATTAGATTTAAATCTAATTTAATTTTTTAATCAAATTAAAAATTAGGTTGACCCAAGTCCTAATTGAATTAGGACTAGTTTTTCCTTGCACTTGGCTTATCCAATAACCAATTAGACTTGATCCAATCAAGCCCAAGCTAAATCTAATTAAATTATATTCAATTAGACTTAATCTTAGCCCATTGGCTTAATCAAATTAAGTCAATTAGCAATCAAATTGCTAATCGATCTTCCTGCAACACTTGCACTAGGTTAAATATCAATTGTATTGATCGTTTAACCCTAGAACGATTCTTAATCATTGATCAACCATCCGATCGGATCATGAACTCTAATATGTGTGACCTCATAGATCTGAACCTAAGTCGGTAGCACAGGAATAAATTTTTATACCAATCGAAGTGACCATCTAGCAATGGTACCCGACGGTCGGATAGGTCGAACGTGTAGAACAATATCCTTAGAACCCATGCGGATATAGTTTCCATATAATTCATCCCCTTGACCAAAATACTCATAGGACACCTCAGAGTTCAACTGTCAACTCTGATCAGGTTATCCACATTATATTTTAAAATATCAAATCCATCTGATGGATTATCCTAGCCAAGGTTTTGCTAAATTGAAATACAGTGACTCATTCTTCTCCAACTCTTGGAGTGGTCAATCCCATCTCGATCACACTCTGACTTCACAAGTACTTGACTGTGTCCAGAAGCCTTCCATCACTGAATTAGAAATTCAGTTAGTCCAGTGCCAATGCACAGTGAGTTGCTTGCAAGTCACTGAGGCGATCTCAAGTCTAAGGGACACTTATACCTATATCCCATCAGAGATATTCTCGACAACAGAATGCTTTGGAGTTGGTCACGTTCAATGATGATGTACCCTTACATCTCACCTGTACGCTATACCAGTGTCTCCACACTCTTTGATTAAGAGGACAACCAACCCATATGGCCTACAATGATCTATGCTCGATAGAAGCTGTCATCCTTATTAACAGCCCATCATTTGGTCATGAACAGTTTTATGGACTAATTGATAAATCCTCTCTTTATCGAACCTAAATAGTCCTAAGGACTTCATCATAACAATGGAGTTCATTAGAAGATGAAAACTTATGATGAAAATACCATAAATATATTTTATTTATTAACAAATCAATTACAATACAAGGTTGCTCAAACGTCAACAAGTTGACGATTGGCTTTTGGGATATATTTTTCAACAACTCCTACTTGTCCTAAAGCCACTTGGCACAGTACTATTACCCATCTTCGACTTGTGGTTGTCGAACTTTTTTATCATCAGGGCCTTAGTGAAGGGGTCGGTCAGGTTCTCCTTTCCGTCGATCTTTTGAAGCACGATGTTACCTCGATCCACGATCTCCTGGACCAGGTGGAAGCGGCAAAAAATATGCTTCGTCCGCTGGTGTACTTTGGGTTTCTTCGCTTGAGTAATGGCACCAGTGCTGTCGTAATAGAGCAAGATCGGACCATCGATGGAGGGTGCTACTCTGAGCACGATGATGAATTTTCTCAGCCACACAGCTTCTTTCGCAGTATCCGATGCTGCGATGTACTCCACCTCACAAACAGAGTCTGCCATAGTATGCTGCTTGAAATTCTTCCAGCAGATGGCTCCACCATTCAGAATAAAGATATAATTCGACACGCTTCTGCTGTCATCATGGTCAGATTGAAAGCTGGAGTCTGTGAACCCCACAAGTTTTAGATCTGACTCATCATAAACCAACCAGTGATCCTTAGTATTTCTCAAATACTTAAGGATGGCTTTAACCACTTTTCAGTGATTTTCTCCAGAATCAGATTGGTATCTACTCACTACTCCTAGCTAGTATGCCACATCTGGCCTTGTATATGTTATGGCGTACACGATAGATCTCACGATCGAAGCATATGGGACTCTACTCATACGCTCTCTCTCTTTAAGAGTTATCGGACAATCCTTCTTAGAGAGAGAATTTCATGGCCTATCGGTAGATAGCCCTTCTTGGAATTCTCTATGCTGAACTTCTTCAGCATAGTATCTATGTACGTGGACTAGGATAATCCAAGCATCCTTTTAGATCTATCCCTATAGATCTTCATCCCTAGGATATAGGATGCTTTACCCAAATTCTTCATGGAGAACTGTGATGACAACCAAATTTTTATTCCCTATAGAACGGGAATGTCATTTCTGATTAAAAGTATGTCATCCACGTACAAGATAAGGAATACCACAACTAAACCATTTGCCCATTTATAGATGCAGGGCTCTTATCCGTTCTTAACGAAGCCATACGTTTTGATCTCCTTATCAAAATGCATGCTCCAACTCTGAGAAGCTTGCTTTAATCCATAAATGGATCTCTAAAGCTTGCACACCTTGGACTCATCTGTGGATGTAAACCCCTCAGGTTGTATCATATATACCTCTTCGGTCAGTTCTCCATTCAGGAAAGCTGTCTTTACATCCATCTGTTAGATCTCATAATCCAGATGGGCAGCTATTGCAAGCATTATCCGAATGGATTTCAGCATTGCCACAGGGGAGAACATCTTGTTATAGTCAATACCATAATATTGACGATACCCCTTGGCAACCAGACAGACTTTATAGGTCTCCACTTTTTCGTCTGTGCCCCTCTTTCTTTTGAAGACCCATTTACACCCAATGGGTTTGACCCCTTCAGGTGGGTCAACCAATGTCCATACATCATTGACCTTCATGGACTCTATTTTGGATTTCATGGCTTCAAGCCATTTCTCAGAATCAGGTCTCTTCATTGCATCCATATAGGTGATTGGATCCTCATCGTTCTCATCGAGTTCGATGGGATCACCATCCCAGACCAAGAAACTATAGTATCTGTCTAGCTGATGTGGTACTCTATCGGATCACCTTAATGGTGCCGGTACATTGGGCTCCAGATCTGATCTAATCAAATCCGACTCAGGTTCAGCTATTGGTGTCAGTCCTTCTACCTGTTGAACTTCATCAAGTTCAACCTTAGAGGCAACGGTTCCTTCACCAAGAAACTTCTTTTCTAAAAGGATTGTCTTAAGGCTGACAAACACCTTTTGTTCATCAGCATGGTAGAAAAAATATCTTTTGGTCTCTTTGGGGTACCCTATGAATGTGCATTTGTCAGACCTAGGTCCAAGTTTATCTGTAACTAACTGTTTGACATAGGTCGGGCACCCCCAAACCGTAAGGTGTGAAAGTGTTGGCTTACGCCCTGTCCATATCTTATATGGAGTCTTAATTACAGACTTACTTGAAACCCTATTTAACAGATAACAGGTCAATTCGAGTGCATATCCATAGAAAAATATCGACAAGCTAGCAAAATCCATCATGGATTGGACCATATCTTAGAGTCTGATTTCTCCTTTCAGACACACCATTATGCTGTGATATTTCTGGAGAAGTCCATTGAGAGAGAATCCCATTCTCTCCCAGATATGTGAGAAGCTCACCAGAAAGGTATTCCCCTCCTCGATCAGACTGAAGAGTTTTAATACTCTTCTCAGTTTATTTTTCTACTTCACTTTGGAATCGTTTGAATATTTCAAATGAATCTGACTTATATTTCATCAGATAGACATATCCATATCTGGATAGATCATCCGTGAAAATGATGAAATAGAAATATCCACCTCTAGCACTTATGCTTATGGGCCCGCATACATCAGTATGTACTAGGCCCAAGAGCTCAGTAGCTCTCTCACCTTTTTCAATAAAAGGTGACTTGGTCATTTTACCAAGAAGACAAGACTCACAGGTTGGAAGTGATTCACAATCACTGACTTCGAGGATTTCCTCTTGAGTTAATCTGTTTATCCTGTTCTTATTTATATGACCTAGCCTACAGTGCCATAAGTAGATATCTGATACACTATCTAATCTAGGGTGCTTGCCTGTAGAATAAATTACGTTAACAGGTTGTGATAACATATACACACCATTGTTCAAATATCCATAAAAAATAATAACACCATTCATAATGATAGTACAAACTTATTTCTTTATTAAAATTTCATAATCATTTTTGGCCAGAAGGCCTACAGAAATAATATTTAAAAAAAAATTGGGATAGAAATGACAATCATTAAAAACAATAGTATGGAACTCAAATACAAGTTTCAAGATTTCTAATGCTAGAACTGATCTTCCATCTCCAACGTTCAGGAACCTCTCGCCTTGCTCGAATCTCCTACTGACCTGCAACCCCTGCAACAAATTGCAAATATGGTAAGGGCTACCGGTATCCAATACTTAATTAGTTATATCACAAATAGAAAAATTATAAGGAGTTATCATATAAATACCTTACCTAGCAACAGCTTGCTTCTTTCTCTGCCTGTTCGGATCAGGGAGGCAATATATTGAGGATAGTTTCTCTTCCAGTGCTCTCGCTTCCTGCAAAAGAAGCATTCAGCTTGACTCTTATTGAGCTTGATCTTTCTGATCTGGCCCTGCACTGATGTCCCAGTCTGAACTTGTACCTTCTTCACTTTCTTCTTCTTGTTCTTCTTCTCTTTCTCAAAGGATTGAGAACCAACAGATGAACCTCCCACTAAGTTCACCGACTCCTTGTGGAGTTGGTGATCCTTCTTAAAGTTCTGAAGCAACCTCAATAACCTGTGGTAGTTTACTTCAGGCTTTGTCATTCTATAATGAGTGAGGAATAGGAGATAAGACTTGGGCAGTGAGTTCAGTATTGCATCTTTCCCAAGTTGCTCATGCAAGGGAAAGCCGAGGTTGCTCAAATGCTTCATCAACTCAATCATGTACAATAAATGATCAGTGATAGAGGCACCAACTCGTATTTTGGTATTAAAGATGGCACAATTAGTCTTGTGCCTCTCCATATCATCGGGTGTGCCAAAGGCATCCTCCAACACTTGAAGCATGTCCTTGTGGAAAAAATGATGCAGGAGTAAAATGATAATTTTAAAACTTTTTTAAAATTATAATTTTATATAAAAATAATTAATTAATCTAATAAATTAACATAAATTAACTCTACACAAAGATCTAAATATGATATAAGTAGCATGCATTTAAATTTGAATTTCAAATTCTTTACAGTAAATATTTTTTTGTTATGTGTTCAGAACACATTACCTTCGTGCGGGTAGTCGATCGCCACAATCTGATCACCGTCGAAAGGGTCTGATCATTGCAACACAGCCACACAGTGTATCTGACCTCTATGGATCATCCACACAAAGCTCCCAGTCTGATCGGCTCCTCACGAATGCTCGTTCATCGCAGAACCCTTTTGACGGTCGATGTTGATCAAACTCCTTCGATCTTGATCTATCGATTCTCGGATGCTTTGGATCATCAGCAGATATACTTGAGAGATTGATGAATCTCTCTCTAAGATCTGGTGGGCTCACGACACTCGTAGCTCACTTTCTCACTTCCCGAACCCTAGGCAGAACCTTAAGAAACACACAGAAGACCATGCGCCCACTCTCTTTCTTTTCTTTCCTCTCAAAATTTTTGAATTTTTCAAAATCACACAAAAAGTTTTCTCATGCCCACTTTTCTTTCTCTGAAAAATCATACGCATGCCCTACCTTCTTATCTCTTTTAAAACAATGCACGACACATCTTAAACGTGTGAGAGGATAAAGCTAGGTGGTTGCTCGTTTGAATTCAAATCAAATTTGAATTCAAATGCCAACTAACCCATCCTTATCCACTCTTGGCATGAGAAGAGAAGGGTGTGGGCTCTCTTGTGCGTGGAGAGTTTACATGAGAAACTCTTTCTCGTGTAAAGCAAATGGCACACAAAAGGATAAGACTAGGTGGCGCATGGATTAGTTGCCCATTCAAATTCAAACTTCATTTGAATTTGAATGGCCAACCAACCATCTTTATCCACCCAAATGGTGCACAAATAGAGGGGTGTGGAAGGCTTCTGTGTGGGAGAAAATTCATGAGAAGTTATTTCTCGTGAATTCAAATGGGCACAGATGAATGAGGTGGCACAGGGAGAGAATTCAAAAGCTGGTTTCAACCTAATTAAGCCAACCAAATCAAAATAGGTCAGGCACAATTAGACTAAGTTAAATCTAACTTAATTAAGCTTAATTAGGTTTAATAAAATTATAATCAAATCAAAAATTGACTAAGCCCAACCCCTGATCAAATCAGTGACCAAAACACCTTAGCGATTAGGTCAACATTTAACCTAATCGGGTCAAACCCAACTGAATCCAATTCAATTGGACTTGATCTAAAAATAATTACTCAATCAAATTAAGTTAATTAATGATCAAATCACTAATTAAACCTCTCATAAATACTAAATCTAAATCCGATGGGCAATCGGGCATCAAAGTCCATCGATATGAAATCTTGATCGAAGAGTCCCAAACTAGTGGGACTCTTGACCCCGGTACCCAAAATGTGTGGAACTCGTGATCAGAGAATCATGATTCTCAATCACAGAGTCTTCAAGCATTTGGACTCTTGGTCGAAGAGTCTCAGTCCAGTGGGACTCTTCACCAGCCATCAGATCAGATAGGAATCTCTAATGTGTGTGACCCTGCAGGTTCGAACCTAAGCCGGTAGCACAGGAACCAATTCCTGTACTAATCGAAGTGACCATCTAGCAATGGTATCCGACGTTCGGATAGGTTGAATAGTCGCAATCGCAATAGTCAGAATCTACATGAATATGGTTACTGTATAATTCATCCTTTTGACCCCTATGTTTAGGACAACTCAGGGTTAAACTGTCAACCCTGATTAAATCATCCAAATCGTGTTCAACTCAAACAGTCCTGTGACTCCTCACTAGAACTATCTGGTCAAGATTTTGCTAAATTGAAACATGATTGTACACAGCTCCTAAACTGGAGTGGTCAATCCATCTTGACACGCACCGACAAGTCAAGTACTTGACTACACCCAACAGCCTTCCGTCACTGAATTAGAAATTCAGGTAGTCCAGTGCCTAAGTGCAGTGAGTTGCTTGCAAGTCACCGTGACGATCTCATGTCGGAGGGACAATTATACCCATATCCCATCAGAGCAAATCTTGATAGCAAAAATAGCTCCGGAGTCGGTCACGTTCAGTGCAGATGTACTCTTATATCTCACCTGTATGCCATACCAGTGTCTCCACACTCCTTGGTTAAGAGGACAACCAACCTATATGACACACAATGACCTATGCTTGATAAATGTTGTTGTCCTTGGTAACAACGTATCATTTTGTCGCGAACAGGTTTAAGGACTAAACGACAAATCCTCCTTTGTCGAGTCTAAATAGTCCTAAGGACTTCACCACAACATAGGAGTTTATTAGAAGATGAAACAATTTGTGATGAAAAATATCAAAATATTTTTTATTTATTTATAATTTATATACTAATACAAGAATGAGCACAACCATCAATAGACTGACGATTGGCTTTGGGACACTATTTCCAACAATCTCCCACTTGGTCTAAAGCCAATCGGTGCAGTATCTAATACCCATCTTTGACTTGAAGTTATCGAACTCCTTCACCGCAATGTCTTTAGTGAATGGGTCATTCAGGTTCTCTTTTCTGTCGATCTTCTGAAGGTCGACGTCACCTTTATCCATGATTTCTCAGATGAGATGGTAGTGGCGCAGAATATACTTCGTCCGCTGGTGTGCCTTCGGTTCCTTTGCCTGACTAATGGCTCCAGAGCTATCACAGTAGAGCAAAACTAGACCAACAACAGAGGGTGCTACTCCGAGCTCGATAATGAATTTTCTCAGCCACATCGCTTCTTTGGTAGTATCTGATGCAGCGACATACTCTGCCTCGCAAACTGAATCAGCCACTGTGTGCTGCTTGGAACTCTTCCAGCAGACAGCCCCACCATTAAGGGTAAAAATAAATCCCGACATACTTTTGCTGTCATCGTGATCAGACTGAAAACTAGAGTCTGTAAATCCTATAAGTCCCAAGTCCGATTCATCATAAACAAGCCACTGGTCCTTAGTATTTCTTAAATACTTCATGATGGTTTTAACAACCTTCCAGTGATTCTTCCCTGGATCAGATTGGTATCTACTCACTACCACTAGTGAGTATGCCACATCTAGTTGTGTACATGTCATGGCGTATATGATAGATCCCACTGCCGAAGCATATGAAATTCTACCCATATGCTCTCTTTTTTGAGGTGTTGTCAGACAATCCCACTTCAAGAGAGAAATTCCATGTCCTATCGGTAGATAAACTTTCTTGAAATTCTCCATGCTGAACCTCTTTAGCATAGTATCAATGTATGCAGACTGGGATAAGCCAAGCAACCTTTTAGATCTATCCCTATAGATCCTCATCCTTAGGTTGTAGGAAGCTTCTCCCAGATCCTTCATGAAGAACTGTGACAACAGCCAAATCTTTATTCCCTGTAATGCAAGGATATCATTTCCATTTAAGAGAATGTCATCCACATATAATACAAAAAATATCACTACTGGATCATTAGCCCACTTATAAATGCAGGGCTCTTCTCCATTCTTAATGAAGCCATACGTCTTGATCGTCCTATCAAAATATATGTTCCAACTCCGGGATGTCTACTTAAGTCCATAAATGGACCTCTGTAGCCTGCACACTATAGACTCATTTGTAGATGTGAACCCTTCAGGTTGTATCATATACACCTCTTCGTCTAGCTCTCCATTTAGAAAAGCTGTCTTCACATCTATCTGCTAGATTTCATAGTCCAGATGGGCAGCTATTGCAAGCATAATCCAAATGGATTTGAGCATTGCCACAGGAGAAAATATCTCATCATAGTCTATACCATAACGTTGACGATATCCCTTGGCAACCAGATAGGCTTTATAGGTCTCTACCTTTCCGTCTGTGCCCCTCTTCCCCTTAAAGACCCACCTACATCCTATAGATTTTACTCCTTCGGGTGGGTCAACCAATGTCCACACATCGTTGACTTTCGTGGACTCCATTTTGGATTTCATGGCCTCTAGCTATTTCTCAGTGTCAGATCTCTGCATTGCATCCATGTAGGTGATCGGATCCTCATCGTTTTCATCAAGTTCGATAGGATCACCGTCCCGGACCAAGAAATCATAGTATCTGTCCGGTTGATGTGGTACTCTATCAGACCGCCTTAAGGGTGCAGGAATAATAGGCTCCAGATCTGATCTAGCCAAATTCGGTTCAGGTTCAGCAACTTGTGTCAGTTTTTTCACTTGTCGAACTTCCTCAAGTTCGATCTTAGAAGCAACAGTCCCTTCACCAAGAAACTCTTTTTCCAAAAAGATTGCCTTAAGGCTGACAAATACCTTTTGCTCATCAGCTAGGTAGAAATAATATCCTTTGGTCTCTTTTGGGTACCCTATGAAATAATACTTATCAGACCTAGGTCCAAGCTTTTCTGTAATTAAATGTTTAACATAAGCCGGACACCCCCAAATCCTAAGGTGCGAGAGTACTGGCTTACGTCCTATCCATATCTCATATGGCGTTTTGGTTACAGACTTACTCGGAACCCTATTTAGAAGGTAACAAGCCGATTCGAGCACATATCTCCAGAGGGAGATCGGCAGACCAGCAAACCCATCATGGATCGAACCATGTCCAACAAGGTCCGATTCCTCCTTTCAGACACACCATTATGCTGTGGTGTTCCAAGAGGAGTCCACTGAGAGAGAATCTCATTCTCCTCAAGATATATCAGAAACTCATTGGAAAGATATTCACCTCCTCGATCAGATCGAAGAGTTTTAATACACTTCCCAATTTATTTTTCTACCTCATTTCGGAATAGTTTGAACATTTCAAATGACTCCGACTTATGTTTCATTAAGTAGACATACCCATATCTCGATAGATCGTCTGTGAAGGTTATGAAGTAGAAATATCCACCTCTTGCACTTGAGCTCATGGGTCCACATACATCAGAATATACCAGACCTAAGAGTTCACTAGCTCGCTCACCTTTTCCAGTAAAAGGTGACTTGGTCCTCTTCTCAAGAAGACAGGACTCACAGGTTGGAAGTGATTCACAATCACCAACTTCAAGAATTTCTTCTTGAGCCAACCTGTTTATCCGGTTCTTATTGATATGACCTAGCCTACAGTGCCAAAGGTAGACTTCTGACACATTATCTATTCTAGGAATTTACCGAAGGTTTGAACCATATTAACAGGAGTGATAGTAAGTAAATTCTATTATTTAGTTATCCAACAAATATTATAACACTATTCAAAAAGATATTGCAAACATTTTCTTTTATTAAAAATTCATAACTGTACATGGCCAAAAGGCCTACAAAAATAATATTTAATAAAAAACTTGGATAATAGTGACATTCACTCAGAATTACATTACGAGAATTGATTACAAGGTTCATGATTCTTAAAGCTAGGACTGGAACTTTGCTTCCATCTCCAACGTTTAGGAACCTCTCATCTTCATCAAATCTCCTACTGACCTGCAGATCCTGCATCGAATTATAGATATGATAAGGGCTTCCGGTATCCAATACCCAAGCAGTAGTATGACAAATGAAAATGTTGCAAGGTGTTATCATGTAATTACCTTGCTTCTTTTTCGCCTGTTCGGATCCAGGGAGGCAATGTATAGAGGACAGTTCCTCTTCCAGTGCCCCTGCTTCTTGCAAAAGAAGCACTCCGCCTGGCTCTAATCAAGCTTGCACTTCTTGGTCTGACTCTGTGCTGACGTCCTAGCATGCAGCTGCACCTTCTTATTCTTCTTCTTCTTGTTCTTCTTCCCTTTCTTAAAGGGTCGACGACCAGAAGAAAATCCTCCCACAATATTCATCGACTTCCTTATAGAGCTGGTGATCCTTCTCAAAGTTCTGCAGCAACCTCAACAAGCCGTGGTAGTTTACCACAGGCTTTGTCATCCGAAAATGAGTAAGAAAGGGGAGGAAGGACTTAGGCAAAGAATTAAGGATCGCATCCTTATCGAGCTGCTCGTGCAAGGGAAAGCCCAGTTTACTTAGGTGCTCAATCATTTCGATCATGTACAGTACATGATCGATGACTAAGGCCCCATCCCTCATCCGAGCATTGAAAATGGCACAACTAGTTTTGTGCCTTTCAACATCGTCAGGTGTGCCAAAGGAGTCATTCAATATTTGAAGCATCTCCTACGGCTGGGCGTTCTCGAACCTGCGGCTAAACTCATCATTCATTGCTGCAAGCATTATACACCGAACGATGGTGCGATCATTGAGCCACTTCTGGTAAGTATCTCGAACCATCCCTCTAGCATTCGAGGTTGGCTCCTCAGGTGTCGGATCCGTTACTACATAAAGGATCCACTCATGCTCAAGGATGATTTTCAATTTTTGATACCAGCTATCAAAATTAGGTCCCATGAGCTTGTCATTATCTAATAATGACCAGAGCGACAGGGTAGTGGCCATAGCTGCATAAAGGAAAATCAGATCTTTATTAGTATATAAATTATTAATACAAAAGATTTGAACTTTAGTCTAAAGTTTCTTCCAGTATTTTTACGAACCGGAAGCTTCAACCTCCAATTCGAGGAATTACTTTAATTCCTTAGTGGGTACTAGAATCCACACAGACTACACACGAGCCCAACTTTGGTTGGTCAACCCATGTGCATCTATGGGTAGGTTCATAATCAGTTATTTCTCTAAACAACTTCTAGTAATTAATTTTGCCCCAGAATCTAATCAGTAGGCTTTGGCCTCCACTAAAAAGATCTGGTTAGGTCCAACCATTAACATGACTTGATTTGGTGAATCAGATCAATAAATGATCAGGCCCGACTTTGGCCGACCAACCTGACCACCATCAGAAAGACTCAACCAAATTATCATACTATGAATGATAATTTCATTAGTCAATAAGCACCAGGCTTTTGGGCCTCCAGTGATTATTAAACTAATGGACACATTATCACTCACTTAGTGTGAGGCTATGATTTAGTTATCGCTATAACTTAATCATTTTTAGGGATCTAATAATTTTTGAGGATTTTATTAAAGGACAAAAGAGAAGAATTAACCAGCCAATTTCAATCCTCCCACAGACTTTACTAAGTCAGATTAAAAAAGATTTAATTAAAGCCGGCATTAGGAGCACCTAAATCAGTCACACTGATTTAGCTAATGATATGGGTGAGCCCTAATCACCAAGTGATCTAATCAAAACCTAACTCACCAGGTTGGCCAGGTAAGTGAGATCAGTGGTGGGGATTTGCCATTAACACGTCAGAGGTCGAATCAATGCGAGTAGCTCCCACTTAAAAATCACTAGTCAGACTGTCGAACTTACCTTAGACACCAACCGGTTCATTAGTTTTAATTTGATCAACTTAGTAAATAGGGTTCCACTGCATAGCCATAAATTAAGTCCATCTTGGTCTAGTTAAAGACATGGACCCATTCAACTACAACTATTGGAGTTGAGTCTAGAGTGTAGTTGACCTAATCTAATTCAACTTTTGATTAGATTTGACCAATTACTCTAATTTAGTCCATTTCTTTAAGCTAACCTTAGGTCTAACCCAATTATGGACCTAATCCATCTAACCCATTGACCCACAAGTTTATGTAATTATCTTAGGTCTTAATTCATAATTCTAGACCAACTAGACAATACTTAATTCTTTTAATTAAGTATTTGGACTGATGGGTCAGGGTTTGGTATTTCGAAAATAATTTTCAAATTTGAAAGATTTTATTTTCTATTCACCAAACCCACAGGTCCTAGGATCGAAACCTGGCTCTGATACCATTTATGGGAAAAATGATGCAGTGGTAAAATGATAATTTTAAAACTTTTTTAAAATTACAATTTTATAGTGAAAATAATTAATTAATCTAATTAATTAACATAAATTAACCCTACACAAGGATCTAAATATGATATAAATAGCATGCATTCAAATTTGAATTTCAAATTCTCAGCATCGGCCCTCCATGCCACAACCGCACCTTGGCCTTTAGCAATGTGGGGTTGAGATGTCATCGGCAAGATCTCCCCCACGACCTTGAATTAGCAATTTTATTGTTATGTGTTCAGAACACATTATCTTCGTGCGGATAGTTGATCGCCACAATTTGATCACCGTCGGGAGGGTCTGATCATCGCAACATAGCCACACAATGTGTCTGACCTCTGTGGATCGTCCACATGAAGCTCCCGATCTGATCGGCTCCTCACGAATGCTAGTTCATCACAGAATTCTTTTGACGGTTGATGTTGATTAAACTCCTTCGATCTTGATCTGTCGATTCCTTGAATACTCCAAATCATCAGTAGATATACTTGAGAGGTTGATGAATCTCTCTTTGAGATCTGGTGGGCTCACGACACTCGTAGCTCACTTTCTCACTTCCCGAACCCTAGACAGTAACTCTAGGGTACACACAGAAGACCCTGCGCCCACTCTCTTTCTTTTCTTTCCTCTCGAAATTTTGAACTTTTCAAAATCACGTAGAAAGTTTCCTCACACCCACTTTTCTTTTTCTAAAAAATCATACGCATGCCCCACCTTCTTATCTCTTTTAAAATAATGCACGACTCGTCTTAAACGCATGAGAGGATAAAGCTAGGTGGTTGCTCATTTGAATTCAAATCAAATTTGAATTCAAATGCCAACCAACCCATCCTTATCCACTCTTGGCATGAGAAGAGAAGGGTGTGGGCTCTCTTGTGCATGGAGAGTTTACACGAGAAACTCTTTCTCGTGTAAAGCAAATGGTGCACAAAAGGATAAGACTAGGTGGCACATGGATTAGTTGCCCATTCAAATTCAAACTTTATTTGAATTTGAATGGCCAACCAACCATCTTTATCCACCCAAATGGTGCACAAATGGAGGGGTGTGGAAGGCTTATGCATGGGAGAAAATTCATGAGAAGTTGTTTCTCATGAATTCAAATGGGCACAGATGAATGAGGTGGCGCAGGGAGAGAATTCAAAAGGTGGTTTCAACCTAATTGAGCCAACCTAATCAAAATAGGTTAGGCACAATTAGACTAAGTTAAACCCAACTTAATTAGGCTTAATTAGGCTCAATAAAATTTTAATCAAATTAGAAATTGACTAAGCCCAACCCCTGATCAAATCAGTGACCAAAACACCTTAGCGATTAGGTCAACATTTAACCTAATCAGGTCAAACCCAACTGAATCCGATTCAATTGGATTGATTCAAAAATAATTACTCAATCAAATTGAGTTAATTAGCTATCAAATCACTAATTAAACCTCTCATAAATACTGAATCCAAATTCGATGGGTAATCGGGCATCAAAGTCCATCGATATGAAACCTTGATCGAAGAGTCCCAAACCAGTGGGACTCTTGACCCCGTTACCCAAAATGTGTGGAACTTGTGATCAGAGAATAATGATTCTCAATCACAGAGTCCTCGAGCATTTGGACTTATGGTCGAAGAGTCCCAATCTAGTGGGACTCTTCACCAGCCATCAGATCAGATAGGAACCTCTAATGTGTGTGACCCCGCAGCTTCGAACCTAAGCCGATAGCACAGGCACCAATTTCTGTACTAATCGAAGTGACCATCTAGCAATGGTACCTGATGTTCGAATAGGTCGAATAGTCACAATCGCAACACTCAGAACCTATGTGAATATGGTTACTGTATAATTCATCCTTTTGACCCCTGTGTTTAGGATGACTCAGGGTTAAACTGTCAATCCTGATTAGATCATCCGAATCGTGCTCAACTCAAACAGTCCTGTGACTCTTCACTAGGACTACCCTAGCCAAGATTTTGCTAAATTGAAATACGACTGTACACAGCTCCTGAATTGGAGTGGTCAATCCAATCTTGACACACGCACCGACAAGTCAAGTACTTGACTACACCCAGCAGCCTTCTGTCACTGAATTAGAAATTCAGGTAGTCCAGTACCTAAGTGCAGTGAGTTGCTTGCAAGTCACCGTGGCGGTTTCAGGTCGGAGGGATAGTTATACCTATATCCCATCAGAGCAAATTTTGACAGTAGAAATAGCTCCAGAGTCGGTCACGTTCAGTGAGATGTACCCTTATATCTCACCTGTATGCCATACCAGTGTCTCCACACTCTTTGGTTAAGAGAACAACCAACCTATATGGCACACAATGACCTATGCTTGATAAATATTGTTGTCCTTGGTAACAACGTATCATTAATCGTGAACAAGTTTAAGGACTAAACGACAAATTCTCTTTTGTCGAGTCTAAATAGTCCTAAGGACTTCACCACAACACAGGAGTTTATTAGAAGATGAAATAATTTGTGATGAAAAATATCAAAATAATTTTTATTTATTTATAATTTATATACTAATATAAGAATGAGCACAACCATCAACAGACTGATGATTGGCTTTGGGACACTATTCCCAACAGTCCTTTGGCTAAGTCGTCTCAAATCTGTGACTGAACTAATCGCTCATGGCAGCCAGCATGATGCAGCGCATCATGATCCGATCACTGAGCCACTTCTGATAAGTGTCTTTGACTATTCCACATGTATTGGTAGCTGGCTCCTTAGGTGCATGATTCGTTATCATATATAGGATCCGTTCATGCTCTAGGACTATCTTCAACTTTCGGTACTAGCTATCGAAGTTGGATCCCACCAACTTATCATTATCCAACAATAATCGGAGCGATAGGGAAGTGGCCATATCTACACAAAGAAAAATTATAACCTAATAAGTAATTGATTCATTAAACCTAAAGATTTGGACTTTAATCAAAAAGTTTCTCTTACTATTTTATTCGAATTGGTAGCCTCTACCTCCAATTCGAAGAATTACCCTAATTCCTTAGTGGGTACTAGAATCCACTTAGACTGCACACAAGCCCAACTTTGGTTGGCCAATCCATGTATATCTAAGGGTAGGTTCATAACCAATTATTTCTCTAAATAATTTTTAGTAATTTTAATTTTGCCCTAGTCCCTAATCAGTAGCCTTTGACCTCCACTGAAAAGGTCTGATTAGGTCCAACCATTAACATGACCATACTTGGCCCATCTAGCCAATAAATGATTAGGCCCAACTTTGGTTGGCTAACCTAACCACTATTTAGAAAGATACAGTCAAAAAATCATATTATGAATGATAATTTCATCAGCTAATAAGCACCAGGCCTTGGGCCTCCAATGATTATCCAATTGATGGACCCATTATCATCCACTTAATGGGAGGCTATGATCTAGTTATCATCATAACTATTTTATTTTAAGGACCTAATAATTTTAAAAGATTTAATTGATTTAGAGGAGGAGGTCAGATGAATCAGCTTATCATGATCCTCCCACTGGCTTCACCAAGTCAGCTTAAGAGAGACCATTAAAAGGGCTGGTCTAGGAGCACCTAAATCAGTCACACTGATTTACCTAGCTGACATGGGTCAGCTTGAATAGTTAAGTAATCCAATCAAAATATAGTTTCACCAAGAGGCCAGGTAAGTTCGATCGGTGGGAGGGTCTGCCAAAGCTTGCCTTAGACACCATCAAAAATGGCCAGGTAAGCGGACTGCCAATTAAAAATTACCGATCTGATTTACCTTAGACACCAACTGGTTTAATTAGTTTCGATTAGATCAACCTAACAGTTCATGCTAGACCGCTTAGCCAAGAATCAAGTTCATTTGGTTCTCGTTAAAGATATGGACTTGACCAACTACAACTATTGTAATTGATCTAGAGAATCTTTGACCTAATCTAAGACAACAATTGATTAGATTTAGTCAATTCTCTAATTAAGTCCATGTTTAATCTAACCTTAGGTCTAACCCAATTAATGGACCTAATTCCCACTAACCCATTAACCCAATGTGTTATGGTTTGTATCTTAGGTTCTTCAATTCACAATCCTAGAATCTAATCAAATAACTTCTTAATTCTCAATTAAGTTTTGGGCTGAGGGTTGGAGTTTGGCTTTTCGAAAATAATTTTCATGTTTGTAAAATATTTTTATAATATGGTTCTACCAATCAAGTTGCATGCTTGATTCATAATCAAAATACAAGTGAAATAAGCATGAAACTACTTTAGATCTAATCTAAACAGGTTCATGTAATTGAAATAATTTCAACTTTAAACTGTGCAAATTTTTCAGACAAATATATGATGGTTCTTTGCGCAAAAATTATTAACAAAGAGATTTTATTTTAGATTTAAATACTTTTTAAATCTAATAAATTATAAATTTAATCTAGATCACATCTAATAAATTTATGATTAAAGATAGATCTACACGAACTAGGACAACCTTTGCACTGTAAGGGGTAAACCTTACAGCAGGACAACCTACTATTCGTGATTGATCTAAAAATTTTAATTTTAGATTTAATAATTAGATTATAAATTATATCTAATCTAAAAAATAATCTAAGTATGTATAAATAATCATGTAATAAACAACTTGGCTCTGATACCATTTGAAAGAACCAGATCTAGGGTTTCAGGGTTAGATCTTGAAATTTTTTCTAGATCAGGCAGCGAAAGACTAAAATAAATCAAAATTTATTTTATAAAATTAGAGAATTCCTAGATCTATGATCCTATTACATGATTATTATGTGGTATTAAATTAAAAATTAAAATATAAAGAGCAAGAACTACATGTTGATCATATTAACATGTTTCTATACTACATCTAATGTATGTAAAATATAATAGATCAGATCTATTATCTTACAAGTTAGACGTTTTAACTTTACTGATCTGGGCTTGAGGATGATGTTATGAGCCGCACATGCATCCAACCTCTAGGAGTCATCCACACGAGCCCATGAATCACAATCAGAAGTCCTGATCCAGGAAATCAGTACAGTATGCTAGTACTATGCTGATCCTTCTTCGATGGTCGATCAGATGTCTCCTTCTTCTTGATTTAGACTCTTTTAAAGATGAAAAATAGGAGAAGGAGTTTTAAATGTGAGACACTCTCAGAAAACTCATAGATGGAGGAAGAAAAGAGGTGAACATAGCAACCCTAGAAGAAGTCCCTCTTCTTCTTCTCTTTGCTCTAACCTAGACACATAGTCTTGTATCTATTATATCTATACGTCCCAACACTCTTTCTCCCTAATTTTCATACACCTCAAAGGTCTCTTAATGCTATATAATCCACAAAAATATCAAGAAAAAATTTATCTTAAATAAAGAGATATGAAGAATCCTTGTCTAGGTCAAAAATCTAGTCAAGAAAAATCCAAACAAGACAAGACAAGTGGTGCCCAACTCTTGGGTGTCTCCTCCTTTTTCTACTATGGACCACCAGAAAAGGGCACATGATATGTGCCATAAAAGCCATAAAAATATCAAAAAAAATCTGGGTAAAATCAATGCCATAAGGAAAGAGTTTTGGTTTCCTAAAATTCTATCTCATAGAATTTGAAATCCAAACTAATATCTACTTTGACTTGCTTCACAACCACATTCGATATAAGAGACAAAGAGAGGAAATCTTTAGGCATACATGAAGACTTGGTCCACAACCACATTCCATGTAAGAGAGAAAGAGAGAAAATCTTTAGGCATTTGTGAAGATCTGGGAGAGAAGGTTTTGTTGCACAAAATAAGAGAGTGGGCGTGGGGGGCTAAGGTGGCGTAAAGTGGAATCCTAGTTTTACTAGGATTCAATCTATGACTTGTTCAAATTTGGTTTCTTAAATCAAATCAAACCAAAATTAAATTAATCTAATTAAAATATATCTTAATCTAATTAAGAACCTAATTTAATCAGATTAAATTAAATTTAAATCTGATTTAATTTTCTAATCGAATTAGAAATTATGTTGACCCAAGTCCTAATTGAACTAGGACTAGTTTTTTCTTGCACTTGGCTTATCCAATAAACCAATTGATCTTGATCCAATCAAGCCCAAGCTAAATCTAATTAAATCATATTCAATTAGACTTTATCTCAGTCCATTGACTTAATCAAATTAAGTCAATTAGCAATCGAATTGCTAATCGATCCTCCTGCAACACTTGCACTAGGTTAAATGTCAATCGTATTGTTCGTTTAACACTAGAATGATTCATAATCATTGATCAACCATCTGATTGAATCATGAATTCTAATGTGTGTGACCTCATAGGTCTGAACTTAAGCTGGTAGTATAGAAATAAATTTTTGTACCAATCGAAGTGACCATCTAGTAATGGTATCCGATGGCCGGATAGGTCGAATGTGTAGAACAACATCTTTAGAACCCATGCGGATATAGTTTCCATATAATTCATCCCCTTGACCAAAATGCTCATAGGACACCTCAGAGTTTAACTATCAACTCTGATCAGGTTGTCCACATTATATTTCAAAATATCAAATCCATTTGATGGATTATCCTGGCCAAGGTTTTGCTAAATTGAAATACAGCGAGTCATTCTTCTCCAACTCTTGGAGTGGTCAATTCCATCTCGATCACACTCTGACTTTGTAAGTACTTGACTGTGCCCAAAAGCCTTCTATCACTGAATTAGAAATTTAGTTAGTCCAGTACCAAAGTACAGTGAGTTGCTTGCAAGTCACTGAGGTGACTCAGGTCTAAGAAACACTTATACCTATATTCCATCAGAGATATTCTCGACAGTAGATTGCTCTGGAGTTGGTCACGTTCCATCGTGATGTACCCTTACATCTCACTTGTATGCCATACTAGTGTCTCCACACTCCTTGGTTAAGAGGATAACCAACCTATATGGCCTACAGGGACCTATGCTCGATAAAAGCTGTCGTCCTTATTAACAACCCATCATTTGGTCATGAACAGTTTTAAGGACTAATCGATAAATCCTCTCTTTATCGAACCTAAATAGTCCTAAGGACTTCATCATAACAACGAGGTTCATTAGAAGATGAAAACTGATGATGAAAATGTCAAAAATATATTTTATTTATTAACAAATCAATTATAATACAAGGTTGCTCAACCATCAATAGGTTGACCATTGGTTTTTGGGACATATTTTCCAATAGATTAGACTTTCTTTCCTTCCATATCTCATATGGTATACTTGCAATAGACTTTGAAGGCACTCTGTTTAAAATATATGTTGCAGTCTCTAGGGCATATCCTCAAAAAGATATTAGAAAATCAGTGAAGCACATCATGGACCGCACTGTATCCATCAAAATATGATTTCTCCATTTTGCTACACCATTTAACTGAGGTGTATAAGGAGGGGTCCATTTAGAGAGAATACCTTTACTTTTAAGATAATCAAGAAATTCACTGGATAAGTATTCTCCTCCTCGATCAGATCGAAAAATCTTAATATTTTTTTTAATTTATTTCTCGACCATATTTTGATACTCCTTAAACTTATCAAAGGCTTCAAATTTATGTTTCATAAGATACACACCTGAACCTTGATAGATCATCTGTAAAGGTGATAAAATAGGAGTATCCTCCTCTAGTCTGAGTTGTCATCGGTCCACATATATCTGTATATACTATGGCTAACAACTCATTCGCCCTCTCTCCATGTCCAGAAAATAGAGTCTTGGTCATCTTACCCATGAGACAAGATTCACAAGTTCTCAATGATTTATAATCATATGGGTCAAAGAATTCTTCTTTGTATAACTTGTTTATCCTTGACTCACTCATATGACCAAGGTGGCAATACCAGAGATATGTGATATTTACATCTTCTCTCTTTCTTTTTATATTTCTTTCAATATAAAAAATATTTTAATTGAGTGTAAAAATTAAAAGATTGTTATCAATATAACCACAGCCATAAAATTCATTTGGAAAAGAAAATGGAGCATCCATTTTTCATTAGCTTTATGTCATAATCTTGTTTTAATAACAAAGGTATAGAAATAATATTTCTAATATAATAACAGTCTTTCAATTCTAAAATTTTATTCGAAGGCAAATTAAGCATACAGGTTCTCACAGTCTCTGCACTAATGGACTCTCCACTTGCGCCATAGAGCTCGAGGTCACCTCTTTTCAGACTTTTGATCTTCTGTAGTCGTTGTAATGAATTATAAATATGCAATCTATAGGCAATATCTAATACCCAAGCATCAAAGTCTGAGCCACTCAATGAAAATTAGGTCTGTATCATATACATACTTTTTGGTGCTGTACTTGCACCCTACTTCAAACTTGAAAGATTATTCTTGTAATTATACTCGCAATGTTCAAATTTACCATAAAATGAGCAGATAATATCCTTATGGACATCTTTTGTCTTCTCATTATAACTGATCAATTTGAAGTCAGAAATTTTCAGAACATCAGAGTTCTTCTCTGATATGAACCTAACTTATAAGTTTTTCAACCAATCCACATAGTAAGATCGGTCAACATATTTTTATCTATGGTATTATGCAATAAAAATAAAGAAGTCATAATACAAACTTAAATCTGCATAAATAAGAATAATAGTATAAGAAGACCACTTATGTTTGACGTGCATAACTAGATGAGGACTTTTAAACAAGTTATGTCTCCCATTATTTTATCAGATACCATAACCCTCTTCTATGGTTAACGAGAAACCCTAATCTGATTTCTTAATGGGGTTGAGATCCTAATTCCTCAATGAAGTCTTGTGGATATCACAACAAATCTCAATGAGTTCAAAGATAGAAAGTCTATCCAATTCATCTCATGCAACTCTCAACATAATTTTTACCTCTAAAAACACTCATAGACTTGTAGATATCACAACAAACTATAGTATTTTTAGTTAAGTCAGATCCTTCATTTTCATACAGCCATATCTAAAAAATACTACCCTTGTGGATATCACAACAAAGCAACATATCTAAAATATGCTGTAAAGCATCTAATATGCACCAAGACAAATCAACATCAATCTCCATAGTAAGCCTTGTGGATATCACAACAAACCTACTATGATTTTTAACAAGATATTGACTAGGCATGAAGGAAGACAAATGTAGTGTTCAAAACACTGAGCTACCATCATTTAAGATTTGAACTAATCAAATTAGCCAGAAAAGTGTTAAGATTGGTGGCGTTCCCCCTGTTGCTTTTCTTAGACACCAATAAAATTGGTCAGGCCAGCAACAGAACCAATAAATAACCACCGTACTTGAAATACTCCTTAGACACCAAGTGATTAATCGATTCAAGAAAATAGATCAGCTACTGGTTCACAACACTACGACTTAATATAATTTTTATGAGGACTTTAATGGTCTCAAGCGCATCCTAAATCAATCAATCATAATGATGCACTAATATAGTTGTATCATAACAACTAATCATAGCATCCAATCATATCTCTAAGATATGAAAACTGAAGTGAATTTTAGTGCAGGGGTAAAACGATAATTTTAAAATTTTTTCAAAATCATTATTTTACAGTGAAAATTATTAATTAATCTAATTAATTAACATGTATAAACCCTACACAAGGATCTAAATATGATATATACATAGCATGCATTTAAATTTGAAATTCAAACTTCTACATTAAATATTTTACTGTTATGTGTTCAGAATATATTACCTTTGTGCAGGTAGTCGATCACCACAATCTGATCACCATCGAGAGGGTCTGATCATCGCAATGCAGCCACACAGTATGTCTGACCTCTGTGGATCATCCACATGAAGCTTCCGATCGGATCGGCTCCTCAGAATGCTAGTTCGTGGCTGAACCCTTTTGATGGCCGATGTTTATCGAACTCCTTTGATCTTGATCTGTCGACTGCTCGAATGCTCTGGATCATTAGCAGATGTAGTAGAGAGGTTGATGAAGCTTTCCCTGAAGATTGGTGGGCTCACGATACTCATAGATCACTTTCTCACTTCCCGAACCCTAGGCAGAAACCCTAGGGTACACAAGAAAAGCCTGCCCAACTTCTCTCTTCTTTTCTCTTCTTTTCTTTTCTTTTCTCATGCAGGAAAGCTCTCTCACGCCACCCTTCTCGCTCAGATGTCATCAACGCATGCCCAATCTTATCTCCTTTTTAAAATGATGCAAGACCGCATCTTTGCAGCATTTTTACTGCGTGAGAGGATAAAGATAAGTGGTTGCTCATTTGAATTCAAATCGAATTTGAATTCAAATGCCAACCAACTCATTCCTATCCACTCTATGCGTGAGAAGAGAAGGGTGTGGGCTCTCTTGTGCATGGAGAGTTTACACGAGAAACTCTTTCTCGTGTAAAGCAAGGGGCGCACAAAATGGATAAGGACATGGTGCATGGGATTAGTTATCCATTTAAATTCAAACACCCTTTGAATTTGAATGGCTAACAAATCATGTTTATCCAAATAATTTATGCATAAGGGTGGGCGTGGGATGCCTTCTGCATGGGAGAAAATTTATGAGAAGTTGCTTCTCGTGAATTCAAATGGGGGCAGAGAAGTGAGATGGCACAGGGAGTTGAATTCAAAAGGTGGTTTGATCATAATTGAACCAACCTAATCAAAATAGGTTAAGCACAATTAGACTAAGTTAAACCTAACTTAATTAGGTTTATTTAGGCTCAATAAAATCTTAATCAAATCAGAAATTGACTAAGTCCAACCCCTGATCAGATCAGGGACCAAAATACCTTAGCGATTAGGTCAACACTTAACCTAATCGGGTCAAACCCAACTGAATCCAATTCAATTGGACTTGATCCAAAAATAATTACTCAATCAAATTGAGTTAATCAGTGATCAAATTATTAATTAAATCTCTCATAAATACTGAGTCCAAATTCGATGGGCAATCAGACATCAGAGTCCATCAATATGAAACCCTGATCTAAAAGTCCCAAACTAGTGAGACTCTTGACCTCGGTATCAAAAATATATGGTACTCATGATCAGAGAATCTTGATTCTCGATCACAGAGTCTCAGACATATAGGACTCATAGTCCATAAGCATTAGAACTCTTCATTAGCCATCAGATCAAATAGGAACCTCTAATGTGTGTGACCCCGCAGGTTCGAACCTAAGTCGGTAGCACAAAAACCAATTCCTGTACTAATCAAAGTGACCATCTAGCAATGGTACCCGACATCTAGATAGGTTGAATAGTCGCAATCACAATATTCAAAATCTACGTGAATATGGTTACTGTATAATTCATCCCTTTTGACCCCTGTGTTTAGGACAACTCAGGATTAAACTGTCAATCCTGATTAGATCATCCAAATCATGCTCAATTCAAACAGTCCTGTGACTCCTCACTAGGACTACCCTGGCCAAGATTTTGCTAAATTAAAATATAACTGTACACAGCTCCTGAACTGGAGTGGTCAATCTCATCTTGACACACGCACCGATAAGTCAAGTACTTGACTACACCCAGCAGCCTTCTATCACTGAATTAGAAATTCAGGTAGTCCAGTGCCTAAGTGCAATGAGTTGCTTGCAAGTCACTGTGGCGGTCTCAGATTGGAAGGATAGTTATACCTATATCCCATCGGAGCAAATCTTGACAGCAGAAAAAGCTCCAAAGTTGGTCATGTTCAGTGCAGATGTACCCTTACATCTCACCTGTATGCCATACCAGTGTCTCCACACTCCTTGGTTAAGAGGACAACCAACTCATATGGCACACAATGACCTATGCTTGATAAATGTTGTTGTCTTTGGTAACAACGTATCATTTGATCACGAACAGGTTTAAGGATTAAACGACAAATCCTCCTTTGTCGAGTCTAAATAGTCCTAAGGACTTCACCACAACACAGGAGTTCATTAGAAGATGAAATAATTTGTGATGAAAAATACCAAAATAACTTTTATTAATTTATAATTCATATACTAATACAAGAAAGAGCACAACCATTAATAGGTTGATGATTGGCTTTGGGATACTATTCCCAACAATCTCCCACTTGGCCTAAAGCCAATCGGTACAGTATCTAATACCCATCTTCAACTTGAATTCATCGAACTCCTTCACCGCAATGGCTTTAGTGAATGGATCGGCCAGGTTCTCCTTTCTGTCGATCTTCTGAAGGTCAACGTCACCTCGATCCATGATTTTTTGGATGAGATGGTAGCAATGCAGAATATGCTTCATCCGTTGGTATGCCTTCAGCTGAGCAATGGCTCCAGAGCTGTCACAGTAGAGCAGAACTGGACCAATAAGGGAGGGTGCTACTCCGAGCTCGGTAATGAATTTTCTTAGCCACACCACTTCTTTGGCAGCATCTGATGCAGCAACATACTCTGCCTCGCAAACTGAACAGCCACAGTGTGCTGCTTGGAACTTTTCCAGCAGACAGCCCCACCATTAAGGTAAAAATAAATTCTGACACACTCTTGCTGTTATTATGATCAGACTGAAAACTAGAGTCTGTAAACCCGATAAGTCTCAAGTCCGATTCACCATAAACAAGCCACTCGTCCTTGGTATTTCTTAAATACTTCAGGATGGTTTTAACAATCTTCCAGTGATTCTCCCCTGGATCAGATTGGTATCTACTCACTACCCCTAGTGAGTATGCCACATCTGGTCGTGTACATGTCATGGCGTACATGATAGATTCCACTACCGAAGTATATGGAATTCTACCCTTACGCTCTCTCTCTTGAGGTGTTGTTGGACAATCCCTCTTCGAGAGAAAAATTCCATGGCCTATCGGTAAATAGCCTTTCTTGAAATTCTCTATGCTGAACCTCTTCAGCATAGTATCAATGTACATGGATTGAGATAAGCCAAGCAACCTTTTAAATCTATCCCTATAGATCTTCATCCCTAGGATGTAGAAAGCTTCTCCTAGATCCTTCATGGAGAACTGTGACGACAGCCAAATCTTTATTCCCTGTAATACAGGGACATCATTTTTGATTAAGAGAATATCATCCACATACAATACAAGAAATACCACTACTGGACCATTAGCCCACTTATAAATGCAAGGCTCTTCTCCGTTCTTAATGAAGCCATACATCTTGATCGTCCTATCAAAATGTATGTTCCAACTCTGGGATGCCTGCTTAAGTCCAAAAATGGACCTCTATAGCCTGCACACCTTAGACTCATCTGTGGATGTGAATCCTTCAGGTTTATCATATACACCTCTTCGTCCAGCTCTCCATTTAAGAAAGTTATCTTCACATCCATCTGTCAGATTTCATAGTCCAGATGGGCAGCTATCGCAAGCATAATCCGAATGGATTTGAGCATTGCCATAGGAAAAAATGTCTCGTCATAGTCTATACCATAACGTTGATGATATCCCTTGGCAATCAGACAAGATTTATAGGTTTCCACCTTTCCATCTGTGCCCCTCTTCCTCTTGAAGACCCACTTACACCCTATGGATTTTACTCCTTCGGGTGGGTCAACCAATGTCCATACATCGTTGACTTTCATGGACTCCATTTCGGATTTTATGGCCTCTAGCCATTTCTCAGAGTCAGATCTCTGCATTGCATCCATGTAGGTGATTGGATCCTCGTTGTTTTCATCAAGTTCGACAGGATCGCCATCCCGGACCAAGAAACTATAGCATTTGTCCAGTTGACGTGTACTCTACCAGACCACCTTAAGGGTGCAGGAACAATGGGCTCCAGATCTGATCTAACCAAATCTGGTTCAGGTTCAGTAATTTGTATCGATTTTTTCACCTGCCGAACTTCCTCAAGTTCGACCTTAGACGCAACAGTCCCTTCACCAAGGAACTCTTTTTTCAAAAGGATTGCCTTAAGGCTGACAAACACCTTTTGCTCATCAGCTAGGTAGAAATAATACCCTTTGGTCTCTTTTGGATACCCTATGAAATAACACTTGTCAGACCTAGGTCCAAGCTTATCCGTAATAAAATATTTAACATAAGCTGGACACCCCCAAACCCTAAGGTGCAAGAGTACTGGCTTACGTCCTATCCATATCTCATATGGGTTTTGGTTACAGACTTACTCGGAATCCTATTTAGAAGGTAACAAGCCAATTCGAGCGTATATCTCCAAATAGAGATTGGCAGACCAGCAAACCCCATCATGGATCGAACCATGTCTAACAAGGTCCGATTCCTCCTTTCAGACACACCATTATGCTGTGGTGTTCCAGGAGGAGTCTACTGAGAGAGAATCTCATTCTCCCCAAGATATGTCAGAAACTCATTGGAAAGGTATTCACCTCCTTGATCAGATCGAAGAGTTTTAATACACTTCCTAGTTTATTTTTCTACCTCATTTCGGAATAGTTTGAACATTTCAAACGACTCCGACTTATGCTTCATTAAGTAGACATACCCATACCTCGATAGATCGTCTGTGAAGGTTATGAAGTAAAAATATCCATCTCTTGCACTTGAGCTCATGGGTCCACATACATCAGAATGTACCAGACCCAAGAGTTCACTGGCTCACTCACCTTTTCTAGTAAAAGGTGACTTGGTCATCTTTCCAAGAAGACAGGACTCACAAGTTGAAAGTGATTCACAATCACGTACTTCAAGAATTTCTTATTGAGCCAACCTGTTTATCCTGTTCTTATTGATATGACCTAGCCTACAGTGCCAAAGGTAGACTTCTGACACATTATCTATTCTAGGGCATTTTCTGAAGGTTTGAACCACATTAACAGGCTGTGATAGTAAGTAAATTCCATTATTTAGTTGTCCAACAAATATTGTAACACCATTCAAAATGATATTGCAAATATTTTTTTTTATTAAAAATTGATAACTATTCATGGCCAAAAGGCCTACAGAAATAATATTTAATAAAAAACTTGGACAATAGTGACATTCACTCAGAATTACATTACAAGAGTTGATTACAAGGTTCATGATTTCTAAAGCTAGAACTGGAACTTTGCTTCCATCTTCAACGTTCAGGAACCTCTCACCTTCATCAAATCTCCTACTGACTTGCAGACCCTGCATCGAATTGTAAATATGATAAGGACTTTCGGTATCCAATACCCAGGTAGTAGTATCACAAATGGAAAAGTTACATGGTGTTATTATATAATTACCTTGCTTCTTCTTCGACCTGTTCGGGTCCAGGGAGGCAATGTATAGAGGAATGTTCCTCTTCCAGTGCCCCTGCTTCTTGCAAAAGAAGTACTCCGCCTGGCTCTGATCGGGTTTGCGCTTCTTGGTCTGACCCTGTACTGACATCCCAGCATGTGGCTGCACCTTCTTATTCTTCTTCTTCTTGTTCTTTTTCTCTTTCTTAAAGGGTCGACGATCAGAAGAAGACCCTCCCACTACATTCACCGACTTCTTTTGGAGCTGTTGGTCCTTCTCAAAGTTCTGCAGCAACCCCAACAAGCTGTGGTAGTTCACTGCAGGCTTTGTCATCCAAAAATGAGTAAGGGGAGGAAGGACTTGGGCAAAGAATTAAGGATCGCATCCTTATCGAGCTGCTCGTGCAAGAGAAAGTCCAGTTTACTTAGGTGCTCAATCATTTCGATCATGTATAGTACATGATCGGTGACAGAGGCCCCATCCCTCATCCGAGCATTGAAAATGGCACAACTAGTTTTGTGCCTTTCAACATCGTCGGGCGTGCCAAAGGAGTCGTTCAACATTTGAAGCATCTCCTGTGGCTGGGTATTCTCAAACCTGCGGCTAAAATCATCATTCATTGCCGCCAGCATTATGCACCGAACGGTGGTGCGATCGTTGAGCCACTTCTGGTAAGTGTCTCGGACCGTTCCTCTAGCATTCGGAGCTAGCTCCTCAGGTGCTGGGTCTGTTACTACATAAAGGATCCACTCATGCTCAAGGATGATTTTTAATTTTTGATACCAGCTATCGAAATTAGGTCCAATGAGCTTGTTATTATCTAATAATGATCAGAGCGACAGGGTAGTGGCCATATCTGCATAAAGAAAAATCAGACCTCTATTAGTATATAAATTATTAATACTAAAGACTTGGACTTTAGTCTAAAATTTCTCTTAATATTTTTACGAACTGGTAGCCTCAACCTCCAATTCAAGAATTACTTTAATTCCTTAGTGGGTACTAGAATCCACACAGACCACACATGAGCCAAACTTTGGTTGGTCAACCCATGTGCATCTATGGGTAGGTTCATAACCAGTTATTTTTTTAAATAATTTCTAGTAATTAATTTTGCCCTAGAACCTAATCAGTAGGCTTTGGCCTCCACTAAAAAGATCTGGTTAGGTCCAACCATTAACATGACTTGATTTGGTGAATCGGACCAATAAATGATCAAGCCCAACTTTGGCCGGCCAATCTGACCACCATCAGAAAGACTGAACCAAATTATCATACTATGAATGATAATTTTATTAGTCAATAAGCACCAGGCCTCTGGGCCTCCAGTGATTATTAAACTAATGAACTCATTATCACTTACTTAATAGAAGGCTATGACTTAGTTATCACTATAACTTAATCATTTTAGAGACCTAATAATTTTGAAATTTTATTAAAGGATAGAAGAGAAGAAATTAACCAGTCAATTTCAATCCTCCCACTGACTTCACCAAGTCATATTAAAAAAAGATTTAATTAAACCCGACATTAGGAGCACCTAAATCAGTCACACTGATTTACCTAATGACATAGGTGAGCTCTAATCACCAAGTGACCTAATCAAAACCTAACTCACCAGGTTGGCCAGGTAAGTGAGATCAGTGGTGGGGATATGCCATTAACTCATCAGAGATCGAATCAATGTGAGTAGCTCCCACTTAAGAACCACTGGTCAAACTGCCGAACTTACCTTAGACACCAACCGGTTCATTAATTTTAATTTGATCAACTTAGTAAATAGGGTTCCACTGCATAGCCATGAATTAAGTCCATCTTGGTCTAGTTAAAGACATGGACCCATTCAACTACAACTATTAGAGTTGAGTCTAGAGTGTCCTTGACCTAATCTAATTCAACTTTTGATTAGATTTGACCAATTACTCTAATTTAGTCCATTTCTTTAAGCTAATCTTAGGTCTAACTCAATTATGGACCTAATCCATCTAACCCATTGACCCACAAGTTTATGTAATTGTCTTAGGTCTTAATTCACAATTCTAGACTAATTAGACAATACTTAATTCTTTTAATTAAGTATTTGGGCTGATGGGTCAGGGTTTAGCATTTCGAAAATAATTTTCAAATTTGAAAGGTTTTATTTTCTGTTCACCAAATATGTTGACTCATTTCACAAACAGATCAGCACATTTCATAAACAGCAATCCTATTGCTAATTATATAACAGAAAATAACTCAATCAAAATAAATCATGAATATTCCTTTAGATATAATCTAACATATTCATGATAAATTTTATAATTAAACTTTTACAATTAAATCCTTTTGCTGCTTCATCTGCATGAGATATAATTACAGCGGCACCTCTACCGCCATAGGAGAACCCCATCGAATGGGAGGAGAGGGCCTTTAAACCCTACTTTTCTCCTATGACCGGACAACTATGGCAACCAATCCAATTAGACTACTTGTTACTTGGATCAAGTATATCTAAAAATATCAATTTCAAAATTTAAATTTCAAATTTCAAATTTCAAATTTCAAATTTTAAATTTTAAATTTCAATCAAATTTCAAATTTTAAATTTTTGAATTTTAAATTTTGAATTTCAACCAAATTTTAAATTTCAAATTTCAAATTTTAAATTTTAAATTTCAAATTTTTAAATTTTAAATTTTGAATTTCAAAATTTAAATTTTAAATTTTGAATTTCAAATTTTTGAATATTAAATTTCAAATTTCAAATTTCAAAATTTAAATTTCAAATTTTTAATTTCAAATTTTTGAATTTTGAATTTTGAACAAATTTTAAATTTCAAATTTTAATTTTTGAATTTCAAATTTTAAATTTAAACTTTTAGATTACAACTTAATCTATGCATGTAAATATATATATATATCATGTTTTAGAACCCGCTCTGATACCATTTGAAGTGAATTTTAGTGCAGGGATAAAATGGTAATTTTAAAACTTTTTCAAAATTACTATTTTACAATGAAAACTATTAATTAATCTAATTAATTAACATATATAAACCCTACATAAGGATCTAAATATAATATATACACAGCATGCATTTAAATTTAAAATTCAAACTTCTACAGTAAATATTTTACTGTTATGTGTTCAAACACATTACCTTTGTGCGGGTAGTCGATCGTCATAATTTGATCACTGTCGGAAGGGTCTGATCATCGCAACATAGCCACACAGTGTGTCTAACCTCTGCGGATCATCCACACGAAGCTCCCGATCTGATCGTCTCCTCACGAATGCTAGTTCGTGGCTGAACCCTTTTGATGGCCGATGTTTATCGAACTCTTTCGATCTTGATCTGTCGATTGCTCGGATACTCCAGATCGTTAGCAGATATAGTAGAGAGGTTGATGAAGCTCCTCCTAAAGTCTGGTGGGCTCACGACACTCGTAGCTCATTTTCTCACTTCCCAAACCCTAGGCAGAAATCCTAGGGTACACAAGAAAAGCCTACGCCCACTTCTCTCTTCTTTTCTCTTCTTTTCTTTTCTTTTCTCATGTAGCAAAGCTCTCTCATGCCACCCTTCTCACTCAGATGTCATCAACGCATGCCCAATCTTATCTCCTTTTTAAAATGATGCAAGACCGCATCTTTGCAGCATTTTTACTGCGTGAGAGGATAAAGATAAGTGGTTGCTCATTTGAATTCAAATTGAATTTGAATTCAAATGCCAACCAACTCAATCCTATCCACTCTATGCATGAGAAGAGAAGGGCGTGGGCTCTCTTGTGCATGGAGAGTTTACACGAGAAACTCTTTCTCGTGTGAAGCAAGGGGCGCACAAAATGGATAAGGACATGGCGCATGGGATTAGTTATCCATTTAAATTCAAACACCCTTTGAATTTGAATGGCTAACAAATCATGTTTATCCAAATAATTTATGCACAAGGGTGGACATGGGATGCCTTCTGCATGGGAGAAAATTCATGAGAAGTTGCTTCTCGTGAATTCAAATGGGCGTAGAGAAGTGAGATGGCACAGGGAGTTGAATTCAAAAGGTGGTTTGATCATAATTGAACCAACCTAATCAAAGTAGGTTAAGCACAATTAGACTAAGTTAAACCCAACTTAATTAAGCTTATTTAGGCTCAATAAAATCCTAATCAAATCAAAAATTGACTAAGCCCAACCCCTGATCAGATCAGGGACTAAAATACCTTAGCAATTAGGTCAACACTTAACCTAATCAGGTCAAACCCAACTGAATCCAATTCAATTAGACTTGATCCAAAAATAATTACTCAATTAAATTGAGTTAATCAGTAATCAAATCACTAATTAAACCTCTCATAAATATTGAGTCCAAATCCGATGGGCAATCGGGCATCAGAGTCCATCAATATGAAACTCTGATCTAAAAGTCCCAAACCAGTGGGACTCTTGACCCCAGTACCCAAAATGTGTGGTACTCATGATCAGAGAATCTTGATTCTCGATCATAGAGTTTCAGACATGTAGGACTCATAGTCCATGAGCATTAGGACTCTTCATCAGCTATCAGATCAGATAGGAACCTCTAATGTGTGTGACCCCGTAGGTTCGAACCTAAACCGGTAGCACAGGAACCAATTCATGTACTAATTGAAGTGACCATCTAGCAATGGTACCCGATATCCAGATAGATCGAATAGTCACAATCACAATATTCAAAACCTACGTGAATATGGTTACTGTATAATTCATCCCTTTTGACCCTTGTGTTTAGGAGACTCAGGGTTAAACTGTCAACCCTAATTAGATCATCCGAATCGTGCTCAATTCAAACAGTCCTGTGACTCCTCACTCGGACTACCCTGGCCAAAGTTTTACTAAATTGAAATACGACTGTTCATAGCTCCTGAACTAGAGTGGTCAATCCCATCTTGACACATGCATCGATAAGTCAAGTACTTGACTATACCCAGCAGCCTTCCATCACTGAATTAAAATTCAGGTAGTCCAGTGCCTAAGTGCAGTGACTTGCTTGCAAGTCACTGTGGTGGTCTCAGGTCGGAGGGACAGTTATACCCATATCTCATCACAGCAAATCTTGACAGCAAAAAAAGCTCTGGAGTCGGTCACGTTCAGTGTAGATGTACCCTTACATCTCACCTGTATGCCATACCAGTGTCTCCACACTCCTTGGTTAAGAGGACAACCAACCCATATGGCACACAACGACCTATGCTTGATAAATGTTGTTGTCCTTGGTAACAATGTATCATTTGATCGCGAACAGGTTTAAGGACTAAACGATAAATCTTCCTTTGTCGAGTCTAAATAGTCCTAAGGACTTCACCACAACACAGGAGTTCATTAGAAGATGAAACAATTTGGGATGAAAAATGCCAAAATAACTTTTATTAATTTATAATTCATATACTAATACAAGAAAGAGCACAACCATTAACAGGCTGACGATTGGCTTTGGGATATTATTCCTAATAAAAACATAATCATATAACATCATTATAATTAAGCATCCCAAGCATATCACATATGCATAAAATTTTAATAACATGCATGAATATAAAATACTCTTTTCATATTTCTTCTTCTTGGGATATCACAGTGGCACCCCTACACGCCATAAAAGTACCCTACGAAATAGGAAGAGAGGGTCTGTGAACCCTACTTGCACTTATGATTGGAAGGCCTGGTGATGAATTCCAATTGGAGTACTAAGCTATTAAAAAAATTCTACACATATATCATGTATTTTACAGTTAAAACATGTCTCTAAGACATACTAGGGTTTGGATGTTCAATCAGGTTCAACCCTTGACCTGACATCAACCAAACCAAAAACCCATGCTTGATCATAATCAAGACAATAATTTAACCTTTGATTATATAGATCAAGATGGGCTCTAATACCACTGTTGGGTTTTGAAGGCACAGCAGAAGGGTTAGGTGTTTAAAATTTTATCCAAAACATCCGATGCGCCAAAAATCCTAATACCCCGAAATCCTTGACTATATCAATCAAAGTGTAATTAAAATAAATTTAGATCAAAAGAATACCTGTAGTACTATTCTAATTTTCATAAGACATCCAAGTGTTCACCCTCCAATGGTGATCCATATGAAAATTGAATCAAGGACAATGCTCCTCCTTCACCTTGCTTCAAGAGTTCTAACTCCTAGAATTCGACTAGCCACCAATCGATCAAATCTTTTTTCAAACCTAAGTCTAAACCTCTCAGAACCACCCACTAGACCTGACCACCTTTTTTTGGACCTCTTAAATCCTTGAGTTATTAGGATTAGGCTTGTCTTAAAAGAACAAGCCTTTGTCCTAAATCCTAGAGTTGTAAGAGAGGAAGAGAAAGAGTGGATAGGGGATGTAAGAATTGAATGATCAACCCTTCTACCATCTCCTATTTATAGCACCAGATGGGGTGCCAATAGAAAAGGCATGACTCATCTGGAAAGCCATATCAAGTCATCGTATCACTTATCTGAGAGTCTTTAAATAGAAGGACTCTTCAGGATGTGATACGTCGATTTCAACCCTCTCATGCGCACATGCCCAGAATGAGATGCTTTTTGCATCTCTTCTGACTTCAGATATGCATGCAAAATTTCCACATAACACATGATTTAAATGGAAAGGCTATCAGCAAGTGTAACCTAATTTGAATAAGTGTTTATATGTGTAAAGGACTCTTCATCGAAGAGACATGCGAGTACCTTCTCACTGTCGTGCATGCGCATGCCTAAAAAAGGGCATCAAAAGCAACCTTCCATAATTTGATAATTTTTTAGATTTTTACCATGTTATCAGCAATTAAAATTGATCTTTATCACAAAAATTATCAGATAAAAAAGTCACTTAAGGCTCCTTAAACAGAAGGAGTCTTTGCATCCCTTCGCGCATCCAGAAAAACTATTGCGCATGCAGCAATGTTCCAAAAATTTTTTCATGCATAATCTAAAAGATTTTTCATACTTTAAATAATGTGCTAAGTGGATCATCATCTGATCTCATTGTCTTTAAAAATAGAGATCCAAAGCAGAAGGACTCTTAGTCTTTCTGCATGCCAAAACCAAAAAGCGCATGCGCTCAGCATATTTGTGCCAAGAGTCCTTCTCATCTTGGACTCTTGGTTTTTGGTGTTAAGATAAAATGTGGTGCCTCTTTTTTGGTTGTTTCTAGGTGGCTTGACCTGACCCAAATGTCTACCAAATTAGGCTAGGCAATCATCAAGGCATGAGACCAAATTGATCTCCAAAGGAGCTAGGGATTCCACACATGCTAGCATGCTTACTGAAACCCCTGATTAAATCTAAAATTCCAATCAACCTTATTCAAAAGGGTCCTTGGCTAATTTTTATATGTGTGTGATCTATTGAGTTCCACATCTAGCTAGTAGTAGGCCTGGGTATAAGTTGACCTAATTTGATTAGATTTTTATCTAACCGATTTAGGTCCAATCGGGTTAATTCGATTTCAGCAATTAGAACTCTTTCTAATTGACGATCAAATTAAACTCTTTAATTTGATCAGATCTACAAGTCAAGATTGATGTCTAGTAATGTATCATGATTATCTAGAAGATATAAAATTTGATAAAAATATCAAATATATCCTTCAGTAGTAAGTTACCGTACAATTCAATCCTTCGATCATCCCTGCACCCTGAATATATTCATGAGTATGGAACCATATCAAACTCAAACACATATTCATATTGATTCTCAATTAACCAATGATGACTCCATTGAAGAGGTATTAGAAACTCTTTCTAATCTCCTTCCTACTTTTGGTCAAAAAAAATTTTTCGAGTCATCTTGGAATGAGAATACATAGGATGCGATCTCCTCTTACTAGGAGTGATCAATTCTATGTTAACCTACTCACAACCTTCATACACATTCCACTATATCCAGAACATCCCGTACATGTCTTAATGTCATACTTGAGTATGAACCAAAATATAAATTCATGTGCACAAGATTCTATGATCTTAGGTCTAAGGATCACTTGCACAACTTCCACTTAGAGAACTATCTTTAACATGCAAGTAAGGCTTCCATAAGATGTTCTCTTTCAAAGAGTCAATTCAGTGAACTCATTTCTCAAATGAGCATCCACATTTTTGTATTAGTATCCCACATAAGTAGCTAGTGAGATCTGCCACCCTCTCTATCGAGCATACATAGGATGTGCCATTCTATCTGAAATATTGATCTCTGACTCAATGTTCCTATGATCAGAAATATTTAAGATTAAAGTTTTAGGGTTTTAGGTCTCACCAGTATGATCCATTCATGTCTCCTAAAATTATTGTCCTAATCTATGGGATTCATCATAATCTTAGATATAATAAGATGCAGCTAATATGATGAATCAATACCTCATTTTATTATCAAATAATAAATATCATTACATGAGTTGAAAAATTACAAAGAAAAATCCCATCACAACACATTTGCAATTGGCTTATAGGGCACTCTTCTTTCAGCCAAGTCGGCAATGCCAGAGGTATGTAACATTCACATCCTCTCTCTTTCTTTTCTTCATATTATCAATATGAAATACATTATCATTAAGTGAAAGAAGCAAAAGACCATTATCAATAAAAGTACTTCCATAATATTTATTAGAAAAATATATAGAAAAAACCATTGTTCTTTACATTTATTTCAAAACCTTAATTCAATAACAATGGTATAGAAATAATATTTCTAACGATATTTGAAATATAATAACAGGTCTTCAGTTTCAAAATTTTGCCCGAAGGCAACTTCAAAACCCTGATTCCTACGGCTTCTGTCTGAATGGACTCTCCACTAGCGTCGAGTAGCTTGAAGTCACTTTTATTCAAACTCTTTATTTTTTATAGATCCTGCAATGATTTGCAAAGGTGTGAGCCACATGCAGTATCTAATACCCAAGAATCTGAAAATAAAGTGCTTAATGATAAGTTAGTTTATATCATATACAAACCTTTGGCAATGTTTGCCGATTTCACGGTTGCAAGGTACTCTTTGCAATTCCTCTTTCAGTGCCCCTCCTTGCCATAGTGATAGCAAGTACCTTTGACGGAGACCTTCTTCGCCTTCTTCTTGGAGATGTCAGCTTTAGGGTTCATCTTTTTCTTAGAATCCTTCTTGTCTTTCTTCTTGTTGATCTTATCGACAAGAAGAACCAAAGTCTTTTCACCCTTGAAATGGCTCTTTGCTATTTTTAATATATTTAGCAGCTTTGGCAGGCTGATGTTCAGTTTGTTCATATGGTAATTTATAACAAACTGAGAGAAGGAGTCAGGGAGAGACTGCAGGATCAAATTTTGGCTCAGTTCACTATCCATGGCAAAGCCAAGCTGTCCCAGATGAGTGATCAAAACAATCATCTTCAGGACATGCATTTACATGGAGATACCTTCAGTCATGCGGGTATGGAATAACTACTTTGATATCTCTTATCAAGTAGTTCGACTTTGTTCCCCATATAATTTTTTAAGATTAAGGAGTATTGAGAGAACATCCACATCCTCATGTTGCCTCTGAAGCTCGTTGCTCATGGAGGTAAGCATGATGCATTTGACAGTCACACTATCATCTTTTCACATCTTGTATGTGGCTCTTGCCTCCTCGAATGTATCTTCCCCAAAGAAATCTGATACAGGTGTGTCCAGAATGTAGAAGACTTTCTCCTAAGTTAGAACAATTCTCAAGTTTCTTAACCAGTCCACGTAGTTAGGTCCGATCAACTTGTTTGCATCTAGTATGCCTCTAAGTGACAGTGAGGATGCCATATGAGTAGTTAAACTACAATAACAAAAATATAATATAAGCAGACAACTCATGATGACATATACAACTAGATTAGAACTTTTGTCTAATTGTGTCTCCTATTATTTTATCGAACTTCATAGCCCTCAAATATGAAAATTAAAAAATATACTAATATTTTTTAGTGGGGTTAAGATCTCTATTCCTCACAAACACCTTGTGGATAGCACAACAAGTATTCAAGAGTTCAAGAGTAGGTAACTCTTTATCAATTGTACCTCTACAATTCTTAATATTTTTCTTTCTAGCCTCTAGATCACATATAGCCTTGTGGATAGCACAATAAACTATAGTGTTCTAGTTAAGTTGACCCTTCAATCCCATATGATCATACTTAAATAATGCTGCCCTTGTGGATAGCACAACAAAGCAACACTATTTAAAATATGTCATAAGCATTAAAATACACTTGGTCAACATCATATTAATTTTTATAGCAAGCCTTGTAGATAGCACAACAAGCTCACTAAGTTCTTGACATACTCTATTAACCAAGTTTGAAGAAAAGCCCTTTGAAGTGTCTATATCACTAATCAATCTAAGTGCGAAATTCAATAAGATCAAACTGGCCAGGTAAGTGGGTGGGAGGCACCCCGTAGCTTTTCTTAGATACCAACAGAGTTGGCTAGGCCAGCATACGAACCTAATTAGAAAATCACTTTTCACACTTTCTTGGACACCAATTGATCTAATGAATTCAACTTTTGATTAAAAGGTGAATTTCGATATTACAACTTAATATAATTTTTAAGAGGGTCTTTGAACTGGTCTCAACACATCCTAACTATGACTATATAAAATATACTTCACATATTATGCAATTTGACATGCTTCAACAATTCATCATAGCAATCATATAAACATGCCCAAAATCAAATAAGGGTGCAATTGAAGTCATAACATATGACAAGCATATTTAAATAATAAAGCAACCACTAATTATATTAGGCATGCATAACACCCTTAACCATATATCGATTTAAGCATGAAGCTACCATGATAATATAAATTACAAATTATCATAAATTTATAATTCTAATAATTAAAATTTAAAATCATGGTACATATAAAATCAAAAATATTTTTTGAGATTAAAGATCAATGCTAAAAATTAATGCAACATTTTTGGCAATGTATGATCAATAATAATTCTATGCAACTACTTTGCACCTGTTTGATCGAATCAGACAAGGGTAGCTCTGGTACTACTATTGAATTTCAACCATACAGTAAAAAATAATTTTTTAAATTTTTTAAAATCAAACAAGTCAATAGCTTTAACAATTAAAACTATTGTGCCGAATCCAAAATCGTAGAATCACCTTGCTGATATCGATAAAATAAAACAAGCATGCAAAAAAAATAAAATTTTTACTTTCATCAAAAAAGATGAAGTGGCATATTAGTGTTCTCCATGGCACTCCAAAGTAGAAGCCCTCCAATGGTGATCCATATGGAAGTTAGCCAAGGTGCTTCCTAATCGATGCACTGCCGCGGCCTTTTCTTCTCAAGAATATTGCCGACTTTGAACTCAAGAAACGAATGCGTCAAAGCCTAGTTGCTTCCGATCTTATCATTAGAATGACACCAAGAAGATACTCTTTAGATATCTTATAACTTAGGATTTAATTTTTAGCTCCAACACATAGAAAAATCATATCCTAGGGCATACTAGCAACACTTGCTAAAAATCTCACCACCCTTCTTGCAATTTTTGCCACTCAATTTTCCCTTGCTTTTTTCTTAGATTTTTTCTAAAATTTTTTCTATGATTCTCATGCCTCTTATATTTAGTTTCAACCCAAAAACATTGCAGCAAAGCCATGTGGAATATCCCATTTAAATAAGGGAGCAAGGGATGTGTCATGGGACCAAGGGGCGCCAACCTTTGGTGCTCCAACTTCTCATGCAGTGAATAAATTCACAATATAGAATTATGGCACAAGAGAACCTTCACATAGAAGGACTCTCCCTCTTCTACATGCCATAAAAATCTCATTAAAATTTGGGGACAAATCAAAGGACTTCTGATTTATCATTTAAGGCAACGCATTAAGATAAGTTCCTTCTTTAAGAAGGACATTGCATCTTCACACGTGAAAATGAATGGGACGGCATTAATATTTTGGCATGGCTTCTGGTGGGCACAGAGGAGTCCTTCTCCACTTGAGATTATTTCATGTTGGGTAGGAAACCAATTAAGATAGACCCAATCCCATTAGGTCAAAGACGACTGGTCTAGGTTAGCTCAAACACTTTGATCTAAACCAATTTAGGAACTTGGGTTAATACAATGTACTAGTATATCAAATTAACCCATAGAATTTATATTAAACTCTAATAAAATTAGACCAAGACTCAAAGTATGTGACCCATTAGGTTTCAAATCTAGCCAGCAGTGGATCAAAATTTTCGACGTAATCCTAATCCGATTAGATTTGGTCATCCGAAGAGTCCCAATCAATTTGGACTCTTTCAAATTGATTTCAGAATTAAACTCTTTTAATTTTAATGAGTCTACAAGTCAAGATTAATATTTAACAATATATAATAACTATTCAAAAGATTTAAAATTTTGATAAAAAATTATCAAAATATCCTTCAGTGGTAAGTTACCGTGTAATTCAATCCTTCAGTCAAACAACATCCTAGATGAGTGTGGGTATGAAAATATGTCAAATCTAATCACTTATCATTATATATCTCAATCAGAAGATGATGATTCAGTTGATGATACATTAAATTTTTTTTTCTAATTATCATCCTGCTTTGGCCAAAGACTTCCGAATCATCGATCTGTGAGATCATATAGGATATTCGCTCTCCTTATTACGAGTGACTGACCTCTTATTGATCACTCACAACCTCTATGCACTCTTCACTATATCCAGAACACCCCATACAAAGATCAGAGAATAAAGTTAGGAAGTGAACCAAAATATGGATTCAAGTACACAAGGTACCATGGTGATCTTAGGTCAAAGGATCACTTACACAACTCTCACTAAAGAAACATCAGTTGACATGTAAATAAAACTCCATCTGATATTTTTTCATAGGTCTATTCAGTGAACTCATTTTCTAATGAGCATCCATATCCTTGTATTAGTGTCAACACACAAGTGGTTGTGAGATCAACCACTCTTATTTCTGAGCATACATAGGACATGCCAATCTTACCGGTATCATTGATCTCTGACTGAATGAACTAATGACTAGGAATATTTTAGATCATGGCTATCAAAAATTTAAGTTTCATTGACGTGATCTCATCACGGCCCTAAAACCATTACCTAGACCTATGGGGTTCATTACAATCTTAAAAGTAATAAGATGTAGCATATAATGAATCAAAAATATCTATTTTATTGATAATATAAATGTCAATTATATGAGTCTGAAAGATAAATTATAATAAACTCCCTATCGCATCCCATATGCGATTGGCTTGTAAGGCATTATTCTTTCAAATATATCAATATTTTTCAATTTAGCAAAATCTGAGCTCGGATAATCCATTAGATAGATTTGAAAAGGATTGAAATATAATATGGATAACTTATCTAAGATTGATAGTTAAATTCTACATCATTCTTGAGCATTAAGATCAAAGAGATAAATTATACAGTAACCATACACTAGTAGGTTCTTAAATATTGTTTCGCCATCATTCGACCTATCAGGATGTTAGGTCACCATTGCTCGATGGTTATATTGATTGGTTCAAAAAATTATTTTTGTTCTATAGACTTAGGTTCGAATCTATGAGATCACACTCAAAAAAAATTTCTGACTGATCATGTGGCTGATCAATGATTGAGAATCGTTCAAGAGCTTAATCGTCAATTCGATTAATGATTAACTTTATGCAAAAGTTATAATAAATTTATTCACTAAATGTTAGTAAATTAATAAAAAAATAATTAATAATTAGATTATTAATTATCTCAATTTAATTGAGTGAAGAGGATTAAATAAAATATAATAAAATTATATTCAATTAGGTTTGATCCGATTAGGTTATGAGATGACCTAATCGCTAAAGAAAAATTATTCCTGATCCGATCAGGACTTTAGTTCAATCAATTTTAAATTTGATTAAAAATTTATGAATTTAATTAGATTAAATTTTATCTATTTTATTTGGGCTAAACCAGATGTGATTGGATTTGGATTCAAATAAGAAAATAAAAAGTCCATATAGGATTGGACTCTTCTCTCTTGCGCCAACCCACTTTGCATGCCATCTATCTCCACGTACAAATAGTTTTTGCATGAGATTTTTTCATACCAAAGAGTTTTTCTCTCTCTCTCTATCTCATATCTAAGTCTGATTTAGTTTTGATAAAAAAAAGATTTTGAAATTGAATTTCAAAATATTCCTTATCAAGAGAGTCTGATCTTATCCAAATCACCTCTCCACACCAACTTATTTTTTTATCCTTATATGTGCAATATTTTGAAGAGATTTTTTGTAGGAGATTAGCTGAGAACTGATCTACTGTAAAAAAAATATGTGAATGGGTGTCCCATATTTTTTTGAGCATGGTTTGGCATGAAATCATGAGTAGGGGTGACAACACATCAAAAGTCCATGATCTCTAGGACTCTTCATCCCACCTCATTACACATTGAAATAAAAGGAGTTTTATTTTATTCTTATTTGCGTAAGGGACCTGAGAGAGAGACCTTCACATTGAGTATGGTCTTGGGCATGGTTTCATGGTGTGAAAGAAGAGGAGAGTCCTCTTCTCTTGGTGTGTGCGCAAAATCTATTTTTCTAGTGTTTAGTCCTCAGGGTTTGGGAAGAAAGAATAAATATGAGAAAAAAATATTTTTTTCTCTATCTTTCTTTCACCTCTTCATCTCCTCTAGAAGTCCATCTTCAATCTCTGAAAAAGCTTCAGAGATTTGAAAAAAGAATCCAGATCAGCCAACAAAAATATTTTCATGCAAGTTAGCACTTTCGAGAAGACCAATCAGATCAAAGCTTTGAGTGGACTTTCCGTAGAGGCCGGATGCGTATATGACTGTGAGCAACCAATGAGGACCCTCTCTACCATGTTCATCAGTAGCGGTGATCATCGACCCATGCTCAAATATCGAGTTTTGAACTCAGATTAGAAGTAGATGTGATCTACTGCTCATATGCATGCATGCTGATTTTATCTTCAGTATTTTTCAGATTTTATATGCAACATATCATATCATAGATCTTAGAGTAGGTTGATTTGATAATTAGATCATATGCATGTTAGATTATTTTTTTAATCTAATTATTTTTCATTATAATTTATTCAAAAAACTTTTAAAATACATGCATAAAATTGCCTATATTCACCAACAGGAAGGCCTTTGTAGTATCTACATCACTAATCAATCTAAGTTCAAAACTCAAAACGATCAAATTGGCCAAATCAATAGGTGGGAGGCTCTCTGTAGCTTTTTTTCGATACTAATAAAATTGGCCAAGCCAGCATACGGACCTAATTAGAAAATCACTTTTAATACTTACCTAGAAACCAATTGATCAAATGAATTCAACATTTGATTTGTAAGTGAATCTCAATATTACAACTTAATATAATTTTTATAGAGGGTCTTGAACTGGTCTCGGCACATCTTAACTACTACTACATAAAATGTAACATACAAATTATGCAATACGGCATGCCTTTTAAAGCTATAATATCATTCATATTAATATGCCAAAAATAATAATCATATAAGGGTGCACAAATGACTTAACACATAACAAGTTTAGTCAATATTGAAACAAGCCATAATCGAATTAGGCATGCATTACACCTTTAATCAAAAAATCAATTTAAGCATCAAGCAAACATGAATCAATAAACTTCATATTATCATAAATTTAAAATTTTAATAACTAAAATTTAAATCCATGGTTCAAATAAAGTCAAAAGTAATTTTTGATTTTAAGATCGATGCTAGAAATCGATGCAACATTTTTGGCAAAATATGAACTAGAACAATTCTATATTACAACTTTTGTACTTGTTTGATCGAATCTGACAAGGGTGGCTTTGATACCACTATTGAGTTCCAATCATGTAGTAGAAAAAAAATTTTAAAAATTTTTAAATATACATATCGAAAGTTTTAACAATTAAAACCATCGAATCGAAATCCAAACCCTAGAATCACCTTGTAGATGCTGAGCAAAATAAAATCAAGTATGCAAAGAGATAAAAGTTTATACTTTCTCCAATGACTAGTATGGTAAAAAGGTGATCTCCATGAGACTCCAAAATAAAAGTCATCCAATGGTGATCCATACAAAAGTTGGTCAAAGTCTGTCCCAACTGGTGCATTGCCACAGTCTTTTCTTCACAAGAATATGGTTGGCTTCGAACTCGAAGGACAATCACACCAATGCCTAGTTGCCTTCGATTTTGCCACTAGAATCATGCCAAGAGAATTTTCTCTAGAAGACTCACAATCTAGGATTTGATTTTGTGCTCCAACATATGAAAAAATTAAACCCTAGGACAAGCTCACAACACTTGTTATTTTTCTCATCACCCTTCTAACTATTTTTTCTCTTATTTTTCTCCTTATCTTTTTCTTAATTTTTTTTTAGATTTTTTTCTCTTATCACACACCAAAAGTCTCTGATTTTTAAACAAAATCCAGCACCCAACCCATATGGGACACCCCATATAAATAGGTTAGGAAGAGATGTGAAGAAATCCCGAGGGGTACCAACTCTTGGCACTCCACATCTTCACATGGAAAATTAATTCTCTGATGCTTTAAGTGGCACAAAAGAACTTTCACTCAAAAGGACTCCTCCTCTTCTATGCCCCATAATTTCCTCAATAAAAATTGGCATGTGATAATTAAGAAATCGAAGAAAAATGAGGAGATGGATAAAAGTCTTCTTAAAGAAAGACTCTTCCACTTCTCAACCTAAAAAGGGTGGGTGGGAATTAAGTTTAGACATGGAACTTGGGTGGTGTAGAGGTCTCCTTCCACACTTGAAACACATCCAAGTTGGATAAGAGTCTAATTAAAATAGATCCAATCCAATCCGGTCAAAGGCAATAGGTTCAGTTTAGCTCAAACACTTTGAACTTAACCTAATTGGAAACTTAGATTAACACAATGTGCTAGCATATCAAATTAACCCTTAAGATTTATATTAAATCCTAATTAAATTAGATCAAGATCAAATCTCAAAGTGTGTGACCCATTAGATTTCAAATCTAGCTAGCAGTGGACACAAACTCTTAACCTAATCTTAATCCGATCAGATTAAGTCAGCTCAAAAGTCTCAATCAACTAGGACTCTTTTTAGTTAATTTTTGAATTATTTTTTTTAATTTTGATGAGTCTACAAGTCAAGATTAATGTCTAGTAATGTGTCATGACTATCTGAAAGAAATAAAATTTTGATAAAAATTATCAAAATATCTTTCAGTGGTAAGTTACCGTATAATTCAATCCTTCAATCAAACAACATTCCAGATGAGTTATGGATATGGAGTCATGTCAAATCTAATTACTTATCTAAATGTATCTCGATTAGAAGATAATGATTTAGTTGATAATATATTAAAAAATTTTTCTAATTATCATCCTTCTTTGGCCAAAGACTTCTAGAATCATCAACCTATGAGATCACATAAGATGTTCGCTCTCCTTATTAGGAGTGACTGATCTCTTATTGATCATATATAACCTTCATGCACACTCCTCTATATCAGAACACCCCACACAAGGATCAAAGGACCAAGTTAGGAAGTGAACCAAAATATGAATTTATGTACACAAAGTACCATCATAATCTCAGATCAAATGATCATTTACACAACTCCCACTAGAGAATCATCAGCTGACATATAAATAAAATTCCATTAGATATTCTCTCGTAGGTCTATTCAATGAATCCATTCTCTAATGAGCACCCACATCCTTGTATTAGTGTTATCATGTAAGTGGTTGTGAGATCAACCACTCTTATCATGGAGCATACATAGGACATGCCAGTCTTATCAGTATCATTAATCTCCAACTCAATAAACTAATGACTGAGAATATTTTAGATCATGACTATCAAGGATTTAGGTCTTACTGATGTGATTTCATCACGGCCCTAAAATCATTGTCCAGACCTATGGGGTTCATTATAATCTTAAAAATAATAATAAGATGCAGCATATAATGCATTGAGATGCCTTTTTTATTAAATATCAATGTCAATTACATGAGTTTAGAAGATAAATTATAGAAAATACCCAATCGCATCCCAAATGCAATTGGCTTGTAGGGCATTATTCTTTCAAGCTCGAGTCAACAAGCAACCCTGTGCGAAACTGAATCTTCCAAAATGATCAGATAAGTTAAGATGAGTGAGGTCCCCCTGTTGCTTTTCTTAGACACCAATGAATTAATCAGGTTATACAATGGAATCAGTTAAACAACCACCATCTAGATACTTACTTTAGACATCAAATTGATCGATTAAAATCGATCAGGTTAACCTATTGAAATGGGCCCGAACCACTGAGTCTAATTTGGTCTTGAGTCAATCAATTCACATCAAAATGTGAATCGAAGCGATCAACTACAACGAAACTCAACTTTGAGCTCCTTTGACCTAATCCTAATCAATTATTGATTAAGTTCAATCAACTGCTCAAAATCGACAATGGATTCTAGCCTGATCTAATAAATTGATCCTAATTATAGTTTGATCACTAGACCTAATTTGTTCAACCCATACCCATATGCAATAACATAATTTTTAGATTCTAAAAATAATTTTTAAATTATGTTTCATTGCATGCATTAGTGGCTTGTGATCTTGAAACAGTTTCATATCTAAACCTAATGTCACATATCACATATATGAAGTTTTTGACCTAAACTGCAAACATATATCATATATATATGTATATATATATATATATATATATATATATATATATATATATATATATTAATTTTTAGATCTAAAATTAAATTTATACATATCAATATATGTATAATTAGATCTAAAATAATGATTAAAATAATTTAAAATATTTTTCAAAAAATTGGTTTGCATCAAACTATAATAACTTTTTCAATATAGGAGGTAAACCCTATATCAGGATAACTTTATATCAGTCTGATATAAATATCTAATCATTCTAATTTTAGATCTAAATATGAAATAAGATATGTCATATATGTCATTTTTTAGATCTAAAAGATTGATTTAAATATTTCAGAAATAGTTTTCAAAATCGATCAATCTTGTGCTAGGATAATCTTTTCAATATAGGAGGTAAATCCTATACCAGGACAACCTTATACCAGCACAAAGATCAATTTTAAATTATCTAAACTTTCAGATTTAAGATTAAAAATCAAATTATACATGTCCTAGAAATCAGTGGCTCTGATATTACTATTAGAAAACTAGATAGGGTTGCATGTATTGATTTCAAAAACCTTTTTGAAGAGCAGTAGAAATGAACTGAGTTAAATCCTTTAACTCCATATGCAATAGATCTCATCTATTCCTATCCAAGCTTAGAAATAAAGACATGCAATCACAACCCTTGAACTGCAGCCTTTTCTCCTTGTTCCTTGCTTTAGAAGAGACTCCTCTCAACTCAGGCATGTGGGATGTTGGATGCCCAACTCTTGGGCATTGGAAAGAGAAGAGGGAGAGTAGATGAGGCATGGAGAGGAGAGAGAGAGATTTGATTTTTAATTAATGAATTAATTCTAAGACCTTAGGTGACCATCTCTTATATAGAGACCTTATCTTGATTTCAAATCAATATCCAATCAATCTAAAAAGGCTAGTCCTTATCTCATTAGAATTTTTATCTTTTTAATTTGATTATTTTTTTAAAAAAATAGACTTAATTAAAATAGTCATCACCTCTTTTGGTAAGTAGATGGGGCACCCTACTCAAAATAAGTAGACTAAGTAGGCACCCCTAATCAAAAGGGGTAGGTACTTGGGGTGCCAAACCTTGGCACCCCTTCTAGGGTTTTACACATAAGAGAGGGGTTGTAGCCGCTCTCTCTTTTTCTCTCTCTCCTTCCACACCAAGGCAAGAGAGGGGGCGAGCCCCTCTCTCTTTCTTATGCCACTCTAAGGGGTTGGCACCCCTTGGACCTACCAAAAGGAGGCTTGCGCCTTTTTACTTCTTTCCAACAATTCTACGCTTCAAAAGAAAATATCAAGGGAGAAAAGGAGATTAGTTTTCTAACTCATTGACATGATCCAATTCTCTTGGGCTCATAAATAGGTGCCCAACTAAAATCAAATCAAAATGGATTTAGATTAGGTTCAAGACTATGAACTTGATCCAATCCTTATCTAATAAGAAATCAAAGTTTAGAGAAAAATTAGATTTAACCATGTGCTAGCATGGTTCTTTTAAACCCAATAGGATTTCAATAAATTCTAACCCAATTTGAACTTCATAAGTCCAATTGGTTAATTCAAGATTAAATCCCTTAATGTGTGACCTCAAAGGTTCCATTCTATCTGGTAGTGAGATATATTGTAATCTCCATCACAATATCATCGAAACTCTTTTTAATGGGTTAGAATAATTTTAGCTCTATCTTTCGAGGATCATCGATCATTAAGATGATGCTCGATGAGTTTCACAATCTACTAGTGACATCTAACAGTATGTAGTGACAACCCAGTAGAATGAAAGTGTGAACCCCTAGGTGCAGTTATCATATGATTCAGTCTTTCTATCATGAGTCTTAACTTGACGGAGGTCATGAAAAACTCTTCAGTCCCATCATCAGTCATATGCTAGATTAGCTCGACTCAGTTCATTTATGAATCTCGTAGAAACTCTTTTTCAGTATTTATACTTTGGTCAAAGACTTTCTAAACTTAGTCTCACAAATCGCATAGGACTTCTACTTTTCTATCAAGATCAATAGATTCCATCTAGATGCTGTTAGATGTGTGCCCTAGATGCCAGATTGGCTGACACATTCCTATACAAATGTAAGGGCAAATTTATAATTTTGACTATAAATGAATAAAAGGGTTATTCAACTATCACATTGTGTACATTATGTCTGTGATACATTCTTTGAGTTAGTAGAAATATTAATTCATATTTTCAAGAGTTAAAAATTTAAGGCATGAATTTACATAACTAACTCATAAACAGCTCCTGACCATAGGATCATCACGAGGATGGTGATCGATCCAGAAGGTTGGTGTACGATCGCTTCCTTAGGGTAGATGTGTCTTGAGTCTACAGTGTGGAGACATCAGAATGAGAGTACAAATATTTATTGAGAATGAGAGTACTGAGCATGACCACCATGAGCAGTCATAAGGAAGTCTACTTTCTCATCGATGACTAGCTCGATACTGCAGCTGTGTGTCTAGTTCTCTGACCTGAGGTACATTGACAGTTCACCTTGAGTGTGTTATAGTTTGACTATATCATAACTCGATCTCCTAGCCATTCGAAACCCTGAGGTGTATGTTGGCTGTAGCATATTCATTGTAGGAACTAGATCGCACCAAGAAGGGATCTATCAACCTCGGTAGATGAGAGGAGTAGTCCTATGATGATCAAAAGATCGAGTCCTTAAGCCTATGGCCATGGCAGAGTGAAATAATGGAAAAGAGTTTTTCATTGGGGTTTCACATCAGACTCGGATCGATCGATTGATTCATATGACTGATGTTGGGTTTGACGAGTTCACCTTAACCCTAATTCAGTCGGGACTCATGATAGAAGAACTCAATCACATAGGTAGCTGCACCGAGAGATTCATCTTCATTTTTGATGGGTTGCCACCATATACTGCTAGGTGTCACTGATAGATTTTGGGAGCAATTAGAATGATCTTGATGATCGATCATTCTAATTGTCTAAATCAGAAGAGTTCTGGTCCATCGAAAGAAGTTTCGATGATGTCGATGATGAGATCACGACATGTCTCATTACCATACTGAAATAAATTTAACTGGATCACACAAATAAGAGTTAGGGTCTGGATGTCATCAATTAAGCTAGTCCAGTTTGATTGATTTGGATTAGATCCAATTAGGTTCAAGGAAATCATGCTAGCACACGATTGAGCCTAATTTTCTCCTCGTGTAATCTTTTCTATCTCGACTGAGCCAAATATGATTTGACTCACCCAGAGAACCTTGAGAAGGTTTCTCTCAGTCTGACTGGAGCCAGTTCAGCTCAAAAAAAATCTTATCTTAATTCATGAGATAAATTTAAGACAATACCTACTAATTTCTGTCACCTGTCATTTTCGTTTTAGGACATCGATCAAAAGTTGACCCATGGACCTTGGACTGAAAGCCACTTGGCAAGAGGTCATTGGAGAATTTTTATGGAGTGTCCACATGCTAATTTTACCCTCAAAGTAAGTGCCATAATCAGATATGACGTGCGTCCCAAGTGGATAAGGATAGAGTCCCATGAGATGAGGACTCTATGCCTTGATCAACTCAAACTATTGGGCGCCAATCTCACTGTGTTTATCCAGTGTTGGCACCAACAGTAGGAGGGTTTTATAGAGTTCTTATCTGATATGATCAGATTGTTGGGAAATGTGTCCCAAAAAGCCAATCGTCAAGCTGTTGACGGTTGAGCAACCAAGTATTGTAATTGATTTGTTAATAAATAAAATATATTTGGCATTTTCATCATAAGCTTTCATCTTCTAATGAACTCCGTTGTTATGATGAAGTCCTTAGGACTATTTAAGTTCGATAAAGAGAGGATTTATCGATTAGTCCTTAAAACTGTTCACGACCAAATGATAGGCTGTTAATAAGGACGACAGCTTCTATCGAGCATAGGTCGCTGTAGGCCATATGGGTTGGTTGTCCTCTTAACCAAGGAGTGTGGAGACACTGGTATGGCATACAGGTGAGATGTAAGGGTACATCGTCATTGAACGTGACCAACTCCAGAGCATTCTGCTGTCGAGAATGTCTCTGATGGGATATAGGTATAAGTGTCCCTTAGACTTGAGATCACCTCAGTGACTTGCAAGCAACTCACTGTGCTTTGGTACTGGACTAACTGAATTTCTAATTCAGGGACGGAAGGCTTCTGGGCACAGTCAAGTACTTGCGAAGTCAGAGTGTGATCGAGATGGGATTGACCACTCCAAGAGTTGGAGAAGAATGAGTCGCTGTATTTCAATTTAGCAAAACCTTGGCCAGGGTAATCCATCAGATGGATTTGATATTTTGAAATACAATGTGGACATCCTGATCAGAGTTGACAGTTGAGCTCTGGGGTGTCCTATGATCATTTTGGTCAAGGGGATGAATTATATGAAAACTATATCCGCATGGGTTCTAAGGATGTTGTTCTACACATTCGACCTATCCGGTCGTCGGGTATCATTGCTAGATGGTCACTTCGATTGGTATAGGAATTTGTTCCTATGCTACCGGCTTAGGTTCGAACCTATGAGGTCACACACATTAGAGTTCATGATCCGATCGGATGGTTGATCAACGATTAAGAATCGTTCTAGGGTTAGATGATCAATACGATTGATATTTAACCCAGTGCAAGTGTTGCAGGAGGATCGATTAGCAATTCGATTGCTAATTAGCTTAATTTGATTAAGCCAATGGGCTGAGATTAAGTCTAATTAAATATGATTTAATTAGATTTGGTTTGGGCTTGATTGGATCAAGTCCAATTGGTTTATTGGATAAGCCAAGTGCAAGGAAAGACTAGTCCTAGTTCAACTAGGACTTGGGTCAATCTAATTTCTAATTTGATTAGAAAATTAAATCAGATTTAAATCTAATTTAATCTGATTAAATTAGGTTCTTAATTAGGTTAAGACCTATTTTAATTGGGTTGATCTAATTTTGATTTGATTTGGTTTGGGAAACCAAATTAAAACAAGTTATGAGACAGAATCCTAGTAGGACTAGGATTCCACCTTGCACCACATAAACCTTCTCCACGCCCTCTCTCTTATTCAACGCCAATCTCCACTTATTTTGTGCGACAAAAGCCCTCTCCCAGATCTCTCCCACGTTCACAAAAGGTCTCCTCTCTTCTTTCTTACATGGAAGGTGATTTGGATCAAATCTAAAAGGAATAAGTTTGGATTTCGAATTCTATGAGATAGAGTTTTAGAAATCCAAAACTCTTTCAATTTTGCACCAATTTATCCAAATTTTTTTTGGAATTTTCGTGGCTTTTAGGGTTTACATTGTGCACCCTTTTCTATTGATCCATCCATGAAAATATGAAGGAGGTGCTCAAGAGTTGGGCGTCCCTTTACTTGCCATGTTTGGATAAGCCTTGACTAGGTGTTTGACCTAGACAAGGACTCTATCATATCTCTCTATATAAGATGAGTTTCTTCATGAAATTTTAAAGGGGAGATAGATATTTGAGAGGCCTTTCTGCATCCAAAAAACAGAGAGAAATACCTTTGGGTCGTGGAGATATAAAAGACGCAAGTTTGGGTGTCTAGAGAGAAAAACGTGAAGAAGAAGAGGGTCTTCTTCTAGGGTTTTTATTTTCATATCTTTCCTCCTTCCATCTTGAGTTTCCTGAGAGCGTCTCAGATCTGAAACTCCTCCTTCTACTTTCCATCTTTGGAAGAGTCCAAATCAAGAAGAAGGAGGCACCTGATCAACCATCAAAGAAGGATCAGCGCAGTACTAGCATACTGTGCTGATTTCCTGAAGCAGGACTTCTGATCGAGATTCGTGGGCTCGTGTGGACGACTCCTAGAGGCCGGACGCGTGTGCGGCTTGCAACATCATCCTTAAGCCCGGATCAGCGAGGTTAGAGCGTCTAACTTGCAAGGTAATAGATCTGATCTATTATTTAATACATACATTAGATGTAGCTAGCATAGAAACATGTTGATATGATCAACATGTAGTTCATACTATATTTATATATATTTTAATTTCTGATTTAATGCCATGTAATAATCATGTAATAGAATCTTAGATCTAGGATTTTTTGATCTTAGAAAATAAATTTTGATTTATTTTAGTCTTCCGCTGTATGATCTTGAAAAAGTTTCAAGATCTAACCCTGAAACCCTAGATCTGGTTCCTACAATTGGTATCAGAGCCTAGGTTCTTTATTACATGATTATTTATACATGCTTAGATTATTTTTAGATTAGATCTAATTTATAATCTGATTATTAAATCTGAAATTAAAATTTTAGATCAATCACAAACTGCAAGGTTGTCCTGCTGTAAGGTTTACCCCTTACAGTGCAAAGGTTGTCCTAGTTTGTGTAGATCTATCTTTAATCATAAATTTGTTAGATATGATCTAGATTAAATTTATGATTTATTAGATTTAAAAGATGTTTAAATCTGAAATAAAATCTCTTTGTTAATAATTTTTATGCAAAGAAATTATTTAAAGTTGAAATTGTTTCAATTACATGAACCTGTTTAGATTAGATCTAAAGTAGTTTCATGTTTATTTCACTTGCATCTTGATTATGAATCAAACATGCAATATGATTGGTAGAATCATATTGTAAAATTGTTTTACAAATATGAAAATTATTTTTTGAAAAGCCGAACCCAACCCTCAGCCCAAAACTTAATTAAGAATTAAGAAGTTGTTTGATTAGGTTCTAGGTTTGTGAATTGAAGAACCTAAGACACAAATCATAACACATTGGGTTAATGGGTTAGTGGAAATTAGGTCCATTAATTGGGTTAGACCTATGGTTAGATTAAAGATGGACTTAATTAGAGAATTGAATAAATCTAATCAATTGTTGTCTTAGATTAGGTCAAGGATTCTCTAGATCAATTACAATAGTTGTAGTTGGTCAAGTCCATGTCTTTAACGAGAACCAAATGGACTTGATTCTTGGCTAAGCGGTCTAGCACGAACTGTTAGGATGATCTAATTGAAACTAATTAAACCAGTTGGTGTCTAAGGTAAACCAGACCGGTGGTTTTTAATTGGGAGCCCGCTTACCTGGCCATTCATGATGGTGTCTAAGGCAAGCTTTGGCAGACCCTCCCACTGATTGAACTTACCTGGCCTCTTGGTGAAATTATGTTTTGATCGGATCACTTGACTATTCGAGCTGACCCATGTCAGCTAGGTAAATCAGTGTGACTGATTTAGGTGCTCCTAGACCAGCCCTGGTCTCCCTTAAGCTGACTTGGTGAAGTCAGTGGGAGGATCATGATAAGCTGGTTCATCTGACCTCATCCTCTATATTATTTAAATCTCTAAAATTATTAGGTCCTTAAAATGATAAAGTTATGGAGATAACTGAGTCATAGCCTCCCATTAAGGTGTTTGATAATGAGTCCATGAACTCAATAATCATTGCAGACCCAAAGGCCTGGTGCTTGTTGACTAATGGAATTATCACTCATCATATGATGACTTGGAAGTGTCTCTCTAATGGTGGTTAGGTGAGCCAACCAAAGTTGGGCTTAATCATTCGTTGGTTAGATACACCAAGTATGATCATGTTAATGGTTGGACCTAACCGGATCCTTACAGTGGAGGCCAAAGCCTACTGATTAGGTTTCTGGGGCAAAATTAAAATTACTAAAAATTGTTTAGAGAAACAATTGGTTATGAACCTACCCTTAGATGTACATGGGTTGGCCAACCAAAGTTGGGCTTGTGTGCAGTCTAAGTGGATTCTAGTACCCGCTAAGGAATTAGGGTAATTCCTCGAATTGGAGGTAGAGGCTACCAATTCGAATAAAATAGTGGGAGAAACCTTTTGATTAAAGTCCAAATCTTTAGGTTTAATGAATCAATTACTAATTAGGTTATGGTTCTCCTTTGTGCAAATATGGCCACTTCCCTATCACTCCGATCATTGTTGGACAATGATAAGTTGGTGGGATCTAACTTCGATAGCTGGTATCGAAAGTTGAAGATAGTCCTGGAGCATGAACGGATCCTATATGTGATATTAGATCCTGCACCTGAGGAGCCAGCTGTCAATGCATGTGGAACAGTCAGAGACACTTACCAGAAGTGGCTCAGTGACCGGACCACGATGTGCTGTATCATGCTAGCTGCTATCATGAGCGACGAGTTCAGTCGCAGATTCGAGACGGCTCAGCCAAAGGACATGCTTCAAGTGTTGGAGGATACCTTTGGCACACCCGATGACGTAGAGAGGCACAAGACTAGTTGTGCCATCTTCAACGCCAAAATACGGGATGGAGTCTCTATCACTGATCATGTATTGTACATGATCGAGCTGATGGAACGATTGAGCAAGCTCGGCTTTCCCTTGAAAGCAGCTTGGGAAAGATGCAATACTGAACTCGCTGCCCAAGTCTTGTCTCCCATTCCTCACTCATTATAGAATGACAAAGCCTGAAGTAAACTACCATGGGTTAATGGGGTTGCTTCAGAACTTTGAGTAGGATCACCAACTCCTCAAGGAGTCGGTGAACTCAGTGAACTCAGTGGGAGGTTCATCTTCTGGTTCTCGACCCTTTGAGAAAGGAAAGAAGAACAAGAAGAAGAAAGTCAAGAAGGTGCAAGTTCAGGCTGGGACATCTGTGCAGAGCCAGACCAAAAAGATCAAGCCTGATAAGAGTCTATTCTACTGGCAAGCACCCTAGATTAGATAGTGTGTTAAATATCTACTTATGGCATTGGAGGCTAGGTCATATAAATAAGAACAGAATAAACAGGTTGACTCAAGAGGGAATCCTCAAAGTCAGTGATTGTGAATCACTTGCAACCTGTGAGTTCTGTCTTCTTGGTAAAATGACCAAGTCACCTTTTACTGAAAAAGGTGAGAGAGCTACTGAGCTCTTGGGCCTAGTACATACTGATGTATGTGGGCCCATGAGCACCAGTGCTAGAGGTGGATATTTCTACTTCATAGCTTTCACGGATGACCTATACCTATATGGATATGTCTATCTGATGAAACATAAGTCGGATTCATTTGAAATGTTCAAACGATTCCGAAGTGAAGTGGAAAAACAAACTGGGAAGAGTATTAAAACTCTTCGATCTGATCGAGGAGGAGAATACCTTTCTAGTGAGTTTCTCACATATCTA